>NC_045444.1:67599817-67948158 GCF_002776525.5 Piliocolobus tephrosceles | reverse complement strand
AAGAAGAGAAAACCAAACACCGCATGTTCTCACTCATAGGTGGGAACGGAACAATGAGATCACTTGGACTCGGGAAGGGGAACATCACACACCGGGTCCTATCATGGGGAGGGGGGAGGGGGGAGGGATTGCATTGGGAGTTATACCTGATATAAATGATGAATTGATGGGTGAATTGATGGGTGCTGACGAGTTGATGGGTGCAGCACACCAACATGGCACAAGTATACATATGTAACAAACCTGCACGTTATGCACATGTGCCCTAGAACTTAAAGTATAATAAAAAAAAATTAAAAAAAAAAAAGAAAACCTCATAAAGATTAAAAAAAAATATTTATAGAACACTTACTACATGCCAAACTCTGGGCTGGGTATATGATAGTGGGTAAGACATGTTTCTCTCTTATTATAATTGGGAAAACTAAATGATGAATTGCAATATGGTATAATAAATGAAAAAAGTTAAAAGACATGTACATGAAATAAAATAGAAATAAAATGGAGAACATTCTATTGAAATTATTTCACATGAAAATAAATAGAATTGGACCACTAACTGACATCATGTACAAAAAGTAACTCAAAAGAAATAAAATACATACATTTAAGAGCTAAAATTACAAAATTCTTAGACAATAACTAAGAGTAAATCTTTATGACCTGGCCTAATCAATGGTTTCTCAGCTATGACACCAAAATGCAGATGCAACAAAAGACAGAAATAGATCAATTCAGTTTTATCCAAACTAAAAACTTTCAAGCTTCAAAGCACACCATCAGGAAGGTGAAAAGACAACCCACAAAATAGGAGAAAAATGTTGCAAATCCTATATCTAAGAAACTTGCACCTAGAAAACATAAAGACTTCACATAACTCAATAATAGGAAGACAACTCACTTTATAAACAATGGTTAAAGGATGTAAGCAGACATTTCTCCAAAGAAGATATATAAATGCCCAATAAGTACACAAAAAGATGCTCAACATCATTCAGGGAAATGCACATGAAAACCACAGCAAGCTACCACTTCACACCTACTAGGAAGGCTAGAATAAAAAAAGACTGATCATTACAAGTTTAGCAAGGATGTGGAAAAATTGCAGCCCCCATACACTACTGGTGGATGTAGAGTTGTTCAGTCACTTTAGAAGACAATCCTCAGCTGGGTGCGGTGGCTCATACCTGTAATCCCAGCACTTTGGGAGGCCGAGGTGGGTGGATCATGAGGTCAGGAGATCAAGACCATCCTGACCAACATAGTGAAATCCCATCTCTACTGAAAATACAAAAATTAGCTGGGCTTGGTGGCATGTGCCTATAGTCCTAGCTACTCGGGAGGCTGAGACAGAAGAATCGTTTGAACCTGGGAGGTGGAGATTGCAGTGAGCCAATATTGCGCCACTGTACTCCAGCCTGGGTGACAGAGTAAGACTCCATTTAAAAAAAAAAAAAAAAGACAATCCTCAAAATGTTAGACATAGAGTCACCATATGACTCAGCGAATCCACTCCTAGCTGTCTACACAAAAGGAATGAAAACACATGTCCTTAGAAAAACTTGCACATAAATGTTCATAGCATCATTATTTATAATAAACGAAGAATGGAAAGGACCCAAATGTTTATCAGCTGATAAATAGGTAAACAAACTGAGGGCATATCCATATAATGCGGGCATATCCATATAAGGGAATCTTATTTGGCAACAAAAAGAACAAAGTACTGAGGTATGCTACAACATGATAGACCTTGCAAACTTTATTCTAAGTGAGGAAGCCAGCCAGAAAAAGTCACACATGGTATGATTTCGTTTATATGCAATGTCCAGAATAGGCAAGTCTATAGAGACACAAAGCAGATTAGTAGCTACCTGGAGCTATGGTGGGTGTAGGTTGAGGAGAAGTCAAGAGTGACTGCTAGTGGGTACTGGGAGTTTTAGGGGGTAATGAAAATGGTTTAAAATTAATTATGATGATGGTTGCAGAACTCTGCAAACATACTAAAGACCATTGATTTGTATGTATTATTAAATGAGTGAATTTTGTGAATGTTTCAATAAAGCTAATATGCATCTGCACACACACGTATGTTCACACACATTTAAATGTATGTTCTGGGTACATTGGAAGCACATAAAAAGTGGTGATTTCTGTTTGGTTGGTCACAAAGGGCTTCATGGAGAAATAGATGTTTGACGCATGGGTGACATTGGAGAAAAAGGAAAGGACTTCCAAGCAGAGAGGGCAAAACTTGCAAATACAGGGAAGCATGGAGCAGCATGGTTACTCAACCGTGCTTCAAGTGTGACTGAAGCACAGTTGCATATTGAGGGCTTTGAGAAATGAGGATTGGAGAAAGGAAAGTATGCATTTGGTTGGGCATGGTGGCTCACACCTGTAATCCCAGCACTTTGGGAGGCTGAGACAAGCAGATTGCTTGAGCCCAGGAGCTTGAGATCAGCCTGGGCAACATAGTAATACCCTATCTCAACAAAATTACAAAAACTAGCTGGGTGTGTTGACATGTGCCTGTAATCTCAGCTACCTGGGAGGCTGAGATGGATGGATCATCTGAGTCTGGGAGCTTGAGGCTTCAGTGAGCTGTGATTGCACCATTGCACTCCAGCCTGGAAACAGAGTGAGGCCCCATCTCAAAAAGAAAAAGAAAGGGATGCATTTGGATTTCAACTCAAAACAATGAGACATCCATGGATGACTCTTAGCAATAGGAGTGAGGAGGTGACAGGATCATATTTACATTTAGAACAATCACTCTAACAAAATTGAAAAATATGGACTACAGGCAAACTCTGGTAATCAGAAAGGCCCAGGTGGGAAATAGTGCCATAATTCAAGAAGTAAGAGGGTGGAAAGTAAGACATTAACAGTCGGGACAATTGGATATGAAGGAGTTATTATAGAATCTCGGGGCTTGGTGAAAAGAAGCCAAGTACCTGGCATACAATAGATAAAATATATTTGCTAAGTGTATTTGGACCTTAGTGGAACTTTTACTTAGCTATTTCAACAAGGGGAAAATGTAAAAAGTAATCTAAAATGGCTAATGCTTCAGATGGCATGATCTTTGTATATAATATCCCCTTGAAGGGAAAGACATTATATACAGTATAATCTATAAATGTACTTTTATGTACTTAGAATCTGTAAAGAGGGGCTCAAGTATATAAAACCACTCACACATTTCTTCTTGAGAAGCCAAATACACAGTTTAGTAACAAAATAACCACGAAACCAGGGGCTTTTTACAGATGTTGTGAAGCTCTCTTTATAGTTGTATTTGTAGATCAGCACCATCAATTAAAAGCCTCTTAACTTTTAGGGAGATAGCTATGAAGTTTCTCACCAGCAACCATAAAAATGGATGGGCTGAGAAGAAGCACTTGCTGCACACAGAGTGTTTTTCTAGCATTATACCACAATATTTTGGAGATGCCTAAACGTTCCTTGCTTGAATAAGAAACAAAAAGTTGGCAGCAGCGGCTGTCACTTCCCCTAAGTGCCTCTTCTTTTTCTTGCTTGTAATGAAACGACAAGGTCACAAAATACTGATGTCCACATTTCCTGATTCTCGGTCTCTTAAGATACACAAGTCATAGTGAAGTAAGTGTTCTCTCAGCAATCAGCTGACCCAGAGCTGTACATTCTTCCCTCTAGCAGGAAGATGCTGCCTGTTCCACAGTAGTGTTTTAAAAATTGTTGTCCAATTTTTCTGCAATATCTAGCCATTGAATATTTATTCAACTTTAGATTGTATGTCTTTCAGAATTAAATCAAGTTGAAAATCACTTGGCTATCAAACATCCATTAGAATTCTAATATTCTGAAGAGCAGAAACTTTCAAAAGTAAATATTTCAATGAACTCTGGATAGAGTATATTTTATTTGTAATGTTTCTATGTTGATAACAAATTAAACCATTTAATTCTGAGTGCTAGCAAGTATAAATGGCTTAATTTGTTAGAAAGTTTGTTCTCAACTTTTAAAAAACCCATATTCACCAGCTCAGGAAATTTTAAAAGGCTCTTTTCTATAGTTTGTATTTCAAAAGAATATTTTCCAAACAAAAAAATCACAAAACTGAATAAAAATGGCATGTCTGTACATATGTGTGTACATTCACACACATGCAAATATATACACACAACACATACTCTGATAACTGCCGTTGCCCTGCTGAGAATCACTATGCTGGAAGGCTTTTAAAAGCTCCGTTCAGTTGTTCATTAATTTAAAAAATAAAAAATAGAAAAGAGAAACAGGATAATCCTAAGAGAATATTAGTATCAAGGCATTCTTATAAAAAAAAAAATACTAAAGGGCTACAAATAACCAAACTAAAAATGCCAGTTTTCTGAAGCCCCAAATCTAAGTAAATGATACAGGGTGATGCATTTTATCATTGGCAACTAGCTAATTAGTGATCCCAATTAATGGTGCCAATTATGTGGATTCTTCAAAATAGTTGGAGAGACTTCTGAAAAATGTACCCCACATTGAACTTTCCCTGAATTAAATAAAGGTTAGGCAGGACAAATTACATAATTTTTTCATTTAACGGTTTAACATAAAGTTGGAATAAAATCAACTGTATTTTCTCTCATGTTTGACTCAGATAACCAATGCAGTGTATCATCTTGACATTTTAATATACTGCTATATATTTTATATTTTTCTTCTACTATTATTACCTCTTGCTAATAGCTAATATTTATGGAGCTTTTACGACATACTAGGCAGCTAACTAAATATCCTTGTGCTATTACACTTGTTAGTCTCCCCAGTAAACCAAAGAGGTAGGTACAATTGTTACTTCTCATTTTACGGGAAGGTGAGACTTAGGTATGAAAGTGGCTATGCTAGGTCTGGGATTGAGGTCTATCTGCCCCTATATTGGACTCCTCGATGTTTACGTTTTTCTACTCCCTTCAGTTATGTATATTTTCATCACTATGTGCTTTGAAAAAGAAGTGAATACAGATGTCTTTGGTGTTTAGCAGGCTCAGTACACAGACTCAAACATACAGGTCTGATCCCATCAAGAACTAACTTGTTTTACACAACCTGAAATCTCAAGGGAATTTTTTGAAGGGCAAGAAGAAAAGAGCAGAACGGTAATGCTGACATTGAGAACACACTATTTAAAGAATATATATTGCTCTGAGAGTACCAATGGTTAGAATTTTTTCATTGTAGAAGAATTTTTCTCATGAAAAGGTCTAAATTTAGTCTATTACTAATTGTCCCAACTGCCTCTTCCTCTTTTCCCTTTCCTTTTGTTATTAACTGGAAAGTATAAAGTATTTTTGAGAAACTTGTTTTGCAGCCAGCTTTGCCATAATGCAGCTAATCCATTAACCAAGAAATAATATAAATGGACTGTTAGACACAAATTCAAAACCTGTGGGAGGTTAACCCTGTTTGGGAAAAATGGTCCTAAAATCCTGAGTAATGATTACAACTGTATACTATAATCCATGTACACTTCTGATGATGAGTTAAGTTTCCTTCAATGTTTCTATGCCCCTCTAAAAATAATTTCTGCCATAATATGTATCCAGAATCCAGAGAATCGTGGGCCATTTATTCATTTCTCTTTCCCATTATAGAGCAGAATGGACCAACCAAAGACTTCTAGAGAATTAATATCTACTCTAAAAAATGGTTTAGGAATATACCTAATGAAATCATGATGTTATTTGCATTCTGCTTTCAGCTTTTTCATGCAACAGTTAAAAAATGAATAAGTTGTATCAAAATAAAAATTCACTTTTGTGAATTTTGAAAGACTTGACTCAAATGCTAGTAAAATTGGTAAATTAGTAAATGGTATAATCAGGTCATTAAAAATCAAGTCATTAAAAATTGTTGTTAGTTCCCTATACTCAGTAGTTGTTTATTAATGTTGGTCGAATGAAACTAATTGTGGTAAGATTTCAGAATAGAAAAATTAAAATATGAATGCTCGGTATTTTTCATTAAAATGCATGTCTGGTTCTGAAAGTAGGAGGGGACAGTTTGGTCCCACACCGTGTTCCTACTATGATTCAGCCAAGGTAAATTTGAATGGGTTGATTTAAATGGGGGCATTTTAGTAGAGAGCAAGAGAGCTTGCCAGTGTTAGAGGAGAAAAGAGGATAGGAAGGACAGCAAAATGTCTGCCTCAAGTGCTTTTACCCATGGCCAAGTCCCATAGAGATGTGTCTGAAAGCAGAAATGACCAAAGATTCTTTCACAAGGGATTCATGTGAGAAAGCTGGATTATAAGCAATGCTGCTATGCTGCCAAGGTAGTAAGGCGTAATTCAGCAAGAGAAGCACTCCCTCCACTTCCATATAGTATGTTATCATCATAACCTTTGCCAATTGAGGTCCCCAGCAAAAGGGCAGGGGAGCACTGGATCCCTCAACAGAGAGAGCAAGAGAAGAGGAAAGCACTTAGAATTGACCTATTAGGACTGTCATGAAGATGTATGAATAACACTCAGGGAGCCCCAATATTAACGGATGAGATTTAGGAGAGGAACATACCTTTCAACACATGATGGAAAAATAGAAAAATATATCTGTCATCATTAATACATTTCCATTTGTCATCACAGACCAAAGAAGACTGGGTAAACACATCATTTTATTGAAATGTCTATATTTTACAGATCTCAATAGGTTAGGGGAACATCACACACTGGGGCCTGTCGTGGGGTAGGAGGAGAGGGAGGGATAGCATTAGGAGATATACCTAATGTAAATGATGAATTAATGGGTGCAGCACAGCAACATGGCACATGTATACATATGTAACAAACCTGCACAGTGTGCACATGTACCCTATAACTTAAAGTATAATAATAATAATAAAATAATAACAATGCAAGTCCTTTTTGACTAAACATAAATCAAGACATGCACAACTGAGATTTAACTGATGACCCTGGTGATTCTATCAAGAGCAGTCTCTGCCCAGGCACAGAGTTCTAATAGGTATTTGTGAATCTACTCCTCAGGTATCTGCTTTATAATACTTCAGGGGCCTTTTTCTTTCTTTTTTATCTTGGACTGCTGAAATAATAAAATTATTTGAGATGTACTGAAAGAAAACCATGAATCATCAGTACATGGATTTACTAAACAATTAACTCAGGAACACGAATAACAAATTAGTGTGCTCTGCAGAGGTGAAATATCATGAATCTCTCTGAAAGGAATGATAAGCTCCTTTAAACTCCAATGGCTATAATAAATGGCTATAAATAAATTCCATATCCCAGATCCGATTTCTTTCTGCAGCATCTCTAGACTAGGTCTTTATTGGGTCTCATTCTGGTCCTTGACTGGGTGACTCTAGAAGCACTCAGATGGTCTTTGCATTTTCTCAACATCCAGTCTACACAATATAAGGACTTACTACTCATTGCCATCAACAGCAATTGGCAATTTTTTTTTTTTTTTACTGTGATCATTGCTGTCACATAGCCTTCCTTGGCCGTTGTACAATTCCACAATACCTCGGTGGGCCCTCCTGTGGTCTCCTTTCTGTGCGCTTTGCTTACATTTGTTCTTCATTTTGAACTTTGGCTATAATGAAAAGTTTCTTGAAGGAGCCTCTAAGATGACGTCCCCTTGGAGATTAAAATCCTTTTCCTACTTAACAAATTCCTTCCTTTGAAGCATAGTGAAGACCTACTATCCTAAGTCCTTGCTACTAAAGTGCAAGGCAGCACCATCAACCTCACCTGGGAGCTTCTTGAAATGCAGAAATTCAATCTCAGAAGGTAGGACCCAGACTTCAATCAGAATTTTCATTTTTACAAATTCTCAGGTAATTTGATTTGTATGAATAAAGTTTGAGAAGCACTATCCTAAATGGTATTCCATGACCAGTTTTTTGGTTTCAAAAAATTTCTTGAAAATTTAAAATCAGTAATTAATGTTCACCCTTTATATCATAGCGGAATTGGCAGTCTATTACCAGTCCCTAGTTCAATTGCTTGAAAGAACACAATAAAGTTGAAAAGGTCAGTCCTGGATCTATAAGTTCATATTCTGTCCTTCCCATTTAATGCTTCAACTTGCTAAAACTCTTTTACCTGTCAACTATCTTTATCCATCTTTACTATCACCATAACAGTCAACTTACTGAGCTGTGCCAAATGCTGTGCTAAGTTCCTTTACATTCTTCTCTAATAACTGTGAAATATTAACTTCTCTAATAACTTCACTAATACCACCATCATGGAGTGAGCAAATAAGCTCGTTATTCACAAAAATTTAAGTCTTTCTCCTTTGGGTGTGCAAAAAGACCCTTGTGAGAAAAATGGACTCTGATATTTGTCTGATATGCATTATCTTTTAACATATTTGTAACTCCCTGCTGAGCACTGACATTCTGTATGCAAGTTATTACTTATGATTTGTGACAGTATTATTTATTATACTGACACTGTATGTAAACTGTTATTTACTCAATATGAGTAATAGAACATCAGTTGTGGAAATGAGAACAAAAAGTAAAAGGCCTCATGCAATAGCAATAAGTAGAAGAAACTGAAACTGTATAGGATATGAACTAATAATTAGATACGACATTTTAACTGTATACATCGAGAATGCAATGAGAATAAGTGCTAATTAAATGTTTTCAATATTCATAAGTAACTCCAAGTCATGCTTAAAAGCATAGAACCTCAGCTTCAGTTAAAAGGTGATAGGATGTTTCCTCTTCCCACTTCCTAGAAGTGCTATAATTTCCTTCTTTCCAAGAGAGGAAAAATTCTAGAAGGAGAACATACACTTCATTTTGCTTAATTCCTTCCCTAAGACCACTCCCCCATTTGTACAGGTGAAGAACATGGGCAAAAGAGCATTTCTCCAGAAACTGCCCAAACTTACTTTCTCTTTACATTCTTTTACATACACTTTACTGCATTCTCATTTTCCTCTGAAAAGGTTGAAGCTGGCCAGCTGAGCAAATACTCTACTTTTAAATGTATGAAATTCAACTGAATATATTTAGAGGAAAGAAGTATACTTCAAATCTGAGAATTTTTCAAATGTACTTCAAATCTGAAATGTACTTCAAAATCTGCCTGTTTTTCTCATGGTATATCATTCACAGCAACTCCAAACATCAAAATCACCATTTCAAGATTCTTTCTCTTCTATGCTTTGTGCAAGTTCTTAGCACAATATGCACAAACTATGAACTTGGCATTTAAAAAAAAATTGCTTTCATCATCATGTACATGGTAATTCAAACTCAATCTATGTATTCTTAATAACTTTTGCTAATGTTCCTGACTACTTTGAGACTTTACTCAAAGCGCATCTCCTTGGTAGGCTTCTCTGACCACCCCAGGCTATACTCTCTCAAATTATTTTAGTTATTTGTTGACACTTCTAAATGTATCCATAAATTAAAAGATACCTTGACTTTGTCTTTTTTTCAGATCCTTTCATTTTTCATTTCCACATAACAGCTAGCACAGTGGCTTGAACATGATGGCTTTCAAATGTTTAGTACACAATAAAATGGGGAGAAGGAACATACAACTGATAGTTGTTGAGACTCCTCTTATTTCATTCATATACTATGTAGGTAATTTGCTCATTGTCTCAGCCTATTATTGCAACTGTTGTATTTCTAATTTTGATTATTAAAATCTGGGTATCTTGTATTGTCAAAAATTAACTAAAAGTGACTTCAAAACTAAATAGTTAAAATTGATTACTATATTTCTATTAATATGGGGCATTTGGTTAATAGGTGTTATTACTGCTGTTATTGAACAAAGAGTTACATAGTATTTTAATATCTATTCTTTGTAGTTTAATAGCATATTATTTATTTATTTATTTATTTTTTATTATACTTTAAGTTCTAGGGTACATGTGCATAACGTGCAGGTTACATATGTATACATGTGCCATGTTGGTGTGCTGCACCCATCAACTCATATTTTTAAAGAGAAGTTTTATTTGTCCTCGGATGGTAATTACTATGACCACAGAACTAGATGAGCCAAAGAGGCCTCAATCATGCCCTCTCTCCAGGGTGGTCTAGTCTTAAACAGCATTTTTTAAAGCATTGTTTTTTTAAAGTATCATAGACACTTCCCTAGGAAAAGAGAGTATCACCCTATTGGGTTATATGCTGCAATTCTTTTGGACCTCATTTGTTACCTATCAAATCTAATTCAAAATCTTCATGTTGCAGTTTAAGAAACCACTAAAAACATTTTAGGCAAAATAAATACTTTATTGTTTTAATATATATATTTTTAGAAATCAGCCTTTGTGTGATATTTCAAACATTTATAAGCCTTTTAGAGATTCTTTCAAAGAACACTGTTAACAACTCAACCACTTTTGATTAAAATATCACACACAAAGAAACAATAGGAATTGAAAAAAGTATAAATGCTAGAAGAATAATTCTAATAACATTTGGTGGTTACTTTACACATTTATTTAACACATATAAAACCAAATAGGAAACCATTTTCCTTTTTTTCATAAAAACAAAGTTTTCACTGGTTAAAACTGAACTAAAATCATTTTATGTATGAGGAACACAAATCTAAATTACTTCCATTTTGAAAAAACACCAGCTTATTCATTTCTATTCATTCAAGTCATAGGCCCCATTATTTGGATGATACTCTATTTAGTCCGAAAGACAGAAAAAGAAACATCTTCATCTAATAAAGAAGTCTGGACAATGCAGAAAGTAAAAGTACATAGTGTTTAACATAAGGCACATTTCCAAAAGAAAAAATACTACATAAGCAATGATAAAATTACATTTGTCTTGGGTAAAGCAACAAGGCTTACAGTGTAAGAACATTAAGTAGTTGTAGGTAACCTATATAATTCTATCCT
Source organism: Piliocolobus tephrosceles (assembly GCF_002776525.5). Lineage (NCBI taxonomy): Eukaryota > Metazoa > Chordata > Mammalia > Primates > Cercopithecidae > Piliocolobus > Piliocolobus tephrosceles. The sequence goes on along the minus strand of NC_045444.1, from coordinate 67,937,260 downwards.
ACTGCTATTAGTAACCTCTCAAGAATTAAGAGCAACTATATTTTTTACAACAGAACAGTTTTTCTTCTTGGAAGTGACATTAATTAACAGCAGTGGAGGGAAAAATCATTGGTTGCTTCAAGCTCTCAAAAAATGAATCAGTTATTGCACAGTAAATACCTCATAGAGGTCAGTGTTTTAAGAAGCTAGTCTGAGGAAATATGTTATTTATAAGTTGGATAAGTCTGGAAGTTTTCAAGTTTTATAATTAATTCTAATAGGGAATCAAATGAAAAATATTGACATACAAATAAATATTAGGCTTTTCAAACTGCTAGAGTTTTTGATAGTTTAGAAAAGAAATAGCAAAGTGCCTAAGAGTCTATGTACGTTTTTTTAAAATATACGGTTGAAGAAATACACATTGTACACTGTATACAGTAGCCCAGCTCAGCAGCAAGTATCTTCTAAAGCACAAGTAACACCTCCACCAGTGCATATCATTGATAATTCCAGTATTACACAGCTAATAGGATCCATGCCAACCTTAAAAAGGAAAAGAGAAGTCAGTTTTAAACCTCTTTCAAATACCTCTTTCAAATTAAAAGCTTCGTTAAAGGCGGATGAGAATTTTATGCAAATATATATACATAGAAACATGATTATCCTGTAATCTCTATACACCTTCCTGAGAGTTAATTCTTTTATCCATGGCTTTAAAAAGATAATTCCTATTAATTGCTTTGTGACATAATTTATTAAAATATTTTCCAATTTCCTACATCTGAAATTGTATATATTTTTCAAATTACATTTGTTTCTCATGTTTTATTCAATGAATATTTTTAGTTCTATTCAACTGTATAATTTCCTTTTGCATTCACCAAAAAGTATTATTAATATATATTATATAAAATGAAATTAGAGCTAAAGCAGGAGGATCGCTTGAGACTAGGAGTTTAAGACTAGCATGGGCCACATAGCAAGACCCCATCTCTACAAAAAAATTTTTTAATGTAATTAGAGCTATGAGATAAAGTGAAAGTAATTCGTTTTACTAAGACAGACACATACAACAGATTTTTGAAATTATGATTAGAAATGAATCTATGGGATATGTTTCTTTAAAAGATAAAAATAATTAGGAAGGATACTTAGAAGTTGTGATTCACAAAATCTTGTTCTTTAAAAATATACATCTGAAATACTATTATAATCAAAGTAAGATTCACGTTTGAAGGTCCAATTCCAGGATTTATTACTATAATGAAATTTCAGTAAAATGACCCAAGAGAAGTAATTCCTTAGAGATTCGTATTATGGGATTTGACTTACGCTTCAAATAGGCTTGTGTGAAATTTTCACACTGTAAAATGACGTATTACATATACACATACATTCTAAAACTCAAAATTTAACCAGAGGACCAACTGTGTACCAACCTGTGTACTAACAAAACAAAGAATAAAATGCCAATTACTATTTACATTTAGCTCAACAAAGAATTTCAGAAAAATTTACCTATAATTTCCGTTTAATGATTATCTTGCTTAGAATTAGATGCTTTACTTGAAGATACTGCTGCCAGAAGTCCACTTACAATTTCCCGTCTGATTTCCCCAACAATAGACTCTTTAATCTACATTGGAAAAACAGTAAAACAAAAATTTACCAATATGAATGTAATCTATTTTTTCCTGTTTTGGGAAAAAAAAAACAAATAGCATTCAATTTCTTAATTTCACCTTCATGTGAATCTCCCTGCAATACAGAGACGGAGTGGGGAATCGAGTCCATCTATCATCTAACCCAGATCAGACTCTGACGACTGGTCTAGAATCATTCAGCTAACTAGATTACAAATATCACAATGCATAAAGTGAGGACATTAGAAAATGTTATTTCATAAATTAAAAAACTTCTAGTAAATACTTTACCTCATGTCAAAAAAATAATCTGGAAGGACTTCTTAAATGTTTTTAGTATTATCTAACTTTGTAAGGTAATCAGCAGAGACATAAGTGCTCTCATTGCTGAGAAAATCCTTTAGAGGCAAAATAATCAAGTATATTGCCTGTTTATGCCAACTGACAGCAAGGTATCTAAAGACATTTTGTTCTAACCTAACACACACATTTTAAATGGGAAGAAGAAATTATCATTTAGTACAATTTATTTTAAAACATAAAAAACATCCTCAAAACAACCATAAACTCTAAAAAAATAACTTTTTCTTTAGTTTCATGGTATCATTGCCACCCGTCTAAGCTTTTGTTTCCCATATACATATAGGGTATGAGGATATACATTTCATTTTATTGTTGGAAAAGGCAAATAGACCTGAGGCAATGACAATTCCATCAGGACTTTCTTCTCCAGATGTCCAAACACTTACATATGCCTATCTCCACCTTTTCTCTCTAATGATACAGCATCACTTTTAAATAGCCCTTTGTGAAAGCTATAAATGTGTATTTCCTGAAATAAAGTGATAATGTGTTCCCAAATAAGCACTCGAGATACTCTCAACCAGCTTTTAAAAATTCTACGTTTCCAGTTTCCTGTCAGCCAAATTGATTTATTTCCTAAAATGTTCCTAAGTACATCTCAAACACATCTTAACCGTTATCTTTCCAAAAATGGCCCTGTATTAGTCTATCATGCAAAACTGGTACACAATACATAGATTTATACATAGCTATTTAAAGAAACAAAACACTCCTTAGCTACCAACCATCTGTACTGGAATATATTTAAATACTGTAAGCTTTTCACTTTACCTTTTATCAATATTTCTAAACTTTAAACATCATCAAAGATTTTGAAGCGCATAGCACTTCAGATTTACTTTTCAAACAAGTATGTGTTGGATACAAATATTATAAAAACCAGAATCTCTTAGTCACAGTATACAAACAGAAATACAATATACTGAATTACAACCACTGCAAATCTATATTCACAAAACAATGAATATAGTCTTTCCAGTCCTGCTATCAATGCAATATGGACATTTTATAATATCTCACTATTCTTCATCACTCAAAAAACAAACTAGCCAAACTATATTCTTGACAAACCAGTAATGTGTGTCAAACTTTTTTGGGAGTATAGGCATGACTGGAGTAAAGAATAAAAGAATCTCTACCATCAAGCATGATATAATCTCAATGGACACAAAATGAACACTGTTTCATAAAATATCTTCCTTATTTATTTCTGAGATAGAGTCTTGCTGTGTCACCCAGACTGGAGTGTAGTGGTGCAATCTCGGCTTACTGCAACCTCTGCCTCCCAGGTTCAAGTAATTCTCCTGCCTTAGCCTCCCGAGTAGCTGGGATTACCACCACACCTGGCTAATTTTTGTATTTTTAGTAGAGATGGGGTTTTGTCCTGTTGGCCAGGCTGGTCTTGAACTCATGACCTCAGGTGATCTGCTCACCGTGGCCTCCCAAAGTGCTGGGATTACAGGCGTGAGCCACCGCACCTGTTCGGTTTCATAAAATACTAAAGGAAAAATAATTTAAGAATTCATTAATGACATAATAACAGAAAAAATTCTGGTAAATGAGAGACTAGTGTGGGCTAGAATTCTCAGAGAATGGTAGCTTTTACAAGGTATGCCACAACAAAGAAAGAACAATTTCAGATGACAGTGGAGATAGAAAACTCTGTAGCAAGATGGTCTCAAATGAGAGGGGATTATAATGGAGTCTGACTGCCAAGACAGTTCCCTCTAGAGAGCAGAAGGGAATCAGAATAGGAAGGGTGAGGTCAGATGGAAGGTGTACTGTGAGCTCCTTCAGCGAGCAGGTCAGGTCTCATTTATCAGTGTATCTCAGCATACAGTAAGAACTCAGTTAAGTGTCTGAATGAATGAATCAATGAGAGAGTAAGAAAGCTCAAGGGCAAGAGACAGTATCAGACACAGAAAGGAAGAGAAAGCAGAAAAACAAGCAAACTATAAATAAAATGGCCCTGAAAATGATACAATGTCTTTAATAATTTATTGAAGGAATAAGTGTATGGACAAATAATTTAGTTCTAAAGTCTCCCATGCTATGGAGAGGTTAGAAGGATTAGAATTGAGGAAACTCCCCTGGGATGGATGGTAACATTACCTTTATGAGCACAATTTCCAAAAAAATGCAGGCTAAATACAGACTACCTGAGATTGAGAAAGGCATGCTTACTGACAATACAAAAAGACTGACTTCAAGTCTTAAGTATGGGGGAACGCATTCACTTATTATGTATCTATTGAGTGCCTACTAAGTGGCAGCTATTACAACAAGTGATCACTAAAAGAAATTTCCATAAGAACACATGAGTAAGCTGTGTATTTATCAAAATACATGGGTAAAACATGTCAGATATGCTCTAATAAAGATCCCAAAAGGCATGAACCAAGTCTATGAACTTCAATTAACAAAGAACTCTCTAAACACAAAGCAATCTATGTTTACTCTTTGACATTTAATTTTGCTGAATTGGCTTCTGTGGGCATGTATTCATTCATCCTATTAAGTAATCTTTTTATTTACACACATTTATACATTTTTAAAGTAACTGCAAACAGTTTCAGGCCACTGATCACATACATCACAGATGACCTGGGCAAATTTTAAGACAGTGTGTACTTTTTCCTACTACAACGCACATGCAGAAAAGAGGTATCTTTAACATGACAAAAGCTTAGCTATGTAATGAGTGTATTAAATATTTGTTTGCGAAGACTTTCAATGCTGTCCTTCAAAAAAAGAATTCTACTGTATCAACATATTATAAATGATGAAAACGCTCTTTTCAAAAACTCACTTAATGGTACAATGAAAGAAACAAAGGCCTGACAGATACCATTGTTCTCATGCATCCATGAATGCAGTAAGAAAACTTTCCTGAAAGTGCCTGCCAAACATGCTTAATCCTCACCTGCAAAACTGTTCAACCCAAGATTAAATCTTGCCTTTCTGAATGGTGGCTTTGTTAATGGGATTAGGGGCTCAGATCTGCTAGGAAGACAGAATTTAATTTAATTTTCTTGGTAGCTGTACACCAAGATTCAAAAAAAATTGGAATTTAGAATATGTTTTTAGGTAAAAAGTTTACCAATTTGAATGACTGGAATAAAATCCAACCTAAATTTTAAATACTTTAAAAACAAACAGAAAACTATTGTAACTAAGAGAATATTAACATAAATTATTTTTTAAATTATAACTGGCATTAAACCAATTTATCTATTAAATGTGCTTTTAAAGTACTTCAAAATAATTTGTTTTCTTAAGTACAACAATACTCCTCTTATGCCTTGTTTGATCTATACATATTTTGCTGGGTAGGTCCTTTGTAGAGAGTAAAAGAATAAACGTTAAACCCAACTTCCTCAAGACAATGCCAAATTCAGAACTAAGTAGTTTCTAATTAATGGTTTAAATAAATTCTGAAAAATTCTTTGAACATTTGCCTTGCATGTCAGTTTAAGTGTCTGCAAATTATAAAATCTTCCATATTTAATGAGAGGTTATTTTAAATGATTAATTCTCTAGGACCAAGGCAGCCTAATGGGAATAACTAAATTTTCCCTAAGCTATGTCTCATAAGCCAAAGAATCAATGTTCTAGTCTGAAATGAATACTTTATTCTTAGGAAATCACCTCCAGGACGTATCACACCATTAAAATTCTAAAAATGAGGATTCAAGTATGCACTGAATAATGGAGTATTTGTGCTAAAAGAGCAATATAAAGTTTTCAAAGAAAACTTCCATACCAAAGCAAGCTAAGGGGAACAAAGACATCACATTTCTAAAAAAAAAAAAGTTACCTTAAAACCCGCTTCCTCAGTTAGCAAATGTAGTGTGGAGAAGAATAATTACATAATTTCACTCAAAAACTGATCTTTGATATAAAACATGTAAACAGGAATGGATTATTAATCATAGACACACCTGACTGAGTAGGGTAAATGCTGAGTTTGCTAAACATTAGGCAGCCACAACCAACTTACAAAAATAATTACATTTGTAGGAAAAATAAATTTATAGAATTAAGACCTTTTTTTTTTGAGACGGAGTCTGGCTCTGTCGCCCAGGCTGGAGTGCAGTGGCGGGATCTCAGCTCACTGCAAGCTCCGCCTCCCGGGTTTACACCATTCTCCTGCCTCAGCCTCCGGAGTAGCTGGGACTACAGGCACCCGCCACCTCACCCGGCTAGTTTTTTGTATTTTTAGTAGAGACGGGGTTTCACCGTGTTAGCCAGGATGGTCTGGATCTCCTGACCTCGTGATCCGCCCATCTCGGCCTCCCAAAGTGCTGGGATTACAGGCTTGAGCCACCGCGCCCGGCCAGAATTAAGACCTTTTAAACATTTAGTTGGTAGAGTCATATCATGAAAATAAATTACAGACATGAAGTCTTCTACTATAATGCTTGTTTTGAAATGTGATTTGTTTCAACATAAATGAAATATGAGAAAGCTGCATATATGGCAAATTTCACATTTGCTTATGTACAATTTAATCCACAGAATACTACAGGTAAACAGAGATAACTGCATTGAGCTGTTTAAACGATATATTCTATTCCTTCCTATTACCTGATCTCAGTGCAAAAAACATTTATTTTACTAATTTTCTCAACCTTTGAACTTTCACTACTAATCACATGTAATTTTCTTTTGCAGTTCTTTTGGTCATCCATAACTATGGTAATTCTTCAAGTTCTTAAGTTGCTATCACTTAGGGCAAACCCTCTTCTCTTAATATATTTTGATTTTTGAACAAAAAACACCAAACCAAATCAATCTATTTACACTTATTAAAATCACAAAATCATTTTCTCCTATCAATTGAAATTATAAAATGCAGTTTCTTTTTTTTTTTTTTAAACATGGAGTCTCGCTCCGTTGCCCAGGCTGGAGTGCAATGGCGTGATCTTGGCTCACTGCAACCTCCACCTCCCGGGTTCAAGAGATTCTCCTGCCCTACCCTCCCAAGTAGCTGGGACTACAGGCACATGCCACCATGCCCGGCTACAAAATGCGGCTTTTAATCTTCGAAGAGATCTAAACTGTAATTCCTCATTTTGTAGATGTGGAAACAAGAGGTCCAAAGAGTATGTTGTATGTTTGAGTCCTTCACACATCTTTTTCACCAAAGTGGACACAGAGAACTGTTATTATTTCACATTAGAGTATGAAATTTGCAGAAATGCCATTACAAATATATCTTAATTGACACAAACTTGATCAATAGGAAAGCTAATTTAAAAGCTCTGTGAAAATTATTGAATACAGTGAATCAAAAGAACATCCTGTAAATAATTAATATTCAAACAAAATCTCCTCTAACACATACCTCCAAATAAATGAATTAAACACAGATTTTACCCACCTCCCGTATGACTTGCTGCAACTCATCTTGCTCCACATTTTTATGCATTTCCTCAGCAGCTGGCATTAATGGGAGTTTTCCATGCCTTGCTTCCACTTCAGATTTAGGTCCTACAACTTCTGGGGCTTCTTCAGCTGCATCAACTTCCTCAGAACTTTCCAAATCTGGAGGTGTCTGCACAGAGCCTGTTCTAGAAGGAGCTGTTGGCGTTAGAGCCACCGATGCTCGGAATACTTTCTTCCTTGCCACTAATGGGGTTTTGGGTTTGCCCACTGAGGCAGCAGAAGGTACTCCAGTTCTTCTATTAGCATGAGAGGGACCAGAACATACAGAAGATGATTCTGATGTTGCTTGGGAAAAAACAGATTCTGAGCTTTCTCCAGGAGGAATTTCAAATCCCATTTCTCCAAGTCCCAGGCCCAATTCAGACTTCAGGTATGACTGCTCCTGCATCAGTTCAGTGACCTGGAGATCATAAAAAAATGTTATTCTTCTCTCTTGGAATTAAGATTGGTAGCTTAAAAGGTTAAAGTACTGGTTGTTGTTATTGCCTAAAATCCTGTAATTTGTAAAGACATAAATCTATTCCATTAATTTAGTAACTACTCAATTTTATTTGCAAAAGTGGTAAGTAAAATGTAAATTCCTATTGAGATGAAGCAACAAAACAGGTAAACAGAATACATAGTGGGATGAAATTTTACTTATTACCACCAAGGTGTTCAAATCACTTGTAAGGAAGAGTAACTAGTGAAAAATAGTTACTCATAGTGCTTTTGCCCTCAAATGAACCAATCTGTCTAACACAATAAAGTCAGATTTCTGTTAAAAATGTGGTCATGTTACAGCTCTACCTACCTAAAGAACCCAGGATTATACTGTGAAAGCACATTTCTCCTGAAGTGTAAATTAAAAATCAATTTTTTTTTTTTTGAGATGAAGTCTCACTGTCACCCAGGTTGGAGTGCAATGGCTTGATCTCAGCTCACTGCAACTTCCACCTCCTAGGTTCAAGCGAGTCTCCTGCCTCAGCCTCCCAAGTAGCTGGGATTACAGATGCCTGCCACCATGCCTAGCCAATTTTTGTATTTTTAGTAGAGATGGGGTTTCACCATGTGGGTCAGGCTGGTGTTAAACTCCCGAACTCAGTTGATCCACCTGCCTCAGCCTCCCAAAGTGCTGGGATTATAGGCATGAGCCACCATATCTGGCTTATTATTTTTTAACGACAGGGTCTTGTTGTGTCACTCAGGCTGGAGTGCAGTGGCACAACCATAGCCCACTGTAGCCTTGAGCTCCTGGCCTCAAGCAATCCTCCCACCTCAGCCGCCTGAGTACCTGGGACTACAGGCACATATCAACATGCCTGGCTAATTTTTACATTTTCTGTAGAGAAAGGGTCTTATTTTGTTGACTAGGCTGGTCTCAAACTCCTGGCTTGAAGCAATCCTCCCAACTCAGCCACTTAAATAAAGTACTGGGATTACAGGCATGAGCCACTGTACATGCTTTTTATGGCGCATTACCTCCTTTAGTCAGAAAGATAAATCACTATTGTAATTAAGGTGGCTTTCTAGTGGCTTCAGACAGCAATGGACTTTCAAAGGTGAAAGTCACTTCCAATCAACTATAATTTATCAAATTATGTATTTAAAACAAACATATATTTCATCTAAACTAGGGAAACTATGTGTCTGTGAAATGTTGTATCATTCCCTTCCCCAGTGATTTAAGAGGAAAGAAGCTTACTGGTTCCATTACATTCAATGGAGAAGGGCATGACAAGTTATCAGCGCTTCTACTGCCACACATTCCCTGAAAAGGTAAGAACAATATATATATGTGTGTGTGTGTATATATATATACAGGCATATATAATTATAATGTACATATATCTATTTCCAAATTGTAAGACTTTCATAATAAAATTAATTGGCTAATTAGTGCCTGGAAGCATCCCTTTATGTCACAAAGGTTACCCTCAAGTGTCACAGATCCCATAAAATGCATTATTGTGAGTTAAAACTTATACCATATGCAAAGAGGATGTTCTAGTTCTCCCCTGTCACCAACACACACGTCTCAGAATGATAAATCAAAATCATGTTGAAAAGTACATTCATTAGCAATATAGAACATTCTTAGTCTATACTATACATATATGTATGCTTATATACAAATGTTTATTCTACTTCATTTGTAGTATATACACACATAAATGTATGTGTGTATATTCAGGCCATTTCTTTTTAACAAAATCAAATACATTGTTAAGGTAAAGAATAATAATTCACTACTTCAGTATTTCAAAGCAACATATTCTACAACTTCAAAGATATTTGCAAAAATAAGAATACAACTGTTGAAGTTCAAATGTCATGGAAAGAAACATTAGAAGTATGAAAAGTGGGCCGGGCGCGGTGGCTCAAGCCTGTAATCCCAGCACTTTGGGAGGCCGAGACGGGCGGATCACGAGGTCAGGAGATCGAGACCATCCTGGCTAACACGGTGAAACCCCGTCTCTACTAAAAATACAAAAAAAACTAGCCGGGCGAGGTGGCGGGCGCCTGTAGTCCCAGCTACTCCGGAGGCTGAGGCAGGAGAATGGCGTAAACCCGGGAGGCGGAGCTTGCAGTGAGCTGAGATCTGGCCACTGCACTCCAGCTCGGGCGACAGAGCAAGACTCCGTCTCAAAAAAAAAAAAAAAAAAAAAAAAGAAGTATGAAAAGAAGTGGTACAAAAAGGTACTTCTTTTTATTCTCTTGGATATATATCTATATATTTAGGAAAAAAATATATATATATAAAATAAAATATACAGGTACCATTTGATTTCTTTATAAACAAATGGAAAAGAATCCAAAATAAAGGAAAAGTTTAAAGGGAATGCTTTTTATTTAAAGGCGAGAAAAAAAAAACTGAGCAAAATACATATCTGTGTTCTCCGCAGTTACATGCAACAATTAAAATTTACATTAGTCATGTTAATTCACTATCATTTTTCCTTTAAAAACACTCAACTTTTGTATTAACCCTTATTCTTTCCTATTATTAAAATTTATCATTAAAATTTTTCAACATATTTCTAAATATACTATTTATGACAATTATTACAAACTGTACATTCAACTGGTTTGTGGGAAAGCTCCTTAAACAGTATGCATGCTTTTAATACCATTAAAATAAATGACTTGAAATGAAGGCACAAGTCCTAAATTATTAGAACATTATAAATAAACCTTTGGTGAAAACTCCGACCACCCTCCAGGTAGCGTACCATGAGTGCAGAGGAGCGGAAGGGTGAAGGCATGCGCACAGCACGAAGCTGCTCTTCCAGGCCCAGGAGGCGCTCCTCCAGCTGCAGTTCCAGGTCCTGAAGTTCCATTCGGACTGAATTTCTCAAACTCTGGAGCTGATCAACTTCAAACCTATTGGTATGGTGAAGGGCACAAAGTTTGAAAAATGTAGTTTGGAGATTCCTAATCACAAATCTTTCAACAACTACTATACGCTAACAGAAGGTACAGAAATCTCAGGTTCTATAAATTAGTACAATATCAACTACAATAGGTATATCCACAAGGATATTTATTGGTCTGTCTTCCCCCATCCTCTCACAAATATCTCAAACACTGGAAAACTGGTTACAACCACCCTTAGGATACTGAAGGCACACAAGTTTACTTAGTAAAACACTATCTATGACTAATTTTATCTACACTGGTTCACAAAACAGATACAAGGTACACAGCAGTAGAATCAAAACCTAATTTTTAAAAATATAAGTTGAAAAGACTTTGAATGAAAAGCTTTTTGAGGAGTGCTAAGACAAAATGAACTTTTACCTTTCCTCCTCAGTCATATGATGATAAACCATGGTTTGCTGACGCAGCATTGCCAATTCTAAATCCATCATTTGTGTTCTAAACAAATTCAGGCTCCGCCTCATTACCTGGAGCTCCTGGAAAGTATTCTAGAATGCAATAAAACAAAATTACACTTCTAAATTCTACCAATTATTTTGAAACACAAAGATGTAAGTAAGAACTTACTTCATAAAGAGGTAGAACAGATGATTTCTGAGTACTATATGGAGAAGCAGCAAGATCAGGTCCTCTCATCATAGGGTACTTCAAAAAAGTAAAAGTAGGATTAAAATCAATGTTAAAGTGAATACTTCCAAATCACTTAAAGGGTTAAAAGGCAGAATGTGGGGCCTACATATTTTTCTCATTAGGACAAAAGGATCTAAAAAACCTTCATAGTGTAAGCAGGAAAAAAGAAATCAGTTCCCAATGACACCTATTACTGCTAGCTGTTCCGGGTATAAGTCAATCTATGGGGGAGGAGGAGGCGAAGGAACATACATAGTTCACATCTGTTTCTTTCAGGACTTCCCTCTTGCCTTGCAAAAGTGAAAAAAAAAAAAAAAAACAAAAGCAAACTGCAAAAATGTAGAAGTCATTGCAAATATCATCATGAGAGTAGAGCGATTATTATACTCTCTGGAGACAGTAGCAAGCAATCGTCGTCGTCTTTCTTAGACATCTGAGCATTTCCTATATGCCACTATTTTAGGCAGTGAGATAAAAACGTAAAAGGTATTCCCAGCCTTCAGGTGTTCTCACAGTGTAACGAAAAATAAAGGAAATGTTGTAAAAATTATAATACTGTGGAAGGAGTGCTATAATGGACACACAAAAATTCATATTACATGAACTTTCCAAAAAGTGGTGACACTACTTGAACTGAGCCTTAACAGTAAGTAGGGCTTGATTATGCAAAGAAAGGCAAAGGCTGGGTGATCTAGGTTTAAAAAAAAAAGTGGCTTGCAGTCCCAGCACTTTGGGAGGCCAGGGCAGGAAGATTACTTAAGCCCAGGAGTTCAAGGCTGCAGGGAGCCGTGATCATACCACTGTCTCAAGAACTCCATGAAACTTCATCTTTTTATTAAAAAAAACAAAACAAAACAAAACAAATAGCATGTGCAGATACCTAAGAACACACAACTGTTTAGAGCCCTGTACATACTCCTCCAGGATGGCTGAAACACACAGCTAAGGAATGAGGCTGGAGAGATAGTCAAGTTCCACATCATAGAAAGCATCTGTCCACTAGTGTGGGGTGGGGTTGGCATGGGGAGATTTATTAGCTGAGTTATTGCTGGGACATCCAGGAGAGAGAGACCACAGCTGGAGCAGAAGAACAAGGTGGCCTAGAAAGAAAGATGCACCACGGTACTGGTGGACAGGGCCCTGGAAATCCCCAGCTCGACATAATTACAGCTGTGAAGCTAAACATCTCCGTCACAGACAGAACTATATTTTGTAAGGAAGAACAAGAAACACCCACATTCTGAAATTGTCCCCATTCAGAAAACAGGGGACAATTGTCATGAGGATAAAACTTAGTTAGGAGAAGGTATATCTTCTTATGACTTGAGAAGTTACACCTTTGATTTTTACTTTCCAGGTGGTTCCCTGTCTACTATGTCACAATAAGAGGTTTATTAGATTCATTCTAGGCCTCCTGACTCCTTGTTGAATGCTCTCATGACTATATTACATTGTCATTTTCTTCAATTCTTCAATTGTCTAAATATGGTTTGTTCAGAGAATGTTCAAGAAAACGTAAAAGGCAAAACTGAAGACAACTTACTTATTTTCAAAACTTTTTTGGGAAAATTATTTCCAGTCCACTAACAAATCTGAGAACGACTTTAAAAGTGACAAGATGGCTGGGCGCGGTGGCTCATGCCTGTAATCCCAGCACTTTGGGAGGCCGAGATGGGCGGATCACGAGGTCAGGAGATCGAGACCACCCTGGCTAACAGGGTGAAACCCCGTCTCTACTAAAAATACAAAAATTAGCTGGGCGTGGTAGCAGGCGCCTATAGTCCCAGCTACATGGGAGGCTGAGGCAGGAGCATGGTGTGAACCCGGGAGGTGGAGCTTGCAGTGAGTGGAGATCGCGCCACTGCACTCCAGCCTGGGCGACAGAGCGAGACTCTGTCTCAAAAAAAAAAAAAAAAAAAAAAAAAAAGTGACAAGACATACAGAGCATTTTAAATCAAATTCACACTTTACCTGATTTGTTATTTTCTGGTCTGGAGTAGTTCCAGTCTCTGAGTCCAGTGGAAGTAGACTAACTCTGTGCACAGCATCGAGGGTCAGGAGGTGAAGGGGAAAGCTTAGTCAGAGAGCTATGAGCAGAACCAGGAGAACGTGGTGCCACAGAAGCCAACAGGGAGAAAACTTGGAAAAGGAAAAGGTAGTCAACATGTTCAAACAGCAGAGAAAAGGAGAGAAAGAACTTTGAGAGGGAAGATTTTTTAATAATAGAAATGGCTTGACAAAGATTCTAGCCTAAAACAAAGACAATGGATGGTAGACTAAAAATGGGAGGATAATTAATGAGCAAAATCTCTCCTCTCAGAAAGGAGACAGACTTATGAGCAGAGAAATCGACTTTGATCAGGATTAGTTACAGCTTCTCCCTTGAAACAGGAGGAAAGATAGAAAAGGAAGGCAGATGCAGATAAGTTTAGACATGTCAGAAAATAAAGCAGAGGTAGTTCATACTTAATGTGCCTTAGCTTCTCTGTGCATTAAAAAGTGCTCAGAGCAGTAAAAGAAAAAAGCTAATAAAGATAACTTTTTCTCATACCTGTGAAAGATTCTGCAGTGAGTTTCTAATATCATGTAACACTCTTCGCAACTGCATTTCTATGGCTGAAGGAGGATTCACAGAGCATGCTTGGTAAGGGTAGGTGGCATGTCTATGTGAGTAAGGACACCCGAAAGGGTAAGTGAAGGCGCTACAGGTAGCCCCTGATATGTTGGGAACACTGTGAGTACTCAGAGTTCTTGTGTGCTCACACAGGGGCCTTTCTTGCCACTCAGAGTGGACGGAGTGAAGGGAGCAGGTAGACTGAGACATTGGTGGTGGAGCAAGCCGGGAACAGGTAGGAGTCCTTCCATGGTGGCACTCCTCCACCCGCGGCGCCTCACTCTGGGGGGCTTCTTCTTTCTTCACAGATGATGGAGAAATGAAAATGGTCGATTTCACTAAAGACCGACCATCATGTTCCATCATCCCCTTTTCCAATTCCTGCTCCTCTTCGGGTGTGTACTTATAGGTGAAGGAAGGTGGGCTGCATCTGGTCTCTTTTCCTGGAGATAGTCGAACATTGACAGAGGACACAACCCTTACTGGGCTCAATAAGGTGGTTGGTAAAGACTGAGACCTTCTTAGAGGATAGCCAGCTTTTGCAAATAAGTATCTTTGTTTTAACAAATCTTTTGATTTTAGCAGGCTACGCCCTATCCTTTGATGAGACAGAGTGCAGACCTTCATTTGAGCTCTTTGCAAAGCTGTATTAACTCTGTCCACGGAAGAGGGAGGCCCAGTTGTATTTTCAGAGCTCATATCACTGCATTTAGCTTCAATAGAAGCCAATGATTTCAGAATATGGTGTGTGGTATACTGAGTAAATTCACATTCACTGCTTTTATCCACATCACTTTCAGCACTTGCTTCCCTCAGTAGCTCTACTGTCTCTGCTGGAAACAAATCCTCTTCCACTTCAGTAACTTCAGTAACATGATCCCCTGAACTACAGGTGGACTGTTTAGTTCCTGGATTCTCAATGGTCTTGCACTGAGGGAAATCCTGGCTACCTGGTTTTCTTTTGTCTGCAACTGCTGCTGCCTTCTCTAGTCCCTTCTGAAGAGGGATGAGAGACTCCTCTTCTGATTCATTAAAATAAGGCTGGTCTTGTGCTGTTGGTGTGGCAAGGTCTTCACCAAGTGACGTAACTGTTGTCTCACTGTCACAACTATCAGCACTACTCCCCATAGCCTGCAAGGACTCCTGAACCTGTGAAAAGAAAACAGGTGGAAAGATGAAGAATATATGTAAGAAGAGTCATTAACAAGATACCAAACCAACATGGTGCTTCTATAATTTCACTGTCTCCACTGCAGTTATGGCCCTGCTGTTGCTCAAAATTGTTTTATTGCCCCTGAGCAGCAACCACATCCCTCCTTCCTCTCACTTTCTCACAAAGACTATTTCAGAACTTCACTGTTTTCCTAAAATTCCCTTTCCAACAACCTCCCCCTTTTCTTTCAGTACCACACACTGACTTATACAGAAAATGGACATTTCCTAATGTTCTTCCCCAACATCTATAAACTTCCTTGTATCTTTCCCCATCATTCCCTCCTTCTCTCCTTTCTGAAAGGAAACTCAAAGCGAATCGCTCCAATCTGGGCTCCTGATCAATATCCTCTCCAAGAGCAGGGTATCTCTCCAGTTTCATCTCGGATTTTTCTGAATCAATTCTTCTCTTACAGTTCTTTCCCTTAGCTGAACACCTTCCCCAAGTCATTCCATGTTATTATAAAAAGACAAAAAGACCCCTCACTCTTAAGCTATCACTCATACTTGAAAAACAGCCAACGTTCCTATCTTTTCTTCCATACCTTCTGAAAGCTTCTCCTTCATCTCCCAGTATTTCTGTTCACTTATTCTTTCTCAGTGACCTTAGATATACCTCTTGTCTGTTTACCCCTTAAATGCTATGTTCCTAAAAGCTCTTTGGGAGTTTTCTCATCCCAATTTTCTTTAGAATTTGCTTAAAAATGTTTCAAATGCTTCTTGTGTGCATTCTGTGTACTCTACACATAGACTATACATTTCTTGAGGATAAAGATGCGCCTGTTCTCTGGGTTATCTCACACAGCCTAGTGTAAAAATCAGTATAACAGCAAGCTATAGGTCCACAATTAATGTCAGTTATTAAATAGGCAAAACAATTACTGTAAAATACTGAAATACAATGAAGGTTAAAAAAATAAGAAAAACAACAGACAAAACAAATTAATGATCACAATAATCTCTGATTACTGGTAGTCCAAAAATTAAGGGTAAGATAGATATTTTAAAAACATATTCAGAGAGAAGAATTAATGAAATCTAAAATTTATAGTCAAATGCTAAGATAACATCTACATGCCAGGAGTTTTGTTCTGTCACTTGAAAATAAAGATTACACAGACTCAATATTAAAATATATAGTAATAGAAAAATTGCCTTAAAATGAGGAAGTTAATCATAGTGCCTATTAGAATAGAAAATTTTACCTGAAGATGATTAAGGGATAGGCAGTCTGTAGAATCTTCAGCAAAACCACTGCTATCGGAATGCTGACTTGCAGTACGTAATAGATGATCTATGAATTAAAAAAGTGGCTATAAAAAACTACCAAATAAGACTTTATAGAGAGCAATATTACTACAGATATATGATTCTCAGCAGATATATGACACACAATATTTGAATGCTTCTTAGAAAAGTATGCATTACTTATGCAAAATTATGGCTTCAAAGTACAGGAGGTAACTGAAATTCAAACAAAAACTGTATCAGATCTTCTATCATAATCTCTCAGTATTCGTTCATTATTTAAGCTCGATTATAATCTATTTTGGTAAATCCAATCAATGTCTTATCCTTGGAGGAAAACTGGATGAAGTAAAAGATGGCGCTAATAAAAACAGAAGTCCCAAAGTAAACTATTTCCATTATGTAAATATGTAAAGATATTTAGGAGGTAAATTTAGAAGTTCAAATAGAGAGTATAGTGTGTAAAGATTTCTATTATCTTCCCGATTTAAAAAATACAATCAGGGCTGGGCATGGTGGCTCACACCTGTAAACCCAGCACTTTGGGAAGCCGAAAGTGCTCCCAAATGGATCACGCTCAGGAGATCGAGACCATCCTGGCTAACACAGTGAAACCCCATCTCTACTAAAAACACAAAAAATTAGCCGGGCGTGGTGGCGGGCGCCTGTAGTCTTAGCTACTCGGGAGGCTGAGGCAGGAGAAGGGTGTGAACCTGGGAGGCGGAGCTTGCAGTGAGCCAAGATTGCACCACTGTACTCCGGCCTGTACGACAGAGCAAGACTCTGTCTCACGAAAAAAAAAAAAAAACACAATAAAGGGTAGTACATTAAATAATCTGAAATGCAAGCATACTTAAATGTCTCTGGTGTTTTATGATGTTTTAAATGATGCAAATGTGTAAGGTATAAAACAATTATTTCATAACAATTACATAAAACTCAACCAAATAGGTTCAACTACAACACAATATTGTTAATCTTATAAAATCTTTCTGCTTATTTTTCTGCCTCGAAATTCTAATTCCTGGTTGGTGTGACTTATAAATAATGTTTTACACAAGTAAAAAGGCCAACTAAGCATAGTGAGTATGTTCATATTCCATCCACACTACAACTACCACAATGGGAGGGACTGTACAGTTCTTACATTCATCAAGGCAGAAGCTTCAAGAGACAGCAAAGTTCTGCAGAACTTCAAAAGCAAAAGGCTAAAGTGTGCTTGCCAAAACCATATTAATTTAAGATATGAACCACATAGAAAAAGAGCCAGATAATATAATTAAATAAAATTTAAAATCTACTAAAGTCAACTTGGTTTGAAAAACACCCCACTGCAGACTCAGTTTCCATGGAATATTTGCTCATTAAAAATTTAGAATAATTCTGTAATATCATTTTGAAAGTAACAAGACTGCAAAATGAAATATAAGGAATTATTCCATATCCTTGATAAGCCTTGGTAATTGGAATACTTGTGAAACTAAACTGCAATAAGCTGTTACCGCCAGTACTGATAAGGCATTATATTACTTGGTAAAATGATTAACATCTTATGCTATAGCAGTTATCACTATAATTATGTATTTTCATGTCTTTAAACTAGATTGTGAGCCTTCTGAAGGCAGAAACTATTCTTCTTTGTATCCCAGTACCTAGAATAAGCTGACAATAAATGTTTGCTGAGTCAATCAATGATACCTATTTTCTTAAAGCAACAAAAGAATAATGCAGTCATTTAAATGATTTAGAAGTGAAACTGTCTATCTGGCTGGGCAGGGGCAGGTGCCTGAGAACACAGGGAAATATTCAGAGAGAAAGCAGCCAGAGTGAGCAGCTCTGACTGGTTCTCTCTGCTAAGGTCTGTTTTATCTGCAAGAGAGTATAGTCTGTGCCAAGTTCACCTCAGTTGTTAAGCCCTAAGTACATACAGTTTAAGGTCATAAAGTATGTAGACTGCTTAGACTTCAGAGCAGTTTTGGGGCAATGGGTAAAACAAGGAGGCCTGGGTTCAAGTTCTTGCTGTGTTCCTCATCATAAGCAATAGCTTCTCTCCTCTGCAAAATGAGATAGTTATAATTCTTCTATCTATCTCACAGGGCTACTTCAGAAACTAAGTAGAATGTAGGGGAAACTATTTTGTAAACCATAAATCACAATCTAGGTTCTTCAGTCAGACATTTCTGTTTCCAAAAACACAGTTCTTAACAGAAAAAGGTGGAACTAAAACAAAAAGATTAGATCTCTGTCCTGAAGATACAATATATGATTTCTAATCAAAAACTAGGAAGTTAGAGGAAACATTAAAGTGAGAAAAAAATCTGGAAACTTTGTCTAGTATCATCATAAAGACACCGAACAACTGTCTATCTACTATCTGCTAGACTAAAGAAAATATTGTAAGTCCTCTTTAATAAGAAAACTGTTGAACTTTTCCCAACATATCTACCGAATGCTAACTTGTAACATACATTAAGTCATTAAACCTCTCTGGGCTTCAGTATGTAAATCTTGGACTGGATTTGAGATTAAGATAATTTTAATTTCAAAAGTCCTAGTACCAAACTGCTATATGCACTTGTACTAAACTTTTGAAGCAAATATATTACCACTGTTTCTAACTCGGCAGTTATGATCTAAGATACTTACATGGGATATAGGCTACTTTTCAAAATGATGAAAACACTATGTTGTTCTCTCTTCTCTCTCATGCACACAAACACACAGAACCATTTTACTGTTAATTTATAAAAATCTGACTGAGAAAAGGAAAAAACCCAGATATGAATATAACCCACATTCAATCATTCCTACCACAGGGATCTTGCTCTTAAAACATCTTAAAGTAATTTTGTTGTCTTCTTATCCTCCTTTTAATGCATGGCAAGCTGCTTTTTCCAATGTATCCCCTGTGTACCCATCTAAAGCAAAGACTTCCTGATGACCATGAACTCAGTTCAGAAACACATACATAAATTTACGAACTTACAAGGGGAAGAAAATTAAATAGTAAAGTTCATTTTGAGTCTAACCAGATCTGCAGTGACCTAGTGAGAGTGAAGCTCTTGTTTCTTAATACCATATTGCAATAAAAGAAAAAAAAAATATGCAAATTGTCTCCTGTGAAGTAATTTCAGAGATCAGGAGACAACAAACATGTAATTTCCTATTCTAGGAACATACATACGAATCTTTGTTTAAAAAAAAACAGGGTGGTTCAGCATGTGTAAAGTTTCAAAAATAAACAGTCCTACCTTCAGTAGTCATTTTCACCTCTTCCTCTTTCCCTTTCTCTAAAGCTCAAAAGCTTTGTAAATCCAAAGATCAGAATTTTTTTTTTTTAACTGTTGTTGCAAGTCAGAAGTGAAAGGAATGGATTCAAAGGTTCTTTGGTCAATAATTAATAATTTAAGAGAGGAACAGTATCTACAACCACTCACCTTCAACCCATAGCTTGAATTTAACTAGCTTTAACTATTGCTAAAAAATTGGTAGTTTTTGCTAGAGGAATATTCACGTGTTATACCTAGGAATATATTTGTTTTTATTTATAAATATGTCACTATATTTATATAGTGAAACACCAAAGACAGATAATACCAGTATATTTTTCAGTCATAACAATGTAAAAGGTATTCCTAATCCATTGCTCTATCACTTCCCAACTAGCTCTTATGCAAAAGTGTAAAATACTTAGAGCACACAAAATTGTGAAATGAGGTCATTCTAGAATAAGCAAACAAATTAGCAAACTAATTTTTTAAAAGTCTTTAAAAAATACAGAAAAAGTTCTATAACCAAACAGTAACGAATCATGCCTACCTGTGTTCTTTACCTTACCTTTTTACACTCATAAATACTACGAATACTGATATATAAAACCCCTTTTTCCAAATCAACTAATATTTGATAATGTGCTCAGAACTAGTGGGTACTGGTCCACTTACCCCTTTTCGACTTCGTAAGACCTAGCTGGTAAGTGGCTGGAACATGAGGAGCTTCTCCCTCCGTACTTTGAACCTAAAGAAGAGTTTTAAGTAGTTAAAACCACATGAATCTAAGGCAAACAAGTATAGCTTCTTGAATAACCATCCATTAAACAAATCAACCTAACTCAAGTGCACTAAAATATTACGTATATTCAAACTTTAAGAAATCTGACCTCAAAATTATTAGAATGCTCCACAACTAAATTTTCTGATCTATTTTCCAGTTAACAATAGCACTCAAGTTTGTAGCACAGAAAAATAACTGATGGAAATTAGTGCATCAGACGTGCACTAGCTTCCATCATTTTACCGTGTAATGGTTAGTTCTTAAATAGTAAAGAACATCCTAGTCAAGTGTGCAAACTAGCCCAACATACGGGTTTTCAACCTTGAATAAATTTTAATAACTGCTTAATTAAAAAAAAAAAAAAACTGTTGCTATTACATGAAAAACAGATCCATAAGGAAAAATTCTCTAAACATTCAACTTCAAAGTAGGGTAAATACCAGGAGAAATACTAATACACTCACTAGAGCACATCATGACCAACACACAGTTGAGGTAATTATAAGTCTTGCATCTTTGAGAATGGAACACAGTGCTACCACTGCAGAATTTCTAAATTTCCCTAGACTTTCAGATATCAAAAATTGCTCATGTGTATGACTGCTTTGTCCTGAAATTCTTTCAAGACATAACTTGGGATCTGTACGTGGAAAAGCAGGTTTCATTACAGAACTAAAATAATGAAAGATATTAACCATAAATCTTCCTTGAAAACACTGTTCAAAAGAACGTATCAAACCCAGTTGTCGTTTTGTGCTTTATTTTTCTATCTGCACAAGTATATAATCTAGAAATTTTCAGATTCCTAAATCACCACCTCCAACCCACAAACACCGTCTATTCTGACATAATTAACTCTACGTCAACATTAAATACATGGGGAATGGGGAAGATGCACAATCATTTCTGTCACTTTACTCTGTAATGATTTGTTCTTAAATCATAAAGAACATCCTAGTAAAGCATGGTAACTAGCTGAACATGTGGGTTTTCAACCTTGAAAACAAAAATTAGAGCACTAATAGTTAACACATTTTAGGGAAAACTCTAGTAGTTTTTAGTTATGAAGCTATTCAAGAATAAGAAATATTCCAAAGGAATAAGAGTGAAATAACCAACATTTTTTAAAGCCCAAAGGTTAAAGATGGTATTACCCAATTTAAAATTTGCTCTAATTTGTGCTATCTTTGCTCTATATAGCTCCATGAACCCAAGTTTATAAATCTTTTGAAAACTGAAAGCACACTGCTCATGCAAAACCATTACCTGTAAATCAGATACATAAAATAGATTCTACTATTCTTTATTATTATGTTAAAATTAGAATAATTCTTCAAAGCAGCAGACACATATTCAACAGGAAAACCATTGTCTTATATGCAAGGGAACAACTGCATTTTCTTTTTAAATTCAACAAAAGGTCTATTATTGGCTTCTATTCAGGCTCGATCTACTTCAAGTAACTTTCTGTAAAGTAAATATCAACCAGATCAAAAAATTATAATAGAATTCCAATGCCTCTTCATTTATGTTGTAGGAATACTGGCTTAGGCACGGCATTAATATACCAAATCTCTCACTGTTATTTTTTTAAAAATTTAATCTATTTATTTAATTTGAGACCAGGTTATGAGACTGGATAAGCTGTGTATTTTTGGTAGAGCTGGGGTTTCACCATGTTGCCCAGGCTGGGGTCTCAACTACTGGGCTCAAGCAATCCACCTGCACGGACTGCCAAGTGCTGGGATTACAGGCATGAGCCATGGCACCCGGCTGCTCACCTATAAACACAGAATTATCATGTATTCTATTTCCTTAGACTTATGAAATTAATCACAAAATAACATGACTTTAATAAACACATATCATCAGTGTACTATTCTTCAAGATGCTACTCTACAGCAAAAACAAACCTACTCCCTCCTTTTACTACAAACTCCGTAATTAATTGCAAGAAAGGAGCAATTCAAAAAGCTGAGAGGGTCATATTTTACTAATAAAACTACTAAAGTTGGGATTCTTCTGTTTATACGCAGCAAAATCAGAGTACTCACTGAAGAGAGAAACAGACATGTTAGTGATAACGGGTGAATTTCTTATTTTATTACTGGTCACAACTGTGCAAAAGAAGGCAGTCAAATTTGAGATGGGGTATACCACAGAGAATTATGAAGCAAATATAGAACATAGACTTTAGATTTATGTGACAAGATTTTCCCCATTCAATGGTTTCAAATGATCCGTAGAATTCTGGTCATTTGCTATAAGCAGCCTTTCATAATTAACAAGAATAGCCAAATAAAACTGAATTAGAATGATGGATAATGGGTGTTCATGATACTATTTTCTCTAATCTTCAGGTAAGTTTGAAACTTTTCATAATAAAACAGTTGCATAATTAAAAAAAAAACAACACCACTAAACCAAAGAGATAAAATTGCTTGGTCTCAATGTTTTGGGATTTAAAGATGTATGAAAAACAGCTTCAGAATAATCCACACTATTTGGGTTACTTCATTTAAAAAAGTTTTCACGAAACAATGACTGTATCTTTCTTAATCAACGTTCTGCTAAAATGACAGGCACTCAACTTTGGTTTCTTTCTCTTTTTTAAAAAATGTACTTTTTGTTTCAGCGAACCACTTTGGCTTCTTTACAGCTGTCATGTTTACCTTGACTAAGAGGGATCTTTCTAAGCACAATACTACTGTATTGTATTCCACAGAACAGCAATATGTGGATATTCTAAATCAAATAACCCTTCCTCTAAAGTTTAAAAAGAGACTGTATAGCTGTTGTCATTGTATAAACATTGTATATCAAAATGGTTTTCAAAGAAAATCAAAACTAGAGCTTTAGAAATTACAATTCTAATTTTTAATGACAGCTCAAAAAATATCAGAGGAAATCATTCTTTTTCCAAAGTAGTACCATGGTGCTGTGCAGTAGATGATGAGTTCTTGTACAACGCCTGACCATACCAACATATCCGACTTTTAGCAAGTTGTATATATAGTCAAAAATAACTCAAATTCAAGTCTTATTCATGCCACTTACCGGCTAATGGCCTCTGACAATTATCTGCAATAATTATCCATTTTTTTTCTTTTTTATTTTATTTTTTTGAAACAAGGTCTCGTTCTATTGCCCAGGCTGGAGTGCAGTGTGGAATCATGGTTTGCTGCAGCCTTGACTGCCTGGGCTCCAGTGATTCTCTCACCTCAGCCTTGGGAGAAGTGGGACCACAGACGTGCACCACCCTGTGCAGCCAATTTTAAAACTATTTGTAGAAACAAGTCATGCTATGTTGCCCAGGCTGGTCTCTACCTTATGGGCTCAAGTGATCCTCCTGCCTCAGCCTCCACACAGTGCTGGGATTACAGGTGTGAATCACCATGCCCAGCCTCAAAATTAACTTAAAGTGAAAAATTAAAATTAAAATTAAAATTTCTACCTCACAGGTCCTTGAGGTGATCAAATGTAACTATACGTCAAAGTACTTTGAAACAGTAAAGTAGTAAGAATGTACAACATGAGATCCTCCTCTGCCATCCTCCACTGACATCCGCTGTGCTCCTTCCCCCTGTGAAGCACTGATATCAAAGGGAATATTATAGCCCTCAGAAAGATGGTGAAGAACCACTGCTATAAAACAATATCAAATGAGGGAGGGGGTGCTTTCTCATTTGTAAAAGGAAGAAACTAGAAAATGAATTAAAATATCTCTTTTCATACTAGTTTATGATTCTATAAATTACTTGCAAATGTTTATCTTAAGCAAATATTCTCGAGTTTTACACATACACACAAAAATATTATTTATTTTTACTGTCAGGTAAATCATTTTTTAATAAAAATTAACTTAGGTCTTTTAGGTAAATACCAAATAACAAAACAGTGGTTAATTGGGCTTTAGAGTAGCAGACATCTGTGCGTGTCATGTGTTAGAATTCATATTCTAGGGCAGATTTATCTTCGAAACATATACAGTTAAATTTAAAAGGCCAAAAGAACAACTTAATTATCTGTCAAATATCTGATTGACGTGGGATTATTTTAACTCAGTCCAATAAACAAAGAAAAATCCTAAAACAGCTAAAAATGAGTAGTGAGGTACATTAGTTCAATCAGTAATTAGTATGAAGACAGGATTAGAAACAGTTACTAATACATCAGTAGCTTAAAAAAGATTATGTGTATATCCAATAATGACTATATTTAAATAAAAATTCATTTATAGGCCAAGAAGACCACACAATCAACTGCTTACAGAAACGCTGAGTTAAAAGTTCTCCTTCTTAAGTTTTTCCCTTACACTTAAAAGATGAACATCTGCTTGAGAAGGATCATTTTGGTTTAACATGTGAATCATTCACACAACTAATCTATGGCTTCAGAGAGTTACCACAATGTATTCAAAATAAGCCATTCAAAAAGAACACAAGAATTAATGAAGCAAGTCATTTGGAAGAATTAGAAATTCAATAATAGGGTTTAATAACTTTTTATAAATAGTTACAGGCTGGGTGCAGTGGCTCTCACCTGTAATCCCAGCACTTTGGGAGGCCAAGGTGGTCAGATCACGAGGTCAGGAGTTCAAGACCAGCCTGGCCAACATAGTGAAACTCTGTCTCTACTAAAAACACAAAAAATTAGCTGGGTATGGTGGTGTGTGCCTGTAATCCCAGCTACTCAGGAGGCTGAGGCAGGAGAATCGTGTGAACCCAAGAGGCAGAGGTTGCAGTGAGCCAAGATCATGCCACTGCACTCCAGCCTGGGCAACAGAGCGAGATTCCGTCTTTAAAAAAAAAAAAAAAAAAAAAAAGAAATATCATTCTAAACATTCACAGCTATTTTAAATAGTCTACAAGACACCTTATAAGGCAAGGTGACTTTTGCAGTCAGAAAGTAGTCTCTGGCCTTTACTTTTTCTAACATAAGAAATAGACACTTTCATTGTACCAGGCCAGGATCAGTCTCATCATCTATTTAGCTCTCTTTACATTTAAGTATTTTGTCTCTTTGATTCTGGTGACTGTGGGATCTTACCTCCTGTCTCAGATGGATTAGACAGCTTCATGCAGTCAACATGTCACCAATATTTTCTCCTTCCTAGCTTCCCAAAGCAGCTCATGCTCAGATCATCTTTCTGAGAACTGATTTACTGAGAGAGAGAGAGCGCTAACCTATATTTACTCATTGTTTTCACAAGAATAAAATTTCCATCAAGAATCAAACCTCATGGAAAGAGGTCCAAAAGAAAAATAGTAACAAACTACACTGAATGGGATCTGAAAGTCAGCTTCACTAAGATTGTTCTCTTCATCTGTCAACGTGATTCAAATGCTTGGGAGAAGAGGAAATTAAAGTAACACATTATTTCCTTTCTTTATCCATTGTTCTACCAGCTCTCTTTAATGTTCCCTAAGGGATGAAAACACAATTCCAGGAGGTTTTTATCCATATTTTAAATATATCTGAAGATACATTATTTTCTTTAAAATTCCCCATATTCACAATGTAGCTGTGGTCGACCATAAATACTTTTGGAAAAAAAAAAAAATCTTCCATATTCTTCCACCAATGCATGTAATCTTGCACTTCAAAAAAACGTTCAAGTCAATGCCACAATACTTTCTTCATTAACCTTTTTTTGCCAGTAGAGGGGGCAAAAAACCCCAGACTATCATGAACAGTTAACTTGTCACAAAAGTACATCTAGCACTTTCTAAGTGTTTTAAAAACCTTTTGTGTATGGTATCATAAAAAATTTTAAAAACAAACTATAGCTTAGAATTCAGGAATTTTAGAAATTAAAAATAAACTTCCTTGACTTCTTTGAAGAGTGACTTACTTGAAAATATGAGTGTTGTTCATTCAGAGTCACCAGCATCAGATTTGCAATTACCTAACATAATTTGTTTAGATCTTTATGCTCTGCTATTGTATTAAACAGGGAAATTAACTGTCATATCTAATTGTCATAGAAGAAGGGCTCTAATGGTAGGCAAAAATTTACACTTTAAGTATGAGTGCTGGAACAAGTTTAAGTTTAGACCAAAATGAAGTCAAAAAGGAATCAGTGAAATAGAACAGACAGAGATTTTAATGTGTCATCATAGTCATCTTCCACACTCATTATGATGATAAATAAATTATACTAGGAGGTAAAGAGATAGAAGAAATATGAATATATACAAAGAAATAAAAGAAAAACAGCTCAAAAGAAAATGTAAAATATTCCAAGGTGCTGCTCCTACTCCCTTTTTATTTCACTATTCAGTTGTAATTAAAGTATTAACAGACCACAAAAAAGGCAAAAAATCTGTATCAGCAACTGAAATTTTACAATAAATGAAAAATCTTCACTAAAGTGAGGGAAGGAGGGAAGAAGGGAGGGGAAGAGAGAGAAAGACAGACTCACCTAAGAGGATATTTATGAGCTGAGTCAACGATCTTGTTTTCTAATTCCCTAAAATAATGGTGTGTGATGTTAAAACCACTGTGAACTATTACTAAAACAAATCTAATGTAATAAATTACAAAAGACAAATTGTGCATTATATAATTTATAGCCACAACTCTTCATCAGCACACACATGCCTCAGTTTCCTCATGTACAAAATGAGACCACTACTATGTGCCTCATAGACTGCAATGAACAGAGACAAGAACAGTGCCCAGCACAGGGTAGATGCTTGGTAAACATCAGTTTTCCTGCCCCAAGCTATATAATTCCAACACAAAAGTATTCAGCTCCTACTATTCAGAAGCAGTTTTAGCTAAACCTCATTCAAAATAAGTATCTTTAACTTTTCCAACTAAAAATTTATGTTAACTAGCAGGTATATTACTGGACACAAATAAAAAGTAACCAAACGCTGGTCTTCTGGGCTTGCAGAAACCCTATTCAGTGGCCTTTCAAACCTTCTTCTTTGAGAGTCCCTATCCTTCCCATGTAGGTACATAATATCTTCATGTTCTTTCCAGTCATATACCAAGACCTATCCCCAAAGCCTTCTTCACATATCCTTACTGCTGAGATATGTCAAGAAAAGCTTGCCCAAAGGCATACAGTCATTCAGTGGCAGACAGAACTCAAACCCCTGTTTGATTTCAAAGCCTGTGTTTCCAACTATTACACAATATTGCTTTGAATTTAAATATACTCTCTCAGGGCTTTCTTGAGCATCAAAATCTTACCCTTGAGAGAAAACAGGCTTACGGTTCAAATATCAACAAGTGGATGAACATCTGGAGGAGCTACTGAACTGTCCCATTACCTCAAAATCACATAATCCTGAGACCAATTCTTGGTTTGTGAAACATAAACCTGGAAAGTCAAAATTAGGATAAATTTTTCTAGTATAAATCTATTAGCTACCTCTCATTTTATAAATATTTTTGGTACTTTTTTTCCTAGTTTGCAACTTGAAACCAGTCTCAGTAATTTTTTACTTACCTCTTCCATTTCGAAGGAGTCCTTCTGCTGTGTCATTATATTTCTTATGGATGGTATTGTCAGTGGTGCACATGGCTCTTTTTCAGGTGTGGATATATGGACACTTTTCAGCTCACTGCTATTTTCTAGCTCACTGTGGCTGGATACGTTGAAATCACTATCCAATTTGGATTCTATAATACCAGATTCCTCACCTAGTTGACGCTCATGACTTTGAGTTTCTTTACTTGGTTCATTTTCAGTTTCTCGGTTAAAATTACTATTTGCTTCATCAGAAATTCTATCACTATCAGTGTTCTCTGTAACAGTTACTGAACTGCCAGAGACTTCTTCTTTAACTGTAGCCAACATAGAAGATGATTCTTTCTTCTTCATAATTTTTTGAGACTTTTGATCACTTTTATTGCCACTTTCTTCAATCACTGAAACATTTAGAATCTTTCCTTTTTCAACTGATGGAGAAGGACTACTACATTCTCCTTTCTCTGTTTTATCGACACATAAATTCAGTTTTGAGAGTGTTTTCATTAAACGATTTGCAGTGTTACTTCGAGTTAAAGGTGGAGGTGAGTCTGTCTCCTTGTTAGAGGTCACTGAGGACATACTTCCAATTCTCTGCAGGGGAGTCCCGGAGACTTGGGAATATAAAGAAGAAAATGCATTGGCCACAGTAGTAAGCACTTCAATTTGACGAAAACGGCCTACCAAAAGAAAAAATATTAATTATATGTTTATATTTATATATACACATACACATATATTAAACATATATTATTGTTTAGGATTCCAAAAACTACACTTAGATCACAAAGATTATAAAACTCTCTTTTTTCCTTATCTAACACTTAAACCTTCTCTACATTCACTGGGTGGGAAGAAGGAGCAAGATTTTTACTCTAAGCACTAGAATTTGTATTTTTAAAAAATCAGAAATAAACACAAAGCATAATGGCAACATTGAATAAAACAGGAAGAACTAGCTATTGGATCTACAGCTGTGATTCTATTAAGTCTTGAACTCTGCTAAGACTCTTTCAAAATTCTTCTAAGAAAATGCATGTAAATATATATTTTATACCTAATTTGCTGGGGGGGGTATTTATTAATCTCTTAAAACTGATAGATGAACAATGCAGGGAATCCTATTTTTGGAATCTTTGGCTAACAGAAAGAAAATAAGCAAAGATATGAGTGAAACTGATCAAATCAGCCAGACTAGTTCCTGAAATTAACTGACTTCATTTAAGATTAACAAAGCTCCTTCCCTACTTCTTTCCTTCTTGAACAAAAGTGATCTGTAGATAAGAATAAGGTTCTCTGTAATCCCAGCACTCTGGGAGGCCGAGACGGGCGGATCACGAGGTCAGGAGATCGAGACCATCCTGGCTAACACGGTGAAACCCCTTCTCTACTAAAAAAAATACAAAAAACTAGCCGGGCGAGGTGGCGGGCGCCTGTAGTCCCAGCTACTCGGGAGGCTGAGGCAGGAGAATGGCCTAAACCTGGGAGGCAGAGACTGCAGTGAGCCGAGATTGCACCACCGCACTCCAGCCTGGGCGACAGAGCGAGACTCCGTCTCAAAAAAAAAAAAAAAAAAAAAAAAAAAAGAATAAGGTTCTGCAAGTAGGTTATTGTAACACTTGAGTCAAGAATCGGGGAGGAGGCGAAAAAATAGGCAAATTAACCACTATAAAGAGTAATAAAATAGCTTAATTTTAACATGTAAAAATGGCTTTTGTGTTGATCAATCTCTTTACTTTCCAGTGCTATTCCTGCAAATTATTAAGGCTTTAAAATAAGACCATCTTGCTGTAGATGCTATAATTTAAGAAAATAGTATGCCTAACACTTAAAAACCTTACTTGTTAAAGCATAATTTGGGTTTTCTACTTCCATCCGTTGCATCTGAGCACTCAAAAATACTTTAATATCTATCCCTTTGGCAAAGGATGATGAGTTAAAAAATCTGGAAGGAATTTTAGAAGCAATATCTGGTTCATCACGTCCAAATCCAAGATTATAAAGAATTTCTTCAGGATCTTCCTCATAAAGTTCCAACAATTCTGAAACACTACAAAAAAGGGGGTAAAAAAGGAAACATGAAAATATAAAAGAAACTGATAGTCCATACCACATTATAAACGAATACATATTATTGATTTCCTGTGATAAAATCTTTTTTCTCAGCTTCTGCTCTGTAAACCATTATTTATTTTCCCATGTTTACACATGTGTACTAAGGAATAAATAGCCCTTATAAAGGGTTCATTGTCTCAAGTTGCTAGAGTTGCAGAAAAGAGCTAACCCCAAAGAACACATTCAGAGATTCCCTACGTGATTCCTCACCTTATTTTTTCTGTCATTCTAAGAGATTCCCCGTAAAGTAGCTAAAACAAGTAGAGGACAGATGACCAAGAATAAGGAATAAACAGATTAAAGAAGAAATGAAAAGGAACTGAGGGACAGTTTGCGAAACTTGAGCTTTTCTGCTATCCATGTCCTAGGAGTGGCAACTGTCCTCAGAGGGACAATAAAGATAACAAGCTGATTTCAGAGAAGTGTGGGAGGAGCTTACTTTCAACTTCTCTCCAACCACTTCCACTTAGGAAGTAGGAAGAGTAAGGTATACAGGGTGTGGGTTACACAAAGGTAACTACTCTAATTCTATTGGGAATTAAATATTTAGTACCCCTTCTCTCTCATACCGGTGATAATCCAAGCTTTCTAAGACTCACTGAAGAAAACAGGAAAGTCAGAGATGGAACTTCAACAGACAGACATTTCAATTTGTTTCAGAGAAAATGCTCAGATTCTAATATTATAATTTGGATAACAGTTTAAACTGGATTCCATAGGCACACATACTGATGTATTTTAATATACTGTGTGGGGGGGGTGGGGGGGGGTTTGTTGCTGTTTTTTGTTTTTTTTGAGACAGCATCTCACTCTGTCACCCAAGTTGAAATGGAGTGGCACAATTATAGCTCACTGCAGCCTCAACCTCCTGGGTCCCATTTCAGCCTTCCAAGTGGCTGTGACTACAGGTAGCCCCCACCATACCCAGCTAATTTCTGCATTTTTTGTAAAGACAGGGTTTCGCCGTTTCACCATATTGCTCAGGCTGGTCTTGAATTCCTGAGCTCAAGTAATCCACCCACCTTGACATTCCAAAGCACTGGGATTACAGGTGGGAGCCACTGTGCCTAATTATACTATATATTTGAAAGATCTTTGGTTTAATATGTTGAAAAAAAATTATGCTTAAATATCAAGCTGTAACTCAGAAAAACTTATTCTGATTTTTGTGTCAGAGTTAACTCAAGTCCTTAACAGAATGAATTTTGGTTCTCCACAATTACAAGTTACTCCATTATGGAGTTCCTCTTTCAGGTTGTTGAGAGGGCTCCAAATACTCATTATGGATTCCGGCAGCATTATAAACCTATCTGTTGCTTTTTATTTAATCTCAAAATAAAGCAAAACAAAACAAAAGCTCCTATCAGTTGTGCTGGTTCAGGAAACACTCTTTTTGTGTTCTTTCTGATTTCATACTATCAAGGTAAAATTCAAGATTGAAAAAATGATAAGAGTAGGTCATCTATAACACAATGTAATCCCAACACAATTTCAGAATAAGTTACCTTGAGACTGTCCCACTACTTTTCCCAGATCCAGTGGAATTCATACTTCTCCCTTTCTGATGAAACTGTAATCTTCTCTCTTTGGCCAAGATATTATTGCTATAAACAAAATCAGATTATATAAAACTTTATTTTCATTAATGATCTTCATTTTTTAAAAGAAATAGAGCAAAACAGCTACATACCAGTTTTCAATTTGAGCATCACTTTCATGGAGGTGGTTGGCTATAGGTAAAAATAATAAATGTAGAGCACAACTGTTAGTAGGACTATAACTACTATGATACAATTATCAAGAAATCAAATTACCTACAATATTAGAATTAAATGCCTAATATATTAAACACTTATCTTGGTCCATTAAATCTGCATCATTAAAAGTAATATACAGATAGATAAGAACAGGGCCAGGAGCTTCTGAAGGGTGTTTTTGTGTTCTGGCAACATAAACTACTCTCATTTGAGTGCTTAAAATAAAAAAAAGTATAGGGAACCAATTAAATTTCTTTAGCAGGTTAGAAATAAGTAATGAGGAAGATATGTACCATATATGTAGTACTAATTATTAAATTTAAAAGCTATTAATGAAGAATATCTTAAGAAGAAAATATGATTTAACATTAAGTGTGACAATAGTATACATCAATTTCTAATGTAGATTTTTTTAAGGTTATAACTGACTTTTCACACATATAACTTGAAAACTTCTACTTATTTCAACATAAATTTTCTTTTAAAAATTGCCTTTCAACTTTATAATACAACTTTAGCTTAAAGTTCTAAACAGATATGTGTTGTTAATGTTTAGAGTTAACTTTAGTTCATTTAACTTTTATAGACAAATATAAAGAATAAAATTAATTATAAACATATCTATTTCAGCACACATGAATTGCTTTTCATTTCTGATCTGCAAAGTTATGACAATTTTGTGTTTCTTTGTACATCCACCAGAAAGGTGCCTAACTCACAGTACTCAGCAATTATTTACTTAATGACTGGAAATAGCCTTGAAATAATTTTCAGTAAAACAACGTAATAGCTTTACTCTTTCATGAGATTCCTTTTAGGTTCTGGTTTCCAATAAAATCATTCAATATTATCAAACTACCAAGGCAAATATCAAAAGTGCAAAGTGCATTTGAATAAGGGATTGACAACATGTTCAATTGTACTGACTGGGAAGCAGTAAGTTTAAGCTTTTTATAGAGCCTGAAAACATATAAACAGAAATAATAAGAATGAGAATATTCATATATTCCAGAGTTTTAAATGTTAGAAGGTTCTAAATAGTAATTTACCTTACACATGCATTTAAAACAGCAAAAAATCAAGGACATTAAATTAGATGTATAAATTCACTATTCATCAATTGTAAGCTTTAAAGATTTTTTTTAAATTCTTGCTTTTTTAAAAAAAGTACATATTAATAACTGAGCTATACAGCTATGAATAATCTATTCAATTTGATCAATGAACTATAAAATAGCTTTTAAAATACCCGTAAAATAATTAAAAATTCTTAATTTTTTGTGTGAGAAATCTTTATTATAAATCTACTGGAAAACATTACATAACCTGTAAACATTTTTAAATAGCACAAACACTTTTTAAAATCTAATGCTTTCTGGAATAAACACCAGCATGATTTCTAATAAAATTCTATTAGCTTTGCTATTTTGTCTTTCCCCTTTAATCTTCTAAAAATCAGGAAAACGGGGAAGACAGGAGACACTTAAATACAAAGAGAAAGACAAGCTGCAGCTGTAAGTATGACATAAGTCTATTTTGCGCTAAAAATAAGCTTCAATTTCATTTTCCCATGTATAAATATTTAAGCGTCCTTCCTTTTTCAGGACATTTCTTCCCTCAGTTATATTACCACGGTTTGTTACAAACTGTTCCTTTAAGCATTTAGTACAAGAAAGACAGATGGACACTTCAAATGGTTCTTCAGAGTCATCCCTACATATATCCTACAGACTATGACTAGATTATTAACATAGAAAGGTAATGTGAAATGTACGTGAGTCATTTTCAAGACCCTTAAATTTAGGTTGAGGATCATAAACCTGAGCTTCCTCATTTTTTTAAAATTTGAAAACTAAACAAAAATACAGTTCTTCCAAACAAACATACCTTCAGCTCCCAATGACAAATCATCTTCAAAACTTCCTCCATTTCTCACAAGCACACCTGAAAGAAACATCTGAAAACTCATCCTGGTGTTTTGTTCCTCCCTACCCTCATATAAAATCACTATTTTAGTTAAAACAAATTCACCCAGCAAAATATCTTATACAGTAAAATGTTTCAGACTTGAACGTACTCAGACATTATTCTGATTATATAACTTCAAGAAGCAGGTATACGCTTTTCCTTTAACGTAAAGAAACCACTTTTCCAGCAACATAAAGTTATCAGAAGCCAACCTTTACAGGCTGTTTTAAACTTACATTTTTAAAGTTGTTCAATTAGATTACATACCAATAGTTTCATGGAAAACCAGATTCTGGAGCAAATATTCTTCTTATCCATCTCATATTAAGTCAGGAGCTGGATTTTCCTGACACTGTAAATGTATTTTTATATGCCTTGCCACTACCTGCACATGCTTGTTGTACTTTGAACTTTAGACTTCTGTCTTGAACAGGTGGTAAAATTTTAGGTGTGGCAATTTCAGTTAATGTAAGCAACGAAATGCTGCACTAAAGTTGACTCAACTTTTGTTCACTCAAGTATTTTCCTTATATTTGCATATATTTATATTTAATTAGTCTTTATAATATCTAACTGGACAATAAAGAGGTAAGTTTCACGCTGTGAAAAGGCTAGGCAATTTGCTTAAACTCCCTACTGTTTTACAGTTTACAACAAAGTTTCTCCATTTTGCTTCTAGCTCAGAACAGCATTATAAACATGAATATCACTTTTATCAGTCACATATACACCTTTACCCAGAGGACAAAAAAGTAGAGCTGTCATAAAGAACAGATTTAGAAAGGCAACCTTCTCTTACCCTTGAGTGTACTACTGCTTTGTTCATCCAGTGAGGCTCCCAAAGGTGTACTGAAACCATATAAACATATTAGCCTTAGTCTTGTGAAAGGCTGTTTGGAAAGCTGTCATTACATGGCCTTACTTAAAAAGTTATAGCTCAATAAGCTTCTAATCACAGTTAAACTCTCCTCCAAAAACACCCAAGGAATGCAAGTAAATTACATAAGTAATATTCAGTAAGTAAGTAAATACCTATCATCAAGTTAGTTCAGCAGGAATGATTTAATCACATCTGATGTGCCAACAATTAAGGGCAAAAATGGCAATGACAAATGATGTGAACTGGCATTTTTCTTTGCAAAAAAGAGAGAATGACTGACAATAAGCATTAAGAAAATGCCTGTTCCTCTCAACCCCTTCCATCAAAAAAGAAAACATAATTAGAAGAAAACAAATCTTCAGTCATAGGTAACTTAACTTTAATAAAATTAAAAAGTGAAGAGTAGTTGGAAATGAGGCCCAACAGTTTCCTTAAACCTCATCTGTTAATCTATTACTAGCATTTCAAAGCATCACATAGTGCCTCCCCCTTGCCCCAACTTTTTCTTTATTGAAATGTAGAAGCTTGAGATTTGCTTTCTGTTTTTAGCTAAAAAATACATATATTTTTCATTTAACTCTGAAAATTACTAA
The DNA here is from genome assembly GCF_002776525.5 of Piliocolobus tephrosceles. Classification (NCBI taxonomy): domain Eukaryota; kingdom Metazoa; phylum Chordata; class Mammalia; order Primates; family Cercopithecidae; genus Piliocolobus; species Piliocolobus tephrosceles. The sequence continues at coordinate 67,901,851 of NC_045444.1, read as the reverse complement.
AAAGTTGACTTGAGAATCAACATTAAGATTAGCCATTGTTAAAATTTTTTCATTCTTGTAGTTCAAATACAGATGAGAGAAATATCTTTTTTTTTTTCAAATACAAAAATAAACACTTTTAATTCTCTCAAATGAAGTTATAGTAAGAAACACATTGTTTTATATTGGAGAGTCTGTTTTGTGATACAAACCTTTCTTCAGTAACAATTTATACCTGTTAAAAATTCACATGAGACATGGGATCAATTATGAAAATATCGGTTTCAAGGAAATGCCAATTAAAGGTTAAAACTTTCTACAAGTATACTAACAATGGCAGCTCCTTAAAAACTAGTACTTTTGAAATGTAAAAGAATCACAAGCAATTACTATAAATATACTAATAAAAGCTTTAATCCATTTTTTGCATATATTTTAATAAAATTCTAATGTATGTCTTTAAAAAGCCATCCTTCCCTGATGTCTACTTTCTTGGATGTAAACATTGCATTACTCTGTCCACAGATGTCTCTACTGGTCTATGCACTAACAGAAAATGGTAGATGAGCAGAATAACAGGAATCCTCCTTCGAAAACAAATATCTTACTTTTATAGTTGCTCCCTTCCAAATTCTATCAAAATCTCTATCACTTCTTAAATGTTAATTCAAGCAGTTTTTACTTAGTCCCCCCACAAATGGTTATCAAAATAAAGACTCCCTTTAAGGAAAGAAAACATGGTATATTTATTCAGGATACGGACGGCACTAAAAAACAAAGACTATTTGAGAACTTATCAAGTGGGTAAAATGCTGTCTTAAGGTCGTTTGTACATAATAGACAACATACAGAATGTCCAACTCTGGGAAGGAACTTGAGTTGTTATTCAAAACAAAAATACAGATGCAACATATCCTAAGTCGAACTTGCGATAATATAGCCAAGATTAAAAGACTACTTGTTCTAGCTTTCCTGGACACAAATGAATGCCACTCCTACGTAGAATAGGTGCAACTGTAGGAACAAGAAGGAAATCCATGAGGGAAGGAGCAGCAAACTACAGAATCTTCCCACATAAATCAGTATTGGCAACAAAACTTCTGAAATTGTCAGGGACTGACTGTGTCCTGGTGAATGTCAACATCTGCCTACTGCACTTGTCTCAAAAAAGATGCACTTATTACTGTCTAATTGATACGATCTCTTACACAATCTTAAATCCTATAGGTCATTAAAATATAGTGTGATTCTTCTCTTGTTCTTAATTTTTTAAATTCTTTTGAATATGCACTTGAACTTAAACAATAAAACATTATAAACGTATTTGTAACGCTAAGCCTATTTTAAGAAACCTAAAGTAAGCCACTACTGTACTGAGGACTGTAGGTAAATAAAGAGTCAGATTGGAGGTTTTAAAAGACCTAAGTAAAAGTAACAAAACAACTGCTCAGATACATTTCTAAGAGGAAATGAAAGATACTAGTTTCATCAAATCTCACCCAAAAAGGCCTGAATATGTATATTCAAAATTTCAAGCTTTTAAATTATAGACTGTTTTGGTATTTAACAATTAAATGAACCAGTAGCACAGTAATACAATTTCTTGATCCATACTTTGAGTGAAGTATCTAATATCTAAGGCTTATCTGAAAACCAGGAGATTGATTTACAGCTAGATTGTAAATCTGGGGTCCAAGGACTTAAAGCAGTGTAGTTGCCTCTGTGCATCTTTAAAAAGAAGTTATTCCATGTATTTCATCATATTTCAGAAGGGTCTATGACACTTCCAATAAAGAATACGAGTTCTGTAATAAAGAGTGCTCAATAAGGTTCCAGTCGATTCATCAAAACAGGGCATTAATATCATGGTAGCCAATATTCTGTCTTTAGAGGCGGCAAACTGGCATATGAATCACTTGCCACAACAAAACAAAACAAACTACCCCAACTCTAATATTTGAACGAAATATTAAGAAAGCCTAAATTGAGAAGGCAAAAATATGCTCAAAAGCAAACACCAACAAAAGTTTAAATGCTATATTCTTGATTTTACAACTAGCAATTAAAGTGGAAAAAATAGGAAACAAGTACATTTCGCTGTAGTCAGATTTACTTGCAGTATGATTCATCTCCTCTGTATTTTATCAAACATCTTTGTACCAGTTGCCAAAGCATGTAATTAAACAGATTTATGCAGTCTGAATGCTTTAAAAAGTTCTATTTCCTAAGAATTTCAGTGTCATCTGACGATTCCATGTTCAAGAAGTAAACTATAAGTACAAAGTTAGCTAGTTTTAATAGCTCCCCAAACAGAAATAAAATTAAAGCCCATTTAGTGTAGTTAGGTAAATTAAACTCGTCTTAAAACACATTTGAAAGGAAAATGATTCCGTGCCAGTTGTACAGATGCCAAAACCAAAGCAAAATAAAATATCCTATGAAATGTGAGAATTCTTTCAAATAAAAACAGAACAAACATAATATGGCACTACTATCTGTTTTGGATTTCTGATCTCTGATGCTAACACCATGAGCGAGCAGCTGAAGTCCTAACTGTAAAGTCAACACGGTCACCAAATAATCAGCGGTCACAGCACTTCCATTTCTAATCGCTTAGAGGAGGAAGCTATCCGCCGGCTCACTTTCCGGTTTGTAGCTTACAACGGTCGCAGGACCACAGGGACGCGGCCCGAGTGGCTCTGCTCCAGCGTCCCGTCCGCATTTATCTCCTCCAGGACGCGAGCGGCCCAGGGAGCACTCACCGGCAGTCCTTGAGCCATATCGCGATCTTCTCGTTGGGCACGTTTCCTGCGGGGTAGAGCAAGGGGACAGCGCGTTACCACCCAGAAGCACTCCGACGGCAGGGTCACCCTGGACCCTCTCAAGTAGGAAAATCTACCACGGCAAATGCAGCCTAAGCGACACGTCTCAGTGTCCCTTGGCAGGGAAATCGGATGGCACCCAGTAGTCTGTGTGGGTGCGCCTCGTCCAGCGCGCGCGTTTGAAGGTCGGAAGTGTCCCCTCTCCCCTCGGCCTACGGTTCCCGAGACTCTACCAGAACTCGTGGCAGGCGCCCAGGGCGCACGAGACTCTCCCCAGCCCGCCAGCCTCCCCCCGCAGCCCAGCCGGGCGCACCGACCTCTTCCCCCGGCTGCCGGCAGCTGCGCGCCGGGGAGGTCCTCCTCCTCGTCCTCCTCCTCGTCCTGCGTCGTCGCTTCTGTGGACAGATCCTCCGTCTCTGAAGCTTGCCAGGAGCTGCGGCACTTGGCCCAGGCCTTCCTCCTGCGACTCGCCACTTGCCACTCCAGTTCCTCCTCCGCCTCCGCCGACGACGCCAAGGGCCGGTCCATGGCCGCACTGGGGGCTCCGTTATCCCAGCCGGACCCTGCGCGAGACACGGCGGCGGCTGGGACCCCCGCCCTTGCTGTCAGCGCCCGGCCGGGCAGGGGGCCCCGGGAAGCTGAAGCGGGCGCCGCAGGAGGAGGAGGAGGAGGAGGAGGGGACAGGGAGGGAGGGAGGGAGGGAAGGAAGGGGAGGGAAGGGGCGGAGGGCCGGCGCTTCACATGAAGCCGGCCGGGCGCGGCGCGGGAGCGCTAGTGGCCCGAGGGAGCGCGGCTGGGAGCTGAGCGCCCGCCCGGCCCCTGCTCCCCACCCCCAGCCTGACGCGCCCCGGGCAGGCCGGCCGCTGCGCGTCTGCGCGCCTTCCATCGGCGGCGGCCCACGCCCCCTTCCGGCCGGGGGCGCGCGGGGCGTGGTGCGGAGCAGGCCAGCCCTCCTTTGCTGCCCGCGGAATGGGCGAGATTAGTTTGTTAATAATCTTTCCTTCTCTTCTCCTCCTTCCTCGCCCAAAAATAGAAAGAAAGTGGGGAGGCCAAGTCTCACAAATCGCCCCCGCGAGAAAACGAGTGTCTGCTTAGGCACCCTGAAACGTACACTTCAAAGAGTCGCCTGAATGTAGACTAGTGTCCAAGGAATTGGGGTAAGGATGGAAAGAGAGGTGCTTGATTGGTGTAGCCAAAATGTCAAAACTGCGAAAGACCAAGCTTCCTGGAGTGCTACTTTCATCTTTAAAGTTATTTATCGTGGTTATGTTATGAATGAAAATGAATTGTGAAAGGATATTTAATCTGGAAATTTCATATTGAAGTTGGACTTAAGGGAGGGAGAATAGAGCAAACAATAATTGGGACAATGTGGAGCTAGTTGCTTGGATTTTGGTGAGACAGCATGCTACAAGAAACAAATGATGTCAGGGTTCAAAACTGTTTCTAAAGCCAGCTGCAGCGTTCCCTTTTGTTGTGTTTAAATTCTTATTAGCAAAAGGACTAAAATTCTATCCAAAACCAGACACAATGTGACAGACCTATCAAGCAACATTGTTCCCCTAAATGTTACATCTAAACTATACATATAAGTAAGGTTTCCAATATTTTATTGTACTATACTCTGAAGAACAAGTAAGAACACTTTTTAAAATCTTAACCTGATTGAAAAGAGTATTTTGCATAGAGATAATATTTTAAGGAAGGAATTATTTTTCATTTGAAATTTAAGTCGAGCATAGTAAAAGTCCTTATGGAAGCGTTCGAATTACAAGGTAATTAAGTGCATTGTCATTGATAGCTACAGGAAACCATAACTTTTGGAGAATTTGGAATGAAGAATGCTCTGGAGATGAAATAGTGCCTAGTTTTTGTCCAGGCATTTACACGTAAGTCATGGACTACTAAAATAGCACACTGATTTTCCTGCCTTCATTCTTTCCTATCTCCATTCTAGCGCATTGCTCTAGATTTACAATTCCAGGACATCATCTGATGGTTTACTGTATCCCCAAGATCAAATCCAAAATCCAGACTATCTTTCCAGAACCATCATAATATTCTCCTGAGTCTCATATATGTACTGCCAAATGTCAGGGGAGTTAGAATCGTGATATTAGTATCTCTATGGCTTGAAATTTCACTACTAGAAAATCTTTTCTTTGAACTTACAAGACTTTCTCAGCCTTCAAGGGTCCTGTAGTAGGATGCAGCTAACAGTTTAACGGCTCTCCAAAATAGGCCAGAGTCTCGCTGCCCGTGTGGAAGATGAAAAAGAGAATGAATAAAGAAGGTACCTAAGAAGAGGCATTGAAAGGGCTGGTCAAGTGCCACAAAATATGCTGCCTTCAAAGTTTTATCCAGGGTTCTTATGTATCCCACCCTGTTCCTCTGCTGCTCCCAGCTTCAGTTCTATCATATCGAAGTGCTGTTGCCTACTCTATCTTTGCTTAATTCATTCGTGTTCTTTCTATCCACTGTCTTCATGACTTTCAAAATCTAGCTACGCCAGAACTTTTTGACTCCACTATTCCACCACTCCTGATCACACCACTCCCACAGGGATCTGATATACAACAACATGTCTATGTCATTTATTTGGGGACTGGATTGTACAGTAAATAATATGACTGGCCCTGGAAGGTACGTTTGGCTTACTAGCCAGATTGTAAATTGTGAGAGATGATAGAACATTCTTCAGTATTCTTGCACCCCCTACACTTTTAAATGCTGATCCCACAAGGGATAATGCGTCTTCTTGAGGTAGTTTCTTTTTTGTGTGTTCTTCAAAGAGACACCTAAATTGATTATTTAAAAATTGGCTTCATGTTATTTCTATAATGCTTATATTTTATTTAGGTTTGCAGTTGTTTAAATATGCTTTCAGATGACAACAACAAAGAATTCTTGTGAAAGGCAATAATGAGCCATAGTTTTAAAAAAATCAAACAACCAGAGTCAAGTAATAAGGGGGAAAAATACCAGCAGGTAACAAAATAGAGTATATACATTTTCAGTTTCCAGTAGCACAAATACATGTTTTCTTCTACATGGCATTTTTTAGTGAAATATGTTGAGGGTATGGAAGTAATAGAGAAGGAAATCCTTGAAGTAGTATGCTATTGCCTTGAAAAGTAAGGTTTTTTCATTGTACTCTCAACTTTTACAGATATTTTAAAATGCCCAGAGTATTTCATTTATTCGATAATGAATACTACACATGAAGAAAGTCTACATGTTTGCTTCTTTGAGGATTTTCTTCCCAAACAAGTACTATATTGAACACCAACTGCAAGTATACATTGCAAAGCTCTACATAAAGAGTATTATCTGGGCCAGGCATGGTGGCTCACACCTGTAATCCCAGCACTTTGGGAGGCTGAGGCGGGGCGGATCACCTGAGGTCGGGAATTTGAGACCAGCCTGAACAACACGGAGAAACCCCGTCTCTACTAAAAATACAAAATTAGCCGTGCATGGTGGCAAATGCCTGTAATTCCAGTGACTCGGGAGGCTGAGGCAGGAGAATAGCTTGAACCCGGGAGGCAGAGGTTGCGGTGAGCTGAGATTGTGCTATTGCACTCCAGCCTGGGCAAAAAGAGTGAAACTACATCTCAAAACAAAACAAAACAAAAAAAGAGTATTGTCTAAATCAATGATGCTTGCAAGGTGGAAAAAGAAAGACATGTATATTAAGTGTGGCTAATTCCATCCAGCATGACATAGTGGAAGCAACTTGGTCTTTGGTGTTAGACTGAAGTTTGAAATATTTCCCTCTTTTTCTAGCTGTATGGTATGAGGCAAGACAGCTAATATCCCTGGGCCATGACTTTTCTCATCTTTGAAATAGTAATCGTGATAACTGCCTTCCCAAATTGATGTGAATCTCACATGAAATAATGTAGGGGCTCAGTATAGCTATTGGAATGATTATATTGCAGAAAGCAAAAGTCAATCAATTTCATATGGGGGAATAATTCTTATATTAGCAAATGGCATCTATCATCATGCTTATGCAGCTGTATTTTAAAATTGGCATAAGTTCGGGCAAGGATAGAAAGCATATACTTTGGTTAAATCAGGCAGTTTTATATGGGAAAGTGTAAATCATAAGGGAAACAGTGTTCTTGGTTTAATTAGATATTTAAAATTACAAAACAAGATTTACTATTGAGTAGGCTAAGCCATTTTGGTTCTAGTTATGGTATTGTTTCTTTAATAATATTTATACACTCAAAAATTGTATTTTGTGCATCACAATCTTAATTATTTAGAATCTGATTAGAGAGTGGTAGAGTTGCAGTTATTTCTTCAAATTCTCACCTTTCATTAAGACAGGGGAGCTAAGAGTTATAAGGTAAGTAGAATATCAGGTTAAATGAACAGAGTAGCATTTTATATTTTGATAGTATTGCCTGGAGAAAAAAATTCTATATAAAATAAGAATGGAAAACACTGTGTATTATATCCCCTCCTCTCCTCCACCCCCAGCACAGTCACAATGAACGTTAAAGACTTGAGAAATCTTTAAAACTTGTTTTTTAAAACTGTTTAATTTTTTTAAACCCAATAGTTCTAAAATTCATTTCAACAGGAAATCTTTTTGGCCCCTCAATGCATCCATTAACATTTCCAGGGATACCAGTGAGATAATTTGCAATAGCATAAAAGAGAATAAAAGAAAAAATATTAACAAATAAGAGTAAACACTTCAAAAATTTTCAGAGATTTATTTACAAATCATGTAATTGAACTATGAGGAATGCTGGTTAGTCTGACTTCAATTGGGTTATTGATATATTCCTCTATTATTGAAACCATTATTAATTATTAAAATATTTCTGATTTTAGTATTTCCGGTTATTGTATATATGTTAAAGCAATAAAATTGCATGTTTAAAGCCTGTAAACCTTTTGATCTTAGAGTTCTTCCACATTAGCAAAAATTCAAGTATTTTTATATTAGTTGCTTTTCCTCATAAGGAAGCATTAATATGTAGCATAGTCCATTATTTTGGTTTATCTTATTTTCCCAAGTACAGATAAGAAGGAGAAGCAGGTGTTAATACCACTAGAATTTTGCCTTGCAAATTATACAATCTGGGTAAATTATCAGTTTACATACTTTCTGATTTTGTGCATGTTAAAGGCTTGTCAGTTTTATCACTCATTCTTAGATCACAATTTATTCAGTTTGACACATGATGCTAAATTTACTATTTTCTCAGTGAAACCTTGTGGCCAGTTTGTTTTCTTTTCAGTGGCTCAATCCTCTGGTGTTTCTGAGCAACAGGTAAGAATGGCTCATCTATTCTTAATCAACAATAAAGTGAAGCAAGATTATGTAACAGAATAGACTATTTAGTCTGTTTCACAAATTGATAAAACAACTCAAAGGAGGTTTTGAAATCCTTTTTACTGAACATAGTTACACATGAATTACAAACATTTTTGCTTTCTATCTGTGAAGCCTAATTCTCAAGTTAGGATCAATCCTTTTACTTTTTCTTCTCAGCCCTGCCCTAAAATGTTGCTTTTAAAGGTCTCTGACGTTTTGAATCGTAAAACCTTTTAAAAACGTATATCTGTCCATATGAAATGCACAGTCTGTACCCATGCAAGATGATATTAATAATTTTTCTGCAACACACAACCGAACAGGAGGATGTCATTATTGAGTTTCCCAGTGTTAGCACTGTCTTATTATATTTAAGATTATATTCTAGCTCTTTTGTTTATGTATATGATTACTTTCTCTTCAGAGCCATTTAGAACTTTACAAAAATTACAACTCACTATGCATATATTTGAAATTATATATTTTCATGTAAATTTCTCTTTCTGTATTTTATGAAGAGCAGGAAAAGGAAGGTTCGTGACTAGATGAACCATACATCTCTCTAACACTGCTGTATCTTGAAGAGCTTTAAATGGTACACACCTTATAACGGTTCTTTAGCATACACACACACACAAGTCTTTGAAAAAAATAATAAATGTGGTATGTGCCTGAACCTGAATAAATATAAACTACACTGGCCTCTCCCAGCACGTTTCCCTTCTCTAATCTCCCTTCTGCAGCTCCTTTATGCCCATCTCAGAACAAATACAATCTGCATTCTGAACAGGACCGTTTACAAGTTGAATGGAGTTATTTTGGGTGAGTCATTGAAAACACAGTACAAAACCTTTCCTCACTCACCAGAAATGCATTTTAAAAATAAAGCCAAAGCGAACAAGGCTTGGCAAGTTTGAGGGTGGACAAAATGGGGAGAGAACAGGTTTTCTGCCAGACTCAGACAGGATTCTGGTAAACCAGCTTGGCTATTTCTTTATATTCAACTCCACCAAATCCCATCACTAACTAAAAAGTACCAGGTTGAGCAAGCAGGACTTCAAAACGAAGACACTTCATTTAACACTGTGATGATGAGCAGATATACAAGAGATTAGCAACAGTTTAAGTCCCCCTTTTTGTCTCTAATTCAGAAGTATAAAACATACACACTTGGCCGGGCGCTGTGGCCCACGCCTGTAATCCCAGCACTTTGGGAGGCTGAGGCGGATGGATCACAAGGTCAGGAGATCGAGACCATCCTGGCTAACAAGGTGAAACCTTGTCTCTACTAAAAATACAAAAAATTAGCCGGGCATGGTGGTGGGCGCCTGTAGTCCCAGCTACTCGGGAGGCTAAGGCAGGAGAATGGCGCGAACCCGGGAGGCGGAGCTTGCAGTGAGCTGAGATCCGGCCACTGCACTCCAACCTGGGCGGCAGAGTGAGACACTGTCTCAGAAAAAAAAAAAAAAAAAAAAAAAAATATATATATATATATATATACACATTTAATAATGCAATTCTTTTGATTAAATATGTATTTGACAAATAGTGACTATGGGCAATTAGAAAATTATATAAATGCAATATGTAATCCTTTCAAATTGCTTTTAAAACAAGTCTCATGAGAGTTAATCAAATAATAAAATATTAAAGGAGATAGAGCTATGGAGATTGAAAATAATAAGCTACTTTTTAAGAAACTTTAAAAATTGAATTATTGTAATTAAAACAAGTCTATACCATGGCTTTTTGAATTTTAGATATTTAACATGCAAATATTACAGATTTATATATCAATGTAGATTCTTATTGGTCTAAGGAACATATGACCTATCCTGTATCCTGTGCATAACTTTCTACCAGAAATATAGTGATTACTTTTCCACAACCTGCTATAGGTCGGTTGAGGCTCACATCTTATGAATGAAAAGAAACCTGGAATCATTAAGAAGAAATTCTTAAACACATAATGGTAACATAGAACACTTGCTATAAAATTTGAGAGTCCTCAAATAATCTTTAGCACAAGTTGACCCCGCAGATTATTGTGAGCCAATTAACAGGTGCTATAGAGGGTCCTACACTTCGTAGTGTTGCCTGTTCACAAATGGTCCATCCCCAAGTTGTGGGAACAAGCCAGTTACTACTGATTTAATTATGCAAGTAATCTCCTTGAACTCCCTTGCAAATGATTAGTTTCCACAAGGCAGGCTTTACCTTTGTTGGTAAAGGGAATGAAAACTGTTTAAAAGTTAATGTGACTATGGAAGTACAGGGTCATAATAAACACGCAGATATTTCCTGCTATAATTAAGAGCAAAGCAAGTATTCTGGTTTCCTACATTTTGGGGACTTTTTTTTTCCTTCCCCTTTCTTTTATGGTTAAGTAATTGTTTTAAAATTATAAAATAACAACTTATACAGCCTTCAAAAATTCTCTCACCAATCTAGGAATGACTTTATCTCATTTATTTTTATTTAAATTTTATCTACATATAATCAAAAACTAAGGAGACTTAGTATTATTGATAGGAACTCAAAATTAAGAGCTTCTCCATAATCTTTCAAAACAAACTGAAAAGTGAGGCAAATTTTCATCAAAATTTCTTTGGGGCAAGAAAGTCTAGTACAGCTGTTAGGTAGCATATTTGGCTTGGATTACATTCATATTAAAGAACTAAAGCTGTGTTTATTAATAGACTGTTATTAAATAAAAGAACCACAGGGTAAAGGTCAGCATGCAGGTTGTTTTGCTTAATTGTTAAAGATCCCCTGAGCCCATGTCTTTCCAATTATTTTTAAGCAAGTCAGCCCAAGTTGGCACCTTAAAATCCTCTAAGTACTGTAATTACAATAGTACTGATAATCAGTTTGGAGAAGTACTACTAAAAGAGCTGTTATTTCAGTGGAGCCAAGGAAATAACAGTGTTAAAAATGGATGCTTTTGACTGAGCACTTCTATTGTGTCAGACACAGTATTTTGGGCTGGATTTACACTGTCTCATTTAATAAAAAAATTTTAGTGTTTGTATTATTCTCACTTTATAGATAGGGAAACTGAGCCTCTGAAAGGTTAATACTTGCCCCCAGGCTACCTACTAGAAAGTGGCAGAGAAGAACCAGGACTTACTCTACACCTAAAACCCATGCTCTTACCTGATATATGCGATGGTCTCATAGTATTTCAGCCCCACTGTTAGAGAAACATTAGCAGTCACATAGTCTCATCATACTGAAAGGATTCTTCACTTATAGCTGATGAGCACAGGGTCAGTGTGACCCTTAAGTGAATGGAATCCTGGGGAGGGAATTGCCTCCTACAGCTCCATTTTACAGGGAAGGAAAACTGAGCTTGAAACTTTAAGTAGCCCGCCTGAGGTCAGCCAACTAGTTACTGAGAATTAGTTAGGAGCAAGAATCCATATCATCAGTTCAGTGTGCTTCCCACTCCACCACACAATACTTTCATCAGGAAGGCGTGGGCAGCAATTAGGGTCATATGGCACATAACAATGTTTTGGTCAATGACGCACCACTGAAATATATAATGGTGGTCCCTAAGATTATAATACGGAAGTTTCACTGTACCTTTTCAATGTTCATATTCACAAATACTTGCTTCTGTGTTACTGTTGCCTACAGTATTCAGTAGAGTAACATACTGTACAGGTTTGTAGCCTCAGAGCAATAGACTGTATCACCTAGGTATGTATAAGAACCCCCTATGATTTTCACACAAAGACAAAATCGCCTACGGATCTTCAGAATATATCCTAGTCACTAAGTGATGCATGACTGTATAAGAATGTTAACACTTTAACGTTAACATATTAGTGTATATCATAAACATTTCTCATGTATATACTTTAGAGAAATGATACGAGTGAAGACATTGCAGATAAAATGAATACATTTTAAAAGCATTAATCAATGAAAAAATGGTATTATAAACCAAAATGATTTATACTGAGAATATGACTCAAAATCACTCAATCACTCAAAAGCCTTTTTGGGAGACTTGGGAACATCTGTTGGATTGTGGAAGTTCTGGTTAAACGCAGGCAGGACATGTCTCTACTGCCTCCTTGACAATTTAAAAGAAAGTAGGAACGTAGTATATGCATTCTCACATGGGTCCAAATCTAGCTTATGAACTGATGGGATACCATCAGGCATATAGTTCTCACTGGATATATGCCATTATATTTTTCAGTTTTCACTCATTCATTCAACCAGTGTTTATTGAATATGCCAGCTACTGTAAAGTCGCTTGTCCTGCCATTCCATCCTATAATGGAAGACTTTCTGGGTGGTCATCTCATCCCTCCTCCCCTTCTTCCTCCTCCTCTTCATTCCTTCTTTATTCTTTCCTGTTTTCTTATTTTGCTTTTCCTCTTCCTAATATGGTACAGCTAGTTCATGCTTTTTGTATTACCACAAATTATGCTCCAATCTTTACCATGTGCCTCATAGAGTAGAAGGAAAAAACTGAGTAAAAATATTCGTTCAAGTCTTATTTATGTAGGAAAATCAAAATAATAAATAAAAAGAGAAGGTGTAGTTACATTATATAGCTGCTCTATAAAATATTTTATAGCCATTTTGAAATAAATTTTACAGACAATCTAGCAGTATAGTATGATATGTCAACTTTTCAATATCGTTTGAAAGATGCCGTCCTACTGTACTCTTTCCAGGCCCCTGGTAAGGACTGAACTATACTAGTTCAGTCACATAGGATGGCCTTTGGAGCAGCTATGACAAGAGTTTAAACCAGAGGAAACATCATTTTCTGCTAGACCTCACATAGCCATTTTAAAGATGGTAGGGGTGAGGAGTGGCATGGTGTAGCTGTGATTAAGGGAGGAGTGAACTAACTCTGATGTAGCCTATGATGCTGGTGCCCATAGTGGAGATGTGGGTAAAATTTACCACAGATTTTCCACACAGTAATATGCGATACCACAAGCCTTTATTCATAAGTTGGTTCTTTGATAAATCTTCCACTTCATATAGAGATATCACATTTAATAGTCAAGTAGTCATCCTATTCCCCCTCGGGGAATCTCTGAAAAGGACTGCACTAGACCTGCACCATTCCTGTCAGATGATTACATCTGCCTTGAGATATGTACAGTGTTGTTTAAATATCTTTAAAATGTCACCATGTATCTAAAGTTATATGCATTTCAGCAGAGAAAATGAATGTGTGAGATAAATCATATCTAGGTTGTGGTCAGAAGGATTTTCTTTTCATATGAACAAGGTATCTGAACAACCCTAAAAACATAAAGCCAAGTATTTTTTAAACTGTTTTTATCTTAACAAATCTTCTCAAACGCTCAGAAAATGGAAAAATAAAGATTTTAATATCCAGCTTTCTTACCAGCATGCATTATTAATATTCCTCAGTGAAGTTGATACTTCAGGTCCAAAATTTATAGCTCTAGCCACATTTCTGGAGAAGACTCAAGACTGGCCACAGCAACCTCTATGAACCTGAGTATGTTATTCAACTTATGTTTTAGTCCTCTTAGGATAACATCCTATTCTCCACAAGAGACAAAAATCCAAGACTGTAACATCTCTGTCCAGCCACATTCTCAGAAGACTTCCTCAAAGGGAACCATGTTCATAATCAGAAAGTGAGGATTTTTGCTTCTCAACCTAAACTCTGGCCTTCCAAGGAAGCATCAACTGTCAGATATAAAACCTGGAGTTTTAAGATTTCATGTAGGAAATATTAAAACCATTTAAAACTGTATCTTAAAGAAAAACAATATTCAGAAAGGTTTTCTAAAGGATAACAATTCAGCTACTACTGTAACTTTAAGAGATGAGTGCCTTAATAATATCAAATGTTTTTCCAAATACCAAATGTTTTTCCAAAAGATGGTTTTTACAAAAATCATTCTGTGATTTGTGCAATGGCACATGCCTGTTCTGATTATCAACATGAGCAAAGACATGAAATAAGAACATACTATCTCTAAGAAGGAATCTGTCCACTTGAATGTTGATAATACATCTCCCTGTATTCTCTTTAGAAGGATCTTGAGAAATTTCTTTTGAAAATATTTGTTCCAAGAATGATCAAAATTACCAGGACATTTTTTTTTTTTTTTACATCACATGGATACTGGGAATTGGATAACAGACAAATTTCTGTTTTCACATTGACTGCTGGAGAAATTGAGAACCAAATGTGGAGCTCACCTGTGAGAGATGAGTAGGTCATCATGGTATACAACTTAAACCTTATTCATAGATCTTTTTTGTCCCCATCCTTGTTTTATTCTTTCTTCTTCCATTTTCTCCTTTTCTCAAAATCATATTTTGTTACTTTTCATGTTCCTTTTTTGCAACATGACCAGGAATAGCCAAATAAAATATATGAGAAAATTATGCAAAAATTTATATTTACTATACAGATGTGTACATCCATAGAGGAATATTAAGAGAGAAATGAACAAATATGTTCTGTTAAAGTGGCAGCATTATGGCTGGCTTTTTTTCTTTTCCAAACTCTTTGAAATTGTATTTGCAATTTAGGGACAAAAAAAGTTATTTGAATTTTAAAAGCTCTGGTTACTTATTCCAAAAGCAGGAAGAATGTGCAGAAGTACGTGCATAACCCCATGCAATGTTTCATTATACCAAGACAAAAGGGGAACTGTCATAAATTGTGTGAAAAATCTGTAGTAAATTTTACCCATATCTGCACTGCGGGCACCAGCATAATATGCTACATCAGAGTTAGTGTACTCTTCCCTTTACCACACCTTGTCATACCTTTCTGCTACCATCTTTAAAATAGCTACATGAGGTCTAGCAGAAAGTGATGTTTCCTCTGGTCATAGCTGCTCCAAAGGCTGTCATCACATGTGATGAACTAGTGTAGTCAGGGGCCTGGAAAGAATACAGTAGAAATGAAGTGAATCAAATAATATTGAAAACATGACATATCATACTATATTGTTAGAATGTACAGAAGTGTGAGCATAACTCCATGCAATGTTTGATCATACTAAGACGAGGGGAACTGTCAAAAATTGAAGTTGGAATGGTAGGTGAGAACCAGTTTCTTAGGTCTTAGTGCACTACTCTAAGGGATTGTCTTATTGCCGGTAGGAAGTAGAAAGCAGCCTTCAGTTTGTAACTGAAGTGTTTATAGACAGATAACTAGCAACTGAATAACTGAAGGAGTAGGACATAGGAAGTCCTCAATCAAGAGAACTAGTTAGGAAGCTTATTAGTAGGGGAAGGAGGTAGGTTGATAAAGACTCAGTGGAGACAGAAGCTACGGTCAGATTTGACAGATTAGAAATGGGTGAGGAGAAAGAACTAGAATGACTGCTAAGATTTGTTTTCTACTTTAGATCAATGGGTAGGTATTCTTGGTCAGCCCTATTCCTATTTTCCAAGTAAGTTATTACAAACCTACTGAGGCAATAATCATCAATGACCTCTAAAACACCAAATCCAGTGGATACTTTTCAGCTCTCATTTTATAGTATTCTCATAGCTTTTCGTAGGATTGACTCCTCGTCTAATTCCTTTCTTGACCTTACATTTTCTGGTTCTTCTACGTCTCAGTCTCCTTCATTGGCTTTTATTCTTCTACCAGCTTTACTGTTCTGAGAAGAGCTCTCTCTTAAGTTCATACACTCTTCTAGGTGAGGAGAGTGGTAGGAAGTAAGCAAGGCAGAGGAGAACCACTTGAAAGAACAGAGATTATTTGGCATGTTTAGCAGAGGGATGACATGGGCTGACTTACATTTTTTTTTTTTTTTTTTTTTTGAGGCGGAGTCTTGCTCTGTCGCCAGGACTGGAGTGCAGTGGCCGGATCTCAGCTCACTGCAAGCTCCGCCTCCCGGGTTTACGCCATTCTCCTGCCTCAGCCTCCGGAGTAGCTGAGACTACAGGCACCCGCCACCTCGCCCAGCTAGTTTTTGTATTTTTAGTAGAGACGGGGTTTCACCGTGTTAGCCAGGATGGTCTCGATCTCCTGACCTCGTGATCCGCCCGTCTCGGCCTCCCAAAGTGCTGGGATTACAGGCTTGAGCCACGGCGCCCGGCCTGACTTACATTTTAAAAGATTAAATACTATGTGTAAAATTGACTGATGAGGTTGAGATAGAGGTAGAGAAAAAAACAAGAGGATTATGAAATAATCTAGGATTGTACCAGAGTGGGAGCTATGGAAATGATGATAACTGGTGAGGATTATGAATATGAAGTCAATAGGATTTGTTTATCCATGTGAGGTGGTATGTCAAATAAAGAAAGGAATACAGAAAGAATTTTTTTTTTTTTTTTTTTTGAGATGAGTTATCAGAAGACAAGTAAGAAGACTGAGATGGTTAAGACTTCCAGTGGAGCAGTTCTCAGGGAAACAAAAGTTTGTTGACTATGTTAAGTTTGAAAAGCCTGTTAGGCATTCAAGTAGTGATACTGAATAAGCACTTGGATACAGACAGAGTTACGAGAACAATTTTGGACTGGAATATAAATTAAGGAGTCATAAGCATATAGATGGTATCTAAAGCTGAAAACTAGTTGGGGCCACCAGGGAGGGGTTGGTGAAGAATGAAAAGAGGAGATGTCCAAGGATAGTGTCTTGGGTATTCCACAATTTAGAGGCAGATAAATGAGAAGATCCCAGCAAAGGAGGCTGAGAAAAATCAACTAGTAATGAAGAGAAAGTGGTGTCCAGAAGGTGACTGTAAGAAAAGATTTTAAAGAGAAGGAAATAATCAACTCCACCATCTTCCTGAGAAGTTAAAATGAACACTGAGAATTAACCTCTGGATTTGTCAATATAGATGTTTATTGCTGATTTTGACAATTGTGGTGAAATCATGAAGAAGGATACCTTGATTAGAGTGGGAATCTGTGGGCTGGTTCCTTTTAAGAGAGAGAAATAGGAAATATCAGGGGTATTCAAAATAAAACAATTAATTGACTAACATAGAACAAAAGAGCAGGAAAGCCATTATACAAATATATGGCTATTCAAAATCACAGATGTCTATACTTGGCTAAGCCTGAGAAAAAGCAAAATTCTGAAGTGTTGACCCTTCTGAGTTAACTACCAGTTGATTGTAGTGTTAGACCTTCTTATAATTTCTCATTAATGCAGTAATGAGGGAGGTAAGGTAGAAACAGTAAATGTAGACATGCATATGTATAATATATGTGTGTGTATGTGTATACACACACACATACATACACAAACATATATACACATATATGCATGATAAAAGGAAGGATGGAAATAGGAAAATAGCTAAAAGAAATGTATGATTGAAAAAGGATTTATTATTTTTTATCAGGGATACATGGGAATAACACGTTTATTAGCTAAAGACAGGAACAAATAAAGAAGAAAGGTTAGATATTTGAAAAAATCTTGAGAAGAAGAGAAAAATTAATTTTAGAAGGTCATTTTTTAGATGGAAAGGAGATATAGATGCACCAATGTACTTAAATTTTCAGGGGGAGATAATTTAAAAGCATTCACACCTAATGTCCCATATGTATTCTGAGAACTAGGCCAGATAATCTGCTGAAGTGATGGAGCCTGTGCTGTTTGGATAATTTAAAAGGGTAAAGATTTTGAATAGCTATTATTCAAAATGGAAATAAAACTACAAGGGAGCAGTAAAATATTAATTTATTCAACAGTTAAGCACCTTGTAAAGATTAACTCGTTTGCTCATAGTAACATACCTGTGAGATATGTTCAATTATTATTCTCTTTTTGCAGAAGAAGAAAGTCAGGCACAAAGTGGTCATGCTATTTTCCCAAAGGCACCCAGCTAGTAAATGGAGGAGCCAGGAACTGAGCTTCATGCTCTGAATCACTTTGCAATGCTGCCTCCTAATTGTTCATAATTCTAAAAGGACCACATGGCAAAGATATGACTTTATTTAGCAGGTTTAGGTATATAGGTGTTGAATTTCAAAGGACCAGTGTTTTAAGATTCATCCAGGATAGAAGTTCAGAGGTTGAATGTGATAGAAGTTTGAGATATGGAGGAAAATGAGGGCTTAGTTGTTGAGATAATACACAGAGTGCAGACTAGTTGGAAGAGAAAAGGCAGGAGTGAAGCAAGTGGGCTTCTAGAGGGGCTCAAATATTTGGTTCTTTGCTGTTTTCCTAAGGTTTTAAATTCCTTATGATGTCAGTGGGCTAGCCTGATAGAAGTAAGGGGCAGTAAGATAGTTGAAAGGGGCAGGAGCTTAAATTGCAACACGTGATTTTGAAGTGTCATTGTGGGAGGTGAAGAATTACTGGGTGACTAGGTAGCACTGGGGTGTGGCACTGGGAGAACACTGAAGTCCAAAGGCATTAAAAGCCTCTGTAGAAGAGGAGGTCAAGAAATTATGAGTCTAGGGTGCTGGGTGGGGCATCCCTATAAATACTGAAGTCACATATGAATCACTCGGGATGAGACAGGAAGGGGTGGAGAAAAGGACTTCAGAGACCAGTGGATTGCAATGTGAGTCTGATGAGAGAATACTCTAAGTAAGTTAAGAGACCAGACAGCCATGATGAACAGACTGCAGACAGCAGTCATACAGGTCACTCTTTCTTTTAGCCACCTACCTGTCTGAGCATGATGGGGAAGCCAAAAGTGCTGTGCCACTAAAGTGCCTAAACTGGCAGCATTCCTGAAGAGCTTTTTAACGGGGTTGAACTTTTGAAATGATAAAAGGCTTAAATTACCCCAGAGGTCCAACACATTAGCAAAGTAAATATTAACACCGTAATATTAATATAGTAATATAAACACAGATTAGTTTATCTAGCCCATTTAAAATCATTATCACTTAAGTATAAATAGGGGCTTGAAGATAAAGACACATTTTAAAAGAAGGATTAGCAGAAGGAGGAAGGGAACATGGAAAATTAAGATGGAATTTGGCTAAGGATAATGTGAACAACGAACATATAAGGGAGGAGAAAAGAATGGTGAACATGGAGAACTACTTACTACGTGCCCCGGGAATATTGTGGAAAAGGGGAAACTGTAAATGAGCCGTCTCCTTCCCTCATTTCAGTCTCAATAAAATCATTTCAGATTCAGTGATAGGGGATTTCCTCGCTCTAACAAGAGTCTCAAAACAAAATACACATTTTTCACAGAAGAAAAATAAGGGCCAGGACCGGGCACGGTGGCTCACGCCTATAATCCCAGAACTTTGGGAGGCCTAGGCGGGCGGATCACGAGGTCAGGAGATCGAGACCATCCTGGCTGACACGGTGAAACCCCGTCTCTACTAAAAAAAAAAAAAAAAAAAAAAAAAATTAGCCGGGCTTGGTGGAGGGCGCCTGTAGTCCCAGCTGCTCAGTAGGCTAAGGCAGGAGAATGGCGTGAACCCAGAGGCGGAGCTTGCAGTGAACCAAGATCACGCCACTGCACTCCAGCCTGGGCGACACAGCGAGACTCCATCTTAACAACAACAACAACAAAAATAAGGGCCAGAAAGTTCTACATAAATATGACAGTCGATAACTTTCTGTCCTCAAGGTAAATTACATCCTGTTACAGAACCAAGTATTTAATATTGGCAGAAACTATGTTTTAATCAACAAAAAATCAGATTTGCCTTGGTGATTTATATTGTTGGTTAGCTATCAAACCACCATTCTTCCACCTTCTTCTTTACCAAAAGAATCACTTTTATGCCAGTGGATATTGGCATCTTCACATAACACTAAGAGCTATGGCAGCCATCTCCTGGCCATGAGAGAGGTTAGCCTAAGAAGGTAAACCGATATGCTGACATGGTTCCCACATTTGGAAAACCGAAATGCAGGGCATCCAATTAAATACCAGTTTTAGATAGCAAATAGTATTGCATGGGATGTACCTTAAAAATTATGCATTGTTTTTCCAAAATTCAGATTTCAGTGATGTATGTATTTAATCTGGCAATTCTAGTTGGTGTGGATGAAAAAAGAGAAAGAAAGATTCTGGCTCAATGAAGAAGTAATTGAGCTGCTGTATGAGCCAAATCTGGAACTGTCCTAATTCAAAACATTTTAATTAATATTGGGCAAATTTTCCTTGCTGTTAAGCCAGTTCTCTCTGCATTTTCTGTTACTTACAGTCCAAAGTGTACTAACTGATAGAGTTTTATCATTTCTCTCATTGAGCAGGATGATAACATATTGTCAGTCCCTAAGTGTCAACTTAGAAATTCTAATTTGTATTTTCAAAAAATCTCTGTGACCCTTCAATATAAAATGCCTTTGTGTTTTAAGAATTCATAATTTATGTCTTTGTGTAGCACCTCATAAAGATTATTTCTGCAAAATTCATAACATGTTAATGTATTCATCTGCATGGTTTGGCTGGATTGGATGATTTCTAAGATCTATTGTAGTTCAGAAAATATTATTGTTACTATAGGACAAATGAGGATATGATTTAAAAGATGTAAAGGTGGGGCAGATATTTTCTTAATTGTCAAAGCACTTAATAATTTTAGCCATACCACAGAGATTATCCAATATTAAAATTAATGATATGATAAAAGGCTTTTTTGACAGTAGTCACTTGTTTTAAGAATTAAAAGGGCTATATTTATAACACCACCATCATGAAAAGCAGTAATTCAGTAACTTCTACCTGGTGTTTCTTGAGTTATGAGTAAAAGTTAGAATGTAATCTTTTATCCATATAAGTTTATAGTTTTTGCCTCTTAGTATCCCAAAAGAACAAAGTAATCTCAGGCAAAAGAAAATAAGATAAACAATGGAAAATTTTTAGATGATTTTACAGGCTATGTGGCCCTGGAAGCAATAGAAGTTGACATTTTCTCTTCACTTCCGAAGATTTACCAGAAGCCCAAACCAGATTTGTGAATACTCTTAAAATTCTACGATCGGTATAACCACAGTGATTTTAGAAAAGAGGAAGTTTTACATGAAGTGACTTCTCATGATCAGTGGGGAAAATGGCTTAAGCTTACAGGCTTATACAAGTGTCTGTCACAAATGGTGATATACATTTGTGTGCATGTGTGCATCTGTGAGTATGTGTGCACATTTATGCTTGTGAGTGGCCCAGAGGTGGATGTTCCCCCAACACAAGAAGCCTCTCTCTGCTCTTTCCTCCATGCCCATCATTAAGGCAGATCCAGACTCAAAAAACCAGAGCAAGTAAAATCAGTTTTACTAAACATTTCCAGGGGTAGGAAATGGAAGGAGGGAATACCAAGAAGTTTACAGTACATATTGTCACCTGACATAGCAGTACCCGTCAAATTCTGCTCTGATCTCTAGCCACCTCATCACTCTTCTCCTCTCTCTTTCCTAACACAATCTTACTTAAATACAATTCGGCTTTTCTTCCAAGTTTTTTTATCTAAGAAAAACAGAAACACTGCAGTTATATTATAAAAAGCATTCATGTTAAAATACTGTCCAATTACCACTATTCTCACTTAAACATACTTCTTGACAGACATCTCTTATATACCCCCCAACAAGCATATTTTAGTGTTCATTCAGCAAAACCAGGTGAGTCCCAAAAAAGAAAAAAAATTGCTCCTTAGAAAACATTAATATTTTCTGTATCAGAATGTAGAAACAAAAAATGGCACATACATGCATGCAGACACACATACCCCAAAATAAGAACAGTGAACTTGAGAGAAGAAAAAGGAAGGAGGAACAGAAACATTTAACATTTTAATTAGGTGGTCTAAAAACATTGACAACTGAAGAAATATATTTAGAAGATAAATCTTTTTGTAGGATGCTTTTTGTTTGAAATTCATTTTAACCTATGTATCAAGATGTTACTTTTTAAAAAATATTGATTTGCTTTCCCTTAAAAATTAATAATCACACAATAAACTCTAAGAGTCATTCATTGAATTTACCTTGGAAAGATATTTCCAGTCCAAGGATTCCCTCTTTTTATTATTTATTCATACAAGGTAAAATTTTGTCTCTACATCTTTCATAACAATAACAACAAAAAACAGAAATGAAACCAATAAATGGAAAAGAACATTTCTCTAGCATCTTTTAACTCAAATCTTTGGTAATATCCAGTGTTTTTCTAATACAGTCAAATAGTATTTCTATACTACCCTAAGAAAGACTATTTTACTTAAAATATTTCTCAAACTAATAGAGCTTACTATAAGCAAAATACCTTAATGTATATGCACTGCTGCATTTCAGCCTGGAGACACAGTGATACTCTATCTCAGACCAAAAAAAAAAAAAAAAAATAGAATGATAAAAAAAAAATCCTTCTTCAATATGACCCCATTTACCAATTGAAGCCTATCCACTTACAGATACACTTTTCTTCATTTGAATCTATCATTTTTCTCTTTAGTGAACATGACCCCTGCCCCTCCCCCACTTCATCCTTGTTGTTTCTGTCCACCAAGAATGTCATCTCCTTTATCTTCCTCTCTTGCTTGAGCCTCTCAACATTTACCTTTTCCAGAAAGCTCTTTATGAGTTTATCAGTCCATGTGGTGTTCTACTCTCAGTATGAGTTTAGCATTCCGTTGTTGTGACTACTAACTAACTAGTTTATTCTTAATGCTCTCCTATAACCTCCATCTGCACTTGCATTCTGAAACTTACTAGAAATTTCTCTACCAAAGTTTGTTTATTCATTGTTCAAATCTGTGAATTCAAATTTCCAGAAACCCTAAAATCAACAACCAGAGAAAATAAATAAAACAAACAAACTTTTACTTGTTTTAAAAAAGTACATGCAGGACTCCTTTCCTCTTATTGCGGAGTGCAATTTCTAAGCATTTCTCATGCGAGTTACCAATAGTGACATCATTTCAGATTTAATTCTCCATGATAGTCTCTCTCTTTTTTTTTTTTCCCATGGTGCATGTGGTAATACTATGGTTTTAAAAATTGCTTTTTACAAGGATTTCTTTTTCTCAAACTCATTCTTACCCAAAATCTCAAACATGTGGAAGAGATGCCAATGCAAAGACTCTTGTTAAAGAGAGTGCAGTGTGAGGCGAGAGGTGAGGAACTGCCTGCTTGACCCTTCCACAGGTAGCTCCTGTGGCTCCTCCAGGAATTCAAGAGACACTTTGTAGAAACAGCAGAAAGCTTGGTCTTGACTCTGCCACTCTCTTTCTGTACGGGCTTGAGCAAATCTCTTTCCTTTACCTTAAAAACAATGAACTTGGCTGTCAGAGGTCATACACAGAAGCTAAAAAGCTTCATAATGCAAGCATCAGTCAAGAGAAAAAAAAAAAAAAAGATTCATGCCTGTACAATTTCAATGTCCTGTAGTTGTATTAGGTCAATATTTTTTCTTAGGTTTCCTTAGAAAAAAATGTTTTATAGGGTTCCAAGATGGTCAAATAGGAACAGCTCCAGCCTCCAGCACACAGAAGATGGGTGATTTCTGCATTTCCAACTGAAGTACTGGGTTCATCTCACTGGAGCATGTCAGATAGTGGGTGCAGGACAGTGGGTGCAGCCCAATGAGGGACAGCCAAAGCAAGGCAAGGCATCGCCTCACGCGGGAAGTGCAAGGGGAAGGGAATTCCCTTTCCTAGCCAAGGGAAACCGTGACACACAACACATGGAAAATTGGGTCACTCCCACCCTAATACTATGCTTTACCAAGGGTCTTATAAAATGGCACAAGAGATTATATCCTGCACCTGGCCCACGGAGCCTCCCTCATTGCTAACACAGCAGTCAGATCTAACTGCAAGGCTTCAGCGAGGCTGGGGGAGGGGCGCCTGCCATTGCTGAGGCTTGAGTAGGTAAACAAAGCGGCCTGAAAGCTCGAACTGGGTGGAGCCCACCACAGCTCAAGGAGGCCTGCCTGCCTCTGTAGACTCCACCTCTGGGGACAAGGCATAGCCAAACAAAAGGCAGCAGAAACCTCTGCAGATTTAAATGTCCCTGTCTGACAGCTTTGAAGAGATTTAGTGGTTCTCCCAGCATGGAGTTTGAGATCTGAGAACCAACAGACTGCCTGCTCAAGTGGGTACCTGACCCCCGACTAGCCTAACTGGGAGACACTCCCCACTAGGGGCAGACTGACACCTCACACAGCCAAGTACCCCTCTGAGACGAAGCTTCCAGAGGAACGATCAGGCAGCAACATTTGTTGTTCAGCAATATTCACTCTTCTGCAGCTTCCTCTGCTGATACCCAGGCAAACAGGGTCTGGAGTGGACCTCCAGCAAACTCCAAAGACCTGCAGCTGAGGGTCCTGATTGTTAGAAGGAAAACTAAGAAACAGAAAGGACATCCATACCTAAACCCCATCTGTACATCACCATCATTAAGACGAAAGGTAGATAAAACCACGAAGATGGGGGAAAAAAACAGAGCAGAAAAGCTGAAAACTCTAAAAATCAGAGCATCTTCCCCCTCCAAAGGAACTCAGCTCCTCGCCAGCAATGGAACAAAGCTGGATGGAGAATGACCTTGAAGAGTTGAGAGAAGAAGGCTTCAGACAATCAAACTTCTCCAACATAAAGGAGGAAGTTCAAACCCATTGCAAAGAAGCTAAAAACCTTGAAAAAAGATTTGATGAATGGCTAACTAGAATAACCAATGTAGAGAAGTCCTTAAATGACCTGATAGAGCTGAAAACCATGGCACAAGAACTACGTGACAAATGCACCAGCTTTAGTAACCAATTCGATCAACTGGAAGAAAGGGTATCAGTGATTGAAGATCAAATGAATGAAATGAAGCGAGAAGAGTTGAGAGAAAAAAGAGTAAAAAGAAACAAACAAAGCCTCCAAGAAATATGCGACTATGTGAAAAGACCAAATCTACGTCTGATTGGTATACCTGAAAGTGACGAGGAGAATGGACCCAAGTTGGAAAACACTGTGCAGGATATTATCTGGAGAACTTCC
The DNA here is from genome assembly GCF_002776525.5 of Piliocolobus tephrosceles. Classification (NCBI taxonomy): domain Eukaryota; kingdom Metazoa; phylum Chordata; class Mammalia; order Primates; family Cercopithecidae; genus Piliocolobus; species Piliocolobus tephrosceles. The sequence continues at coordinate 67,876,816 of NC_045444.1, read as the reverse complement.
AGATAATTCTGGGAGAACTTCCCCAACCTAGCAAGGCAGGCCAACATTCAAATTCAGGAAATACAGAGAATGCCACAAAGATACTCCATGAGAAGAGCAACTCCAAGACACATAATTGTCAGATTCACAAAGTCGAAATGAAGGAAAAAATGTTAAGGGCAGCCAGAGGGAAAGGTCGGGTTACCCACAAAGGGAAGCCCATCAGAATAACAGCGGAACTCTTGGCAGAAACTCTACAAGCCAGAAGGGGGTGGGGGGGGGGGCAGTGTTCAACATTCTTAAAGAAAAGCGTTTTCAACCCAGAATTTCATATCTAGCCAAACTAAGTTTCATAAGTAAAGGAGAAATAAAATCCTCTACAGAAAAGCAAATGCTGAGAGATGTTTCACCACCAGGCCTGCCCTACAAGAGCTCCTGAAGGAAGCAATAAACATGAAAAGGAACAACTGGTACCAGCCACTGCAAAAACATGCCAACATGTAAAGACCACCAATGCTAGGAAGAAACTGAATCAACTAACGAGCAAAATAACCAGCTAACATCATAATGACAGGATCAGTTTCACACATGACAATATTAACCTTAAATATAAATGGGCTAAATGCTCCAATTAAAAGATACAGACTGGCAAACTGGATAAAGAGTCAAGACCCATCAGTGTGCTGTATTCAGGAGACCCATCTCACGTGCAGAGACACGCATAGGCTCAAAATAAAGGGATGGAAGAAGATCTACTAAGCAAATAGAAAACAAAAAAAGGCAGGGGTTGCAATCCTAGTCTCTGATAAAACAGACTTTAAACCAACAAAGATCAAAAGAGACAAAGAAGGTCATTACATAATAGTAAAGGGATCAATTCAACAAGAAGAGCTAACTATGCTAAATATATATGTAGCCAATACAGGAGCACCCAGATTCATAAAGCAAGTCCTTAGAGACTTACAAAGACACTTCGACTCCCACACAATAATAATGGGAGACTTTAACACCCCACTGTCAACATTAGACAGATCAACGAGATGGAAAGTTAACAAGGATATCCAGGAATTGAACTCAGCTCTGTACCAAGCAGACCTAATAGACATCCACAGAACTCTCCACACCAAATCAACAGAATATACATTCTCCTCAGCAACATATCGCATTTATTCCAAAATTGACCACAGAGTTGGAAGTAAAGCACTCCTCAGCACATGTAAAAGAACAGAAATTATAAGAAACTGTCTCTCAGACCACAGTACAATCAAACTAGAACTCAGGATTAAGAAACTCACTCAAAACCGCTCAACTACATGGAAAGTGAACAACCTGCTCCTGAATGACTACTGGGTACATAATGAAATGAATGCAGAAATAAAGATGTTCTCTGAAACCAATGAGAACAAAGACACGACATACTAGAATCTCTGGGATACATTTAAAGCAGTGTGTAGAGGGAAATTTATAGCACTAAATGCCCACAAGAGAAAGCTGGAAAGATCTAAAATTGACACCCTAACATCACAATTAAAAGAACTAAAGAAGCAAGAGCAAACACATTCAAAAGCTAGCAGAAGGCAAGAAATAACTAAGATCAGAGCAGAACTGAAGGAGATGGAGACACAAAAAAACCTTCAAAAAAATCAGTGAATACAGGAGCTGGTTTTTTGAAAAGATCAACAAAATTGATAGACTGCTAGCAAGACTAATAAAGAAGACAAGAGAGAAGAATCAAATAGATGCTATAAAAAAATGATAAAGGGGATATCACCATTGACCCCACAGAAATACAAACTACCATCAGAGAATGCTATAAACACTTCTATGCAAATAAACTAGAAAACCCAGAAGAAATGGATGAATTCCTGGACACATACACTCTTCCAAGACTAAACCAGGAAGAAGTTGAATCCCTGAATAGACCAATAACAGACTCTGACATTGAGGCAATAATTAATAGCCTACCAACCAAAAAAAGTCCAGGACCAGACAGATTCACGGCCTAATTCTACCAGAGGTACAAGGAGGAGCTGGTACCATTCCTTTTTAAACTATTCCAATTAATAGAAAGAGAGAGAATCCTCCCTAACTCATTTTATGAGGCCAAGATCATCCTGATACCAAAGCAGGGACACAACAACAAAAAAGAGAATTTTAGACCAATATCCCTGATGAACATTGATGCAAAAATCCTCAAAAAAATACTGGCAAACCAAATCCAGCAGCATGTCTAAAAGCTTATCCACCATGATCAAGTGGGCTTCATCCCTGGGATGCAAGGCTGGGTCAATATATGCAAATCAATAAACGTAATCCAGCCTATAAACAGAACCAAAGACAAGAACCACGTGATTATCTCAATAGATGCAGAAAAGACCTTTGACAAAATTCAACAGCCGAAGGGTTGTTAAAAACTATCAATAAATTCGGTATTGATGGAACATATCTCAAAATAATAAGAGCTCTTTATGACAAAGCCACAGCCAATATCACACTGAATGGGCAAAAACTGGAAGCATTCCCTTTGAAAACTGGCACAAGACAGGAATGCCCTCTCTCACCACTCCTATTCAACATAGTGTTGGAAGTTCTGGCCAGGGAAATCAGGAAGGAGAAAGAAAGAAAGGGTATTCAATCAGGAACAGAGGAAGTTAAATTGTCCCTGTTTGCAGATGACATGATTGTATATTTAGAAAACCCCATCATCTCAGACCTAAATCTCCGTAAGCCGATAAGCAACTTCAGCAAAGTCTCAGGATACAAAATCGATGTGCAAAAATCACAAGCATTCTTACACACCAATAACAGACAAACAGAGAGCCAAATCATGAATGAACTCCCATTCACAATTGCTAAAAATAGAATAAAATACCTAGGAATCCAAATTACAAGGGATGTGAAGGACCTCTTCAAGGAGATCTACAAACCACTGCTCAATGAAATAAGAGAGGACACAAACAAATGGAGGAACATTTCATGCTCATGGATAGGAAGAATCAATATCGTGAAAATGGCCATACTGCCCAAGGTAATTTGTAGATTCAATGCCATCCCCATTAAGCTACCAATGACTTTCTTTACAGAATTGGAAAAAACTACTTTAAAGTTCATATGGAACCAAAAAAGAGCCTGCATTGCCAAGACAATCCTAAGCCAAAAGAAAAAAGCTGGAGGCATCATGCTACTTTTCTTCAAACTATACTACAAGGCTAAGGTAACCAAAACAGCATGGTACTGGTACTGAAACAGAGATATAGACCAATGGAACAGAACGGAGCCCTCAGAAATAATACCACACATCTACAACCATCTGATCTTTGACAAACCTGACAAAAACAAGAAATAGGGAAAGGATTCCCTATTTAATAAATGGTGCTGGGAAAACTGGCTAGCCGTAAGTAGAAAGCTAAAACTGGATCCCTTCCTTAAACCTTATACAAAAATTAATTCAAGATGGATTAGAGACTTAAATGTTAGGCCTAAAACCATAAAAACCATAGAAGAAATCCTAGGCAATATCATTCAGGACACAGGCATGGTCAAGGACTTCATGTCTAAAACACCAAAAGCAATGGCAACAAAAGCCAAAATTGACAAATGGGATCAAATTAAACTAAAGAGCTTCTGCACAGCAAAAGAAACTACCATCAGAGTGAACAGGCAACCTAAAGAATGGGAGAACATTTTTGCAATCTACTCATCTGACAAAGGGCTAAGATCCAGAACCTACAAAGAACTCAAACAAATTTACAAGAAAAAAACAAACCCATCAAAAAGTGGGCAAAGGATATGAACAGACACTTCTCAAAAGAAGACATTTATGCAGCCAGCAGACACATGAAAAAATGCTCATCATCACTCGCCATCAGAGAAATGCAAATCAAAACCACAATAAGATACATCTCACACGAGTTAGAATATGATCATTAAAAAATCAGGAAACAACAGGTGCTGGAGAGAATGTGGAGAAATAGGAACACTTTTACACTGTTGGTGGGACTGTAAACTAGTTCAACCATTGTGGAAGACAGTGTGGTGATTCCTCAAGGATCTAGAACTAGAAATATCATTTGACCCAGTCATCCCATTACTGGGTATATACCCAAAGAATTACAAATCATACTGCTATAAAGACACATGCACATGTATGTTTATTGTCGCACTATTCACAATAGCAAAGTCTTGGAACCAACCCAAATGTCCATCAGTGATAGACTGGATTAAGAAAATGTGGCACATATACACCATGGAATACTATGCAGTCATAAAAAATGATGAGATCATGTCCTTTGTAGGGACATGGAAACCATCCTTCTCAGCAAACAATTGCAAGGACAGAAAACCAAACGCCACATGTTCTCACTCATAGGTGGTAACTGAACAATGAGAACACTTGGACACAGGAAGGGGAACATCACACACCGGGGCCTGTTGGGTTGGGGGAGGGAGGAGGGATAGCATTAGGAGATAAACCTAATGTAAATGACGAGTTAATGGGTGCAGCACACCAACATGGCACATGTATGCATATGTAACAAACCTGCACGTTGTGCACATGTACCCTAGAACATAAAGTATAATAAAAAAATAAAATAGTGCTCGCTTCGGCAGCACATATACTAAAATTGGAACGATACAGAGAAGATTAGCATGGCCCCTGCGCAAGGATGACACGCAAATTCGTGAAGCATTCCATATTTTTCAGACTAACAGCAGACCTCTCGGCAGAAACTCTACAAGCCAGAAGAGAGTGGGGGCCAATATTCAACATTCTTAAAGAAAAGAATTTTAAACCCAGAATTTCATATCCAGCCAAACTAAGTTTCATCAGTGAAGGAGAAATAAAATCCTTTACAGATAAGCAAATGCTTAGAGATTTTGTCACCACCAGGCCTGCCTTACAAGAGACCCTGAAGGAAGCCCTAAACATGGAAAGGAACAACCGGTACCAGCTATTGCAAAAACATGCCAAAATGTAAAGACCATCGAGGCTAGGAAGAAACTGCATCAACTAACGAGCAAAATAACCAGTTAATATCATAATGGCAGGATCAAGTTCACACATAACAATATTAACCTTAAATGTTAATGGACTAAATGCTCCAATTAAAAGACACAGACTGGCAAACTGGATAAAGAGTCAAGACCCATCAGTCTGCTGTCTTCAGGAGACCCATCTCACATGCAGAGACATACATAGGCTCAAAATAAAGGGATGGAGGAAGATCTACCAAGCAAATGGAGAACAAAAAAAAGCAGGGGTTGCAATCCTAGTCTCTGATAAAACAGACTTTAAACCATCAAAGATCAAAAGAGACAAAGAAGGCCATTACATAATGGCAAAGGGATCAATTCAACAGGAAGAGCTAACTATCCTAAATATATATGCACCCAATACAGGAGCACCCAGATTCATAAAGCAAGTCCTTAGAGACTTACAAAGAGACTTAGACTCCCACACAATAATAATGGGAGACTTCAACACTCCACTGTCAACATTAGACAGATCAACAAGACAGAAAGTTAACAAGGATATCCAGGAATTGAACTCATCTCTGCACCAAGTGGACCTAATAGACATCTATACAACTCTCCACCCCAAATCAACAGAATATACATTCTTCTCAGCACCACATCACACTTATTCCAAAATTGACCACATAATTGGAAGTAAAGCACTCCTTAGCAAATGTAAAAGAACAGAAATTATAACAAACTGTCTCTCAGACCACAGTGCAATCAAACTAGAACTCAGGACTAAGAAACTCAATCAAAACCGCTCAACTACATGGAAACTGAACAACCTGCTCCTGAATGACTACTGGCTACATCACGAAATGAAGGCAGAAATAAAGATGTTCTTTGAAACCAATGAGAACAAAGATACAACACACCAGAATCTCTGGGACACATTTAAAGCAGTGTGTAGAGGGAAATTTATAGCACTAAATGCCCACAAGAGAAAGCTGGAAAGATCTAAAATTGACACTCTAACATCACAATTAAAAGAACTGGAGAAGCAAGAGCAAACACATTCAAAAGCTAGCAGAAGGCAAGAAATAACTAAGATCAGAGCAGAACTGAAGGAGATAGAGACACAAAATCTCTCCAAAAAATCAATGAATCCAGGAGTTGGTTTTTTGAAAAGATCAACAAAATTGACAGACCACTAGCAAGACTAATAAAGAAGAAAAGAGAGAAGAATCAAATAGATGCAATTAAAAATGATAAAGGGGATATCACCACCGACCCCACAGAAATACAAACTACCATCAGAGAATACTATAAACACCTCTACGCAAATCAACTAGAAAATCTAGAAGAAATGGATAATTTCCTGGACACTTACACTCTTCCAAGACTAAACCAGGAAGAAGTTGAATCCCTGAATAGACCAATAGCAGGCTCTGAAATTGAGGCAATAATTAATAGCCTACCCACCAAAAAAAGTCCAGGACCAGATGGATTCACAGCTGAATTCTACCAGAGGTACAAAGAGGAGCCGGTACCATTCCTTCTGAAACTATTCCAATCAATAGAAAAAGAGGGAATCCTCCCTAACTCATTTTATGAGGCCAATATCATCCTGATACCAAAGCCTGGCAGAGACACAACAAAAAAAGAGAATTTTAGACCAATATCCCTGATGAACATCGATGTGAAAATCCTCAATAAAATACTGGCAAAACGGATTCAGCAGCACATCAAAAAGCTTATCCACCATGATCAAGTGGGCTTCATCCCTGGGATGCAAGGCTGGTTCAACATTCGCAAATCAATAAACGTAATCCAGCATATAAACAGAACCAAAGACAAGAACCACATGATTATCTCAATAGATGCAGAAAAGGCTTTTGACACAATTCAACAGCCCTTCATGCTAAAAACGCTCAATAAATTCGGTATTGATGGAACGTACCTCAAAATAATAAGAGCTATTTATGACAAACCCACAGCCAATATCATACTGAATGGGCAAAAACTGGAAAAATTCCCTTTGAAAACTGGCACAAGACAGGGATGCCCTCTCTCACCACTCCTATTCAACATAGTGTTGGAAGTTCTGGCTAGGGCAATCAGGCAAGAGAAAGAAATAAAGTGTATCCAGTTAGGAAAAGAAGAAGTCAAATTGTCCCTGTTTGCAGATGACATGATTGTATATTTAGAAAACCCCATTGTCTCAGCCCAAAATCTCCTTAAGCTGATAAGCAACTTCAGCAAAGTCTCAGGATACAAAATTAATGTGCAAAAATCAGAAGCCTTCGTATACACCAGTAACAGACAAACAGAGAGCCAAATCATGAATGAACTTCCATTCACAATTGCTTCAGAGAGAATAAAATACCTAGGAATCCAACTTACAAGGGATGTAAAGGACCTCTTCAAGGAGAACTACAAACCACTGCTCAGTGAAATAAAAGAGGACACAAACAAATGGAAGAACATACCATGCTCATGGATAGGAAGAATCAATATCGTGAAAATGGCCATACTGCCCAAGGTTATTTATAGATTCAATGCCATCCCCATCAAGCTACCAATGAGTTTCTTCACAGAATTGGAAAAAACGGCTTTAAAGTTCATATGGAACCAAAAAAGAGCCCGCATTGCCAAGACAATCCTAAGTCAAAAGAACAAAGCTGGAGGCATCACGCTACCTGACTTCAAACTATACTACAAGGCTACAGTAACCAAACAGAGATATAGACCAATGGTACCAAAACAGAGATATAGACCAATGGAACAGAACAGAGTCCTCAGAAATAATACCACACATCTACAGCCATCTGATCTTTGACAAACCTGAGAGAAACAAGAAATGGGGAAAGGACTCCCTATTTAATAAATGGTGCTGGGAAAATTGACTAGCCATAAGTAGAAAGCTGAAACTGGATACTTTCTTTACTCCTTATACGAAAATTAATTCAAGATGGATTAGAGACTTAAATGTTAGACCTAATACCATAAAAACCCTAGAAGAAAACCTAGGTGGTACCATTCAGGACATAGGCATGGGCAAGGACTTCGTGTCTAAAACACCAAAAGCAATGGCAGCAAAAGCCAAAATTGACAAATGGGATCTAATTAAACTAAAGAGCTTCTGCACAGCAACAGAAACTACCATCAGAGTGAACAGGCAACCTACAGAATGGGAGAAAATTTTTGCAATCTACTCATCTGACAAAGGGCTAATATCCAGAATCTACAAAGTACTCAAACAAATTTACAAGAAAAAAACAAACAACCCCATCCAAAAGTGGGGAAAGGATATGAACAGACATTTCTCAAAAGAAGACATTCATACAGCCAACAGACACATGAAAAAGTGCTCATCATCACTCGCCATCAGAGAAATGCAAATCAAAACCACAATGAGATACCATCTCACACCAGTTAGAATGGCAATCATTAAAAAATCAGGAAACAACAGGTGCTGGAGAGGATGTGGAGAAATAGGAACACTTTTACACTGTTGGTGGGATTGTAAACTAGTTCAACCATTATGGAAAACAGTATGGCGATTCCTCAAGGATCTAGATCTAGATGTACCATATGACCCAGCCATCCCACTACTGGGTATATACCCAAAGGATTATAAATCATGCTGCTATAAAGACACATGCACACGTATGTTTATTGTGGCACTATTCACAATAGCAAAGTCTTGGAATCAACCCAAATGTCCATCTGTGACAGACTGGATTAAGAAAATGTGGCATATATACACCATGGAATATTATGCAGCCATAAAAAAGGATGAGTTTGCGTCCTTTGTAGGGACATGGATGCAGCTGGAAACCATCATTCTTAGCAAACTATCACAAGAACAGAAAACCAAACACCGCATGTTCTCACTCATAGGTGGGAACTGAACAATGACATCACTTGGACTTGGGAAGGGGAACATCACACACCGGGTCCTATCATGGGGAGGGGGGAGGGGGGAGGGATTGCATTGGGAGTTATACCTGATATAAATGACGAATTGATGGGTGCTGACGAGTTGATGGGTGCAGCACACCAACATGGCACAAGTATACATATGTAACAAACCTGCACGTTATGCACATGTACCCTAGAACTTAAAGTATAATAATAAAAAAAATTAAAAAAAATAAAATAAAATAAAAGAAAGAAAGAAAAAAAGTTTTATAATGTTTTATAAAAATAAGAATCTAGGATTGATTAACAATATGAACAATTGTGTTTCATTTGTATTCTGGTTTGTGGATTACCTTTTATCAGTAAGTTTCAGTTTTGAAAATTCTACTTTGAGGTAGCATTTTTTAAGTAACCAAAGTTTGTATTCAATATTCACAACTTCTAAACTTCTGTATTACTTCAAGGATGCAAGCAGTGTAACATGGTGTTCCTACATAGAAACAATCTGGTATAAATATCATTCAGATATTTGCTTTGGCATGTGTTCACTTAACAGAATGTGTGAAGAAATACACAAACCCAGTGTCAGGCAAATACCACTAAAAAGTACTACCACTCCAGTTAATAAAATATATTGGTGAATTTGGGACATTTCAGTTTGGCTATATTTAAAAACTATTTCTATGGTGCACTGGTTCATTTGTAAATGGAAAAAAAAAAAAAAAGGCAGGCAAAAACAGTAAGTTCCACTTGATTCAGGCAACCTGTTAAACTGTTGCTGTTTTTAACTGCACCATACTTTAATGTGACTGCCAACATCTATAAATTTTTTTGAATGCCTGGTTTTCTCATCAGATCAACTTGACTCAGCTATCAATAAAAAAGTGCCATATTCGGCTTGATCAAAACAACTGTTGATACTGCTGCTAGTTTTTTTACCAAAATATTCCAGTTTACAAAATAGATTTATAACCTGAAAATCTCAATGGAAAAGCCGATTCATCTATGTGTGTGTATTTGTATATATGTGTATATGCATATATATAATTTTATAAATATTTATTGTTAAAGTCATTTCTAGTGAATTAAACTTTAGAAATAAATTGTACATATAACTTACAAAATTTAGTGAAATTTAACACAGTGCCCTTAATATTGAAAAGTTATATAAATAACTTAAATATGCTTAAATTGAGAATATTCAGAATTTCATCCTTTTTTTATGTTCTTAAATAAATGATTCATGTTTGAAATAACAAATATGCTGATTACTCTGATTTGATCATTACACATTGTACACATGTATTGAAATACCACACTTAGCCCATAAATATGTACAATTTTGTGTCAATTATAAACAATAATTAAAAATATTCAGTCCATGTACATTTTTCTCATTCATTAAAGTGTTGTGTTACCTTTCATATAAGATGATTTACCTAACTTAATAGGAATTGAGTACTAAGATTTGATACCAGAAATTTGCACACTAATAAGGACCATAATAAGGAACTGCAGTATAAGCCAATTATCATCTTAGTGATATAGGCATTGCTTTAAAATAACGTTCTTGAATGTGAAAAAGCATTTGACATCTGAGGTGAATCAAGGGAAAACTTTTTTGCCTGGAAAGGCAATGAGGAATTCTTGATCACATTTACTGTCCCTCCTCCCATACATACATCAACCAGCTTTAAAAGCACCGTAATAAAAAATTAAAAACAAACAAACAAACAAACAAAAAAAAACAAAAAAGAAAACAGGTTTGGCAGGAAGGATGATTTTGATTAGGGAAAGTCTGAAGGTGAGGAGAAGGGTAAAGAAGTTAATAAGAAAGAAAGGGAGCTATTGGGCTTTTCTGTCTATTATGAAAGTTTGCTTATTCTTAGAGGAAACTAGCTATAAAACTACTGAATCCATTGACACATAAGCAGGAGTGCAGCTAGGACAAACAGGACGTAATGCTTTTATTTTGGCTCCATTCAACTCTGTCTCAATTGACCATTCCTTGAGAGAAGAGTACCTAGCATCAAATAATGGAGAATGTCAAGTAAGATTTTCTCTCAAACTCTATCAGTGCCTTGGACTTAGTAGCTCATCAATGTTTTGTTTGGCTTAATTAATCTGAAAGTTATAAGAAAAAAATGAATAAATGAAAGGTGATGCTCAGAAGATACTACAGGTACAAGTTTCTGGAATAGATGCCACCCGTAAACACTTGAATATAATAGATATTGATAAGGCCCACAAGAATAGAAAGGCCATAAAAAGAAAGTGGAGAATTGGTTGTGTATTCCTTTTTAGAAAGATGTTGACTTTGTGCCTTTAAAGAAAAGAACTCAGTATTTTTAAATAATTCAAATACATCAAAATAAAAACCAAAAGAAAAGCATCCTGGTGGTTAAAATGTTGCAGTTTCATTTTTTGAAAATATAACTTTACATTTGTGTATCATTTATCTATCTCAGTTCTTTCTTTTATGCTCCAAATCAAATTTTCCGCAAATTTCTAGTAATAATAAAGAAAAGTCTGTTTTTTTCCAATTTTTTCCAAAGTTAAGTATTTTAAGGGGAGAAAGGCAAGAGGCAAACCTTGCCATTTGAAATTATTATGTGTCCCTACTAGAAAATATAAATTTAGTTCATTTTGTGTTCACCTGGTGAGAATTTATTATCCATGGTACAATTTTATATATCATAGAATTGTAGCACATCTAGTCTGAACATGATGTTTCTAAAGAAAGAGCCAGACATTTGCGTTCAAGTTTAAAACCTCCTGAAATGAAAAAGATGCCCAAAAGTAAGATTAAATTAGTCTTACTGCATATTCTAAGGTTACAGGAACTGTTTGGTAATTGTTTCTATGAAGAACAAGCATAACGCAAGCTAATCTAAAGTATCAATATGAATGGAATTGCAAGCCATACTAAATTAGAACAGTATTAGTTTCACTATAAAATGAGACTTTTTTGGAGTACTTCATGCTAGTCATATCATTATCAACGAACCAAAATTCTTCTAATTATTCTGTTAACATGTATTTTTTGATATGCCTTTATTGTAAAATATCAACATTAAATGCTATGAAATTCTATTTCATCTCTTGCAGTATGCAGATTCCTCATAGAAAATATACATATACCATGGTACATTATAAATTTTGACATCATAAAGTGAGAAAAATAATTTTAAATTGATTTCTTAAAATACAATTCTTAAGCACAAATTTCTGTATAATAAGGTCAGAAATTTTTTTTCATAAGAGGTCAGGTAGCAACTTTTTTTTGTTTTGTTTTGTTTTGTTTTTTTTTTGAGACGGAGTCTCGCTCTGTCACCCAGGCTGGAGTGCAGTGGCGGGATCTGGATTCACTGCAAGCTCCGCCTCCCGGGTTCACGCCATTCTCCTGCCTCATCCTACTGAGTAGCTGGGACTTACAGGCGCCCTCCACCAAGCCCGGCTAATTTTTTTTTTTTTATTTTTAGTAGAGACGGGGTTTCACCGTGTCAGCTAGGATGGCGTTGATCTCCTGACCTCGTGATCCGCCCTCCTCAGCCTCCCCAAATGCTGGGATTACAGGCGTGTGCCACCGCGCCCGGCCCAGGTAGCAATTTTGTAAGCATTATAGACTTAGTAGACTTCTTGGCCTTATAGTCGTAGTCTTGTAGTCTTAATAGATTTTGTGGCCTTAGTAGACTTTGTGGGCCTAGGAGTCTCAATTACAACTACTCAATTCTGCCATTATAGCACAAAAGCAGCCAAATGCAATATGTAAATGAATGAACATGCTGCTGTCTTTTAATAAAACTTTATTTTCAAAAACAGGTAGTAGATTAGATTTGGCCTTCAGGCTATAGTTTGCTGACTACTGTTGTAAACATACCACCTTTTTCTATTTTCTCTGATTAGCAAAGATGATTGAAAAACACTTCTCACTCTCCAGAGTTATTGTGAGGATTATGAGGCGCAAGCAAATACAAAGCACTTTAAAATCTGGAAGCATTTTCATCTATAAGTGAACTGTGGTATGATTACAAACATGAAATAGTCAAACATTTATATGTCAAATGGGTATTACTTACCTTCAAATATATTAGGATGCCTTTTTAAATATTACAATAGATGAAAATTATTTCATGTTTCTAACATTTGGGGAGGTCTGGAAATATTATGACTCTCTATTCTGGTTAGTTCTATCATAACTAGGAAATTTGTTTCAAATTAATTTGATACATTTCAACATGGTGTGTTTAAATACATGGAACGGACACTATTTCTTTTCTACAACTTGAAAAATAGGCAGATACTCGTTTTTAAAATGAAACCCATATCCCATATTCAATAATCCTTCTGATTGACTTTAAAATCAGCATTCCTGCCGTATAATTTTTGGGGATGAGAAACTTGGGAAAGAAGGAAACAAGTTGAAGAAGTAATGCTTGCTTTGTTTGGAACAGCCAGAAGAAATTAACAGCTTCATTGACGATGGAAACTGATGTCAACTTTACATGGAAAAGTCAAGGAGATACTAAACATGAACTTCTCTGTGTACATGAGGAAATAAAAGATCTCATCCAAGCTAGCTATATACATTAAATATTGTTCAGATTAAAAATTATGCTTTACCCATTATAAATTAAAGAATTCAGATTACAACAGCTCACAGATTAATTAAAACTTTCCTGCTTTAAAGGCAACAACAAAAAAATTTCTTCACATTTTTAGAGAAATGTGCTTTGCAACTGAAACTGCAGAAAGCAAAATAAAAATAAAAAAGAGAAAATATGTTTTGTAGCTTTCAGTCTCAGAGAAATCTTATTTTATATAAATTATGATATCCACATTCAGTGTTCTTAGGAACACTATCACATGTTAGCTAGTGAGATGACTTTAAAAAACATTTTATGATATGTTATATAATCTAAGGAAACATTTCTAATTAAGCAGGTGCACATTACAATATTTGCATTTTTAAAGCACTTATAAGGGAGACCAGAGTGTTTTCAAAGATAAGGGAACTAACAATTCCAGTAACACTATCACTTATTTGAATTACGATCAAAACCTAGACAAGTTAATGCTAATCAGATGTTTTTCTGACCTACATAAAATGATTCAACCCTCCCACATCTAGTCATTGGAGAAAAAAACACCAAACTGCCTAATTATCATCTTTTTTCTCTGGTTTGGGATGCCCTCTCTTGATTATCAAGTCTGATATGAGTTTGACGCATATTTCTATTTTTGTACTTACTATGTTACATCATGAATATTTCTGTTTTTATCCATATAAAATGAGTTCTTTGTAGGGACAACTATATATTACTCACAGTATCCCCAGTACCTGGCCCTTAGCACACACTTTATTGGTTAACAATATCACAAGAAGTTGCACTGAATCTAAGACTAGTATTGTTAATATATATGGTTTCTCAACATGCTGGCACCATACAAATAACTTTATCACAAACTATACAAGGAGGCATTAGATGGACTACTTTTTCTATGTACAAGGTTGTCTTTCATAGTTAAGAAAGTACTATGTTGAAATTTCCTGAGGTGCCTAACTCGTTTTATATTTTAATTACTTCTTGATAAATGTTTTCGATAGTAAACTCGCACTGACTAGTGAAATCCACATTTGTAAACTTTTATTTTAGGTTTGGGGGTACATATGAAGATTTGTTACATAGGTACAAACATGTCATGGGGGTTTGTCATACACATTATTTCATCACCGAGGTATTAAGCCCAGTTATCAAGTTATCTTTTCTGCTCCTCTCCCTGCTCTCACCCTCCCCCATCAAGGAGACCATAATGTCTGTTGTTTCCTTCTTTGTGTTCATAAGTTCTTATCATTTAGTTCCCACTTTTAATTGAGAAGATGTGGTCTTTGGTTTTCTGTACCTGTGTTAGTTTGCTAAGGATAATAGCCTCCAGCTTCATAAATGTTCCTGCAAAAGACATGATCTTGCTCTTTTCTTTGGCTGCATAGTATTCTATGGTATATATATATATATATCTCATTTGCTTTATCCAATCTGTCATTGATGGGCACTTAGGTTGATTCCGTGTCTTTGTTATTGTGAATAGAGGTGCAGTGAACATTCATGTGCATGTGTCTTTGTGGGAGAATAATTTATACTATTCTGGGTATACGCCCAGTAATGGGATTGCTGGGTCAAATGGTAGTTTTACTTTTAGCTCAGTCACCATACTGCTTTCCACAATGGTTGTAACCCCACTGTTAGTATGTCTTGAAATAATATATCTTTAGGAGTAGATCCTTAACTCAACACTTCTCTGTAGCCCGTCTATGGGCACTGACTTGGTTACTAGGTGTAACTTGGTTGATCTATTGCCATGATAAAGGTTAGAGTAAAACACTACCAGTAATATTTTTCACACAAGTCAGAAAGATGCTTTCCTATTAGAAACACACGAATTTGAACATATAATTCTGATGTAGATAAGTTTCTTTAGGATAAGAGACCTAGACGCAGGAAGTAGGGAACAGTTCTCTCAGTTGCTAATGAGGTAATTTTTCCCGTGAAGTATATATTACCTATAGACACATTTGACTTCCTCAAGCCTGTGGCATACATTATATTTAAAAGGATTTTAGCCTATGCCTCAATGTCTATGAGCACCCGCCTATACATCTAAGGATACTGATTATTTGGCTCCAGGGTATACATCATTGTGTACATGCATTTGTACTCCTCCTCCTTGACTTATATTTCCATGGTTGGTGAAAGAGAACTTCTTTAACCTTATCCCTTTAAAATCAGTCCTCAACCCTATGCTAAATTCCATATTCCAGTCTCAGGAGCTATTGCAAATACTACTGTCCCATGTCTTCTCACAGCCTTTGCCCCTTTGCATGTACAGCATTCTCTCCACTCCTTTGCCTGACATTTCTTCCGCTTAGGATGCTTTCTATCCCACCCAAACCCATAACCTAATTCCTACCCACATTTCAAGACCTATTTTACCTACAAACCTCTACACAAGCCATCCCCAGCCCTTCAACACCGGGTTAACTGCCCCATTACCAGTGCTCCCAGAACACCTACATAGAATTGTCCATTCACTTTTTGTTTTTTGTTTTTGTTTTTTTCTATTTAAAGTGTTATCCTTGAAGGCAGGGCCTGTGTCTTATCCATTATTATATCTCCAGCAATACAAAAACAGTGAGGCTATGTGGGAAAAGAGCAAAGATTTTGGAGTTGTGGAGGCTGAGCACTTAGCAGTAGTATTATCTTGGGCAACTCTCAATCTCTTCATGGCTTGTTTCCTATCTGTAAAATAAGTAGAACACTGCTTACTTTGTGGGATTGTTAATACGTACTCAAATGTGTACTTGGTGCCTTTTCTAAGCACCTTGCATGCATGATCTCATTTATTGTTCAGCAAAACTTTATGAAGTATGTAGTGTTATTACCAATATTTTATAGTTCAGGAAACTAAAACACAGAAAGATTAAGTACCTTGTCCAAGGATACACAGCTAATAAGGACATAACTAGGATCTGAAACCTGACAGTCTAACTCCAGAGCACTCATAAGTTCTATACTGCATTTCACTTTGTTGCACAACTTTAGAGTGTGGTTCAAATAATTGGATTGAGCTACCAGTTCTACTAGATAACATAAGGATGTTATATTTGAGGATCTTTATTTTCATGTATTTTCAGCTTTCAGAAAATCTTATGAAGCAGTACTTTTGCTCTTTCTATTGAGTAAGTTGTATAGATTCAAAAAGGATCTCATTAAGTACAATTCCTTCTTAAATGTGTTTTAAGGTATTTCATTCTGAATTAAGGAAAAATACCAAATATCTAGAATAATTATAATTTTCTTACTTAAGCCCATAAGCCTTTCTCATAGGCCTCAATATATAAACACATTAAATTCTTGCTTCACTTTTAGCCTAACCTTGATACTAAATGTTCTCATTCAATATATTACTTCTGCAAGATTCTAAAGCATCCTGGTGATATCTAGGAGGTCCCCAAGTTCACTTAGACAGGAATCCTAGATCCCTCTGCTTTCTGCATTCTTGTTCCCTTTGTCAATTTATTTGCTTAAAAAATATATTTTCACAGTCATTTTTATTTCAGATAGGAGATAAGCAAACAAACAAACTACACTAAAAATCAAAACTCCCCTTACATTAAGTTCTCCGTTATGAACAATCTCTCTCCTTTTTCTAAATATACCAGTTAAACTTTTCTTGAAGAGATTAGATAATTTGTGGTAGGTTCTTGAAAGTGAGGGATTTAGACTTTATTCTGAAATCATTGGAGAGCTACTAATGGCAATGAGTTGGGTAAAATGCTTTACAAAGATTCAACTGGAGGGTTTCAGTAGGGATTTAGAAGGGAGTTACGGAATTTAGACTGCAGCTAAAAGACTGTTGCAATATTGCAGATACAGGGTGTGAGAACATTGACTTGGGTTGGGGCAGAAGGGAATACAAAGGGTGCTTTTGAAAGATAATATGAAGCAGGAATGTATAGAATTCGATGTCTGACAAGATACTGGAGCATGAGGAAGAGGGAAAGGGAAGAACCATGGGCTTGATTAATGTTTTAAGGTTGGGTGACCACAGTAATGACGATTATCATAAACAGAGATGAGGAATGCTGACTTGGGCCACAGGTGTGGAAAGAAGGCTGCTGGAGAATAAGAGGAGGAATAATTTGACTACATTCATGTTTCAAATAATGGCAGTATATCAGCATCTTATATTTTATAAACAAGAGCAAGATTTCTTTGAAATAGAAATTAATATATTCTAAAACCCCAAAAGTCTTATTCTTGAATCCTCTTTCCTCCTAATAACTTCTAAATCATGAAAGATCATGAGTTACTGACTTTCTAAAAATAGTGGGGCCAGGCACAGTGGCTCATACTTGTAATCTCAGCACTTTTGGAGGCTGAGATGGGAGGATTGCTTGAGCACAGGAGTTTGCGACTAGCCTGGACCACAAAGTGGGACCCTGTCTCTACAAAAAAAAAGAAAAAAAAAATTAGCCAGGTATGGTGGCATACACCTGTATTCCCAGGTACTTGGGAGGCTGAGGTGGGAGGATCACTTGCGCCTGGGAGGTTGAGGCTACATGGAGCCATGATCATGCCACCATACTCCAGCCTGGGTGGCAGAGTGAGACCCTGTTTCAAAAAAGTAAAAATAAAAATAGGACATCTAATTTAGTCCTATTCAAAATTGTGAATGCCTTCTAAGCATTCAGCAAGAATTGACACACATCATACACCACTTCTTTCTTGAAAGGACATATTAAGAAAACAATTCCTCAAATATCTCATTGTACCTAAAATAATCCTTTCATAATATATCTCCTGTCTAGTGAATAAATGAATTAATAAGAATTTAGCCAGTGAACAGTTAGTTTTAAACTATATAAAAGCGATCAAAGATAAAGATGTAAATTGTGGAGCTATCCACATATTAGTGACAATTGCAGTTGAGAAAATGCTAAGGGAGCGAGATCCAATGCAGAAGACCAAAAGATTTAGGAATATGTCTTGTAGTATGACTAAATCTAAGATATTGAAGGAGAGCAGAGGTAGAAGGTTGTGTAATGTCATAGAAACAAGGAAGTACAAACAGTAAGTGTGGACTGTGGTGGCACATTCAATGGAAGATCTAGGAGAGAGAACCAGAAAATGTTGCTGCGTCTGTGTGCATTCTAGTGGAAAAGCCAAATGAGTAGGAGAGTAGTGAAATTGTTGGGTTTTGGCATTCGTCTTATCTCTGCAATTTACAGCATTTATTTGGTTCACAAATGCAAGTTAACTGCAAATCAGCCCTCACCTTCATTCTGCACCCTGACTATGTGTATAGTTTGCCTAAATTCTCAGTGCAGCTGACCATGTATCATTGTGCCAATCACAATTCAGAAACCTTTTTTTGTTTGCCAGGTATTGTTTGAGTGTGAAAAAATAAAACGAAGTGACGCAAGTAGGCTTTCTGTGGCCGTATTGTTTGCTGAAGCTATGATTGGATAAAGTCCAGTAAAACCTTTAAGATAGGCTCAGATATAAATAAATAAGCAATGTGTATTTTGAAAGAAACTTCTGGAAGAGTCACATGATTCCATAGCTTTAATTGACTTTAGATATCAAAGCTTAGCCCCACATTTACAAAGAAAAATTGTAAGGCCAATAGGGATTAAATGACTTGCTCAAGCTCACTAAACTAGTTATTGACAAAGCTAATAGAACCAGAAGCCAGTGGAATTCTTATTCCCACTCCATTGCTCATTTTATATGTCATTCCATCTTCAAATGAATTGACAAAACTCCCAGGTGCCAACAGTTTTAGCTCACACATCAGGCATACCCAATATAGTGGGTACCCAATCTATAGATCAATCTAGTGACAACATAAAAGTACCTTTACTGTGAGACATTCTGAAATCAACATTCACTACAATTCCAAACTGAGTTTTGAGAAGTAACATTTTAATCAAATATTTAATATCAGCTGTTAAGCAAATTAGTTCAGTTGAAGAACTTCCCAGATTTTATCTAGCTGTTGTTTAGTTTCTAGGTTAGAAATGAGAAAACACTTTGATAACCTTTCCTATTGGGACTTTGAAAAGGTTTTTATGATAAAATTCACATTTAAGAACAGAAATTTTTTTGAAGACACATCATTTTACAGTGAAACAGTCTAGATAACACTAGCTCAGTTATTGTTAGGTAAGGCCAGTTAACATTTTCTCTCTTTTTCTTTCCCTCTCCTCCTCTGTCTCTGCCCTTGGTGAGTAAAACAATCCCCTCAAGGCATTAAAATATGTAATGATATTATTAACCGTTTTAAACCCTGGTGGTCACTCTGTCATCCCGTGTAAAGATACTTGTTGCTTATGGTAGGAATAGCATATCATGTGAGTTTATTTGGTTTGATCAGTATTTACAGTTAATACATCATTGTGTTTTTTGCAAGACAATTTCATTTCAGCCATAACTAACATTAGCAACACCTTAGCAAAACAACCCAAAGTAACCCAAATCACACACATACAAACACATTCCAGTCCTTTTGCAACTGCTGATAAACAAAAATGGTCACCAGATACTCACTACATCCTTAAAGATTCATCTTTCAGGCCTATATGAATAGAGAAAAGACCATATAAGTACTATAATATAGTAACAGATAATATCGTTTAGAATAGGAGTTAATTAATTTTTTTTTTAAAGAACTGCTAAGGTTTTCTGCAGTTCATTTCTTAGGTGGTTATGAGGTTACCCAGACTAAGAGAAAATGCATAGGAGTCTGACTAGCCAGGTAGGAGGTTCTGGCAGTCACTGACTTAGAGAGCCTTAGGAAGGCTAAGGGAGGTAGAGACAAGGCTGGGAGGGGCACAAAGTTGTTATACTTCAGGCTGGAGTCCAGGGAAGTCAGGTAAGGCCAACCACGAGCTTTCAAGGACCATTGTTCTGAGTAACCAAAGCCCAGAGTTCAGGAAGGCAGCGAGTTGGAAAGAAAGGTTCAGGAGAGCAAGTGACACCAAAGGGCAGAAGCCATTTAATTTCTGCCCTACTTTGTTCTTCCCACCAAGCAGGGACATCATAGGCCCTTGACCACTAATTACTATCAGAAAGAGGTCAAAAGTCTGCTTGGGAATTCTGCTCTCACTGAGACAGAGTAACTGGAACCACTTAGGGCACAGAGTTCTGTGATTTTACATCCCAGATTCCTGACTTCCCTATTTTAAACCAAGATTCCAACTTTGAAAGGAAATGACTGGCTATATACACCCGTTATACTCTAGATGTGCCAATAACAAGAGTTATTTTATTATTTTCATTCACATAATATTTGATTATTATATTAATAGATTATATATCAAGATTAATATTTGATCACTTATGATATTTATAGGTGTGTCCATTTCACAAGCTGTGTTATCTTGGGAAAGTTACATAACCTCATGGAACCTCATTTTCTTCATCTATACCAGAAGATTTAATGCCATACAGTATAGAAAATACTAATCAACCTAACACTATCCTACTAAAACACTATTCCTCAGGCCAGAGCTGGCACTTGATATAAATTATTTCCATTAGTTATATTATTCTCTTATTATTTCTATTATTCTTTTGTTAGCCAACAAATACTTACTGAGAACCCTACTATATATACACTGTTCTAGGTTTCTAGAAATACGGTGGTGAGCAAACAGGACATCCTTATCCTCAGGGAGCTTGCACTCTTGCTTACTTGCTGTGTTTATTTATACATGCCAATTAACCACTTTCTTCTTCACAGAGTAATAAAATGTTTGAGAACATGGTTAGGCAATAAGGAAGCCCAAAGATGTAATGATCATAATCCAGGATGTGGATCACTTAAAATATTAGCAAAATACCTTGTCTCATTGCAAATCCTGGCAAATCAGATCACAACAGATTAAATTCACTGTTTCAAGTTATCTGACTATTAAATATAGCATTATAGCAGAATAGTTCACATATATGTATTTGTAACATTTGCTCAGACATCTGCTGCCATTTTTATTAAGAATTGCTTTACTACATTTTATATAACCTGATAGCTTCTCCTATGTCCCACACTCGTCTTTGACTTCTGCACTCCTGAAATACAAACCCTAGCTAAAATGTTAACTCTTTAAAAAATTCACATTCACACATAATAAAGTAATTGTTTCATCTTCATATGCTCCATTTTTCTAATTATCTTCTCTCTATATCAACCTATCACAAAAGTAAATATAGTTAAGGCTTCAATATTTTTTATTCAAAAGACTGAAGATCGAGCTTCAATTCTCTCCTTTGCCAAAGGTAGTTGGTGTTAAGAACTTTTAAGAAAGCCCCTTCCAGCACACATGCAATAAGAGCAAGGTCACTCAGAGGATGTGAAGCCACCAGTGAGACAGGAGAAACCTAGCTGAAGTGGGCATCACCAAGTCAGCTTTTATGCTAGTGCAGGCAGTGCAGTGCAGTGCAGTCCAGCAAGGAGCAAGACTGATCCTTCAGTGTATAAATTAGAGAAACTTGTTAGCTTTCCAAGCTTTTCTGAGAGGGGCTTCAGTCTTTTTTTTTTTAGCAAAACAAAGTATTTCTATATCTACAATCAACTAATCATTGTAGTATATACCCAGTCATAAATGCATTGTATTACTCACTCTTTTGGATCATTTATAACATTATAGCTCTCCCTTAGATAAGATAATCAATACATGATTATACAGGACTTGGCATTGTTAATATACATATGTGTGTTCACACACACTACTGAATATGACTCTTTATCCCAGGCAAGAGGGTCTCTGTTCTGGGCCTCATGCTTCAGAGAATCTCTCTCTGTCCTTCCTCTGGCTACAGTTATTTGACCAGGACAAAGAATTTTGGAATCAAAGGATTGTACCCACCCATAGCTTGTACCCACAAGGATTGTACCCACACATAACCTCTTCTTTGCCTTCTGTGGTTACTTGAAATCCCCGAATTTCATTCCTCACCCCCAAATGGCCATGTATCTGCTTCAGCTTCTTCCACAGGCCTGTTCCCAGGAATGGACTATCCCATGGGTCTGAAAACTTCTAGACCTGAGGAATGCCCAAATGGCAGTTGTTTGCAGGGTGTCTGGATGGAACTTGGATATGTGGGCAGAAGTGGCTTCATGCATACTCTTGAGATCTCTCATCTTGCAAGGAAGAACTGGTTGTGGGAGCTGGTGATGGGAGCAGGTGCAATGAGGGGCCTGAGCTATGTGCTTTAAATCAGGATCTTCCAGCATCTCTACTTCTTCAACATGAAGCTACAAGGAATCAAAGAATTTTAAATTTGAACTTGCCTTTAGATATGTTTTCTAAGGTAGGAGGATAGAGTCCGCTTTATTGAAGATATTTAGGAGGATTTAGAATTCAACATATTGTATGTGGGCCACTACTTGTACTCTTTCTGGTCCCACAAATGTTAGGGAAAGGCTTGTATGTATATATTGAATAAAGAGTTCATTTCCCTAGCATTACTGCTATATAATTTTATAAGAGGATGGCAAAATTTCTCTACATTTTATAAGGTGAGTTTCAGAATGTGATTTCATACTGAGTCCATATCACATTGGATTGCTTTCCCTAACATGTCTCAGCAAAATGTTATACAACCTGATTAAACAAAACCTCATTCCCACACAGCTCCACCTTCCTTACTTGGCAAAGCTTAAATCTGGTAACACCCTTTAAAGACGGTCACTTCAGCCACATTTAAAGGAAATAGCAATTAGGACTCACAATGTTTCTTTTTTAAAGTTAAAATCTATTTCTGATTACAAGGCAGGTAAAACAAGAAAAAATATTACTAAGGAAATAACACACTTTAAACTTTTCTTCCCACTCATCTTCTATTTAAAAAAAAAAAAAGATAAATAAAACCAAATCTTACTAAACAAGCAAAACCAAAAACCAAAATAACAACAAAGTTGAACCCGATGGGATCATTGTGCCATTTATCTCCCTAATACTTCTAAGCATAGTAATAACAAATTAGTAAATACTTTTTGAGAACCCTCTACAGGCAGAATATGAATATGCTTCTATGTCATGACAGTCAAAGGACTCATATACAATTTAATGTGGAAAATAGAACATAAGAAATGCCAGTCAAGAGAAAATAGTCTTAATGTGAAGTCAGGGTCAAGAAGGATTATTTTACCATCAGCAGTAGATAAGAATTGAATATATTTGGTGTAAAGGCAAGAGGGCATTCCATACTTGCATTTTAACTTTTTAATTTAATTTTTTTTGCTGTGTATGTGTCTCAATCATAGACCAACTTGCAGTGGTACCCCTTGGAAACATTGAAACTAAGGGATGTTTGCTTTATCTGCCAAAATACAGAGAGCAAGTCTAAGTGCACCTAAGATCATCTAGTAAATGTGAAGATTTTGGGAAAACTTGGAATATTCGAGTCTAAATAGGGAAGGTATTATATCATCTTACTTTCACATATCTAGGCCACAGAAGATTAGCCAGCTGCCCTAGGTAATCTGAAATAGAGATCACAAACAGGGGCAAGGATGAACAGAGAAAGATGGGGCATGGATTTTCAGGGTATTGTTCCTGAAAAGTAATGACTATTGAAGGCAGTAATGACTGTAAAATGCACTGAACTTTTTTGTAGCAAGTAGATTTTTTCTTTGGATATTAACATTCAGTGGGAACATAGTACATAGGTAACAACGTCTAATTTCCAACATTAGCTCCAGTGAGTCATTGAATCACCAGAGCCATATATGGCATAAGTGATGAACTGATCCCACTGTACACACCCAGTGTGTCATAACTGATGATGCTCAAGGTAGGCTGTTTATAAACCATCCAGATTTCTCAACATATAACTCCTTGGAATTAAGTCATTCCTGTGACAATGTTGACTACATTCTGCATTCTCAAAATATAAATCTAGTTATCATAAATTACTAAGTCCTTACTAACTATTCTACCTAAACCAACTACCTATACTAACCTAACTACCTAAACCATTGTCAAGTCTTTAGTGGAAGTTCTAAACCACAAATATGATCCACAGATTATGACTTGGGAAATATCGCCACAGACACTCAATAAAGTTTGTTGAATGGGATTGAAGTTACAACATCATAAATAGTGCTTCTGCAAGGATGGGAAATGTATTATAGTAAAATGTTTTGTTAGTTGTTTTAGTTTGTAAATGTGTTGAATTTTGAAACATTATCTAAACAAATCTTCTTAGGTATGATACAATGTATAATCCATTATGGCTAAATCCTTTTTGAAAAGAAACTGTGGTAAATGGAGTTAATACAGAAATTATGCCATTTGTGTTAGAAATGGAAGAAAGGGAAAAGTTGAGCTGAACCAAGCACAGTCAATCTCAGATCTCTGCACTTGCTGTTCCCACTGTATGAAACACTCTTTATTAGTATGTCTGCTTTACTAATAAATAGTTATAAATAGTTGTCTATTTATATAAATAGATTACTATACTATGATATAAATAGACAACTATACTATTTATAGTATAGCAGATTTATATAAATAGATGCTATACTATAAAGAGTTCCCTGAAGTCTTCAATTTCTACCTGTTACCTTCACCAAAGAGATCCTCTCTGACCACTCTATATAAACTAGTAACCCCTTTCTGTATCACTCTGTATCCTCTTACTCTTTCATTTTCTTTATAACACATATTGATACCTGACCTATTATATACCTATTTTCATACATTTTTCACCTCTTCTTTCTAGAAACTGTTCCTTGAGGACAGGGACTATGTTTTGTTCATTACTATATCCTCAGTATTGAATACCTGGCACATAGTATTTCCTCAATAAGTGTTTGTGAAGGGAATAAATGGATGAATTGCTAAATTCTGTGTAGGTCAAGATTGAATTACTTTTGAAAATTATCATCCATTTTCACCTTAAATATAGTAAATAATTTTTTGAAGGTAATAAATACATCCAAACATCTGAGATATTTAAAAGAACAATACCAACACAATATTCAAAAGTAAGAACAGTGCACAATATGTACCAATTTACAGAACAAATATTGATACATAAAGCCCCTCAGAGTTGAATTTGCTTGCTAGGATACTCAGTAACAGATAACTAACATAACTACTAAACTTATAGCTTCCTTGTTAGTGGTTTAAAACCACAGTTAACTTCGAAATATGGTACTAGGACAACTGAATATATGCAAAAGAATTAAGGTAGACCTCTACCTCATACTCTATACAAAAATTGATTCAAAATGGATCATAGAATTAAGGTAAAAGTTAAAATTATAAAACTCTTAGAAGAAAACATGAGTAAAGATGACATTGGCTTAGGCAATGATTTCTTGGATATGACTCCAAAAATATAAGCAACAAAACATAGATAAATTGGACTTCTTTAATATTAGACAGTTTAATGTTTCAAAAAACAACAAGAAAGGAAAGACAGCCCACAGAATGGGAAACAATATTTGCAAATCATGTATTTGACAAGGGACTTGTATTTAGAATATATAAAGAACTCATAACTGGATAATTTTCTAGAAAATAAAAACTGCAAAAAGATTTTAATAGGCATTTCTCCAAAGAAGATGTACAAATGGCCAAAAGCACATGAAAATATGATCAACCTTATTAGTTATTAGGGACATGCAAATCAAAACTATAATGAGGTACCACTTTAAACCCACTAGGATAGCAATAAAAGAGGTAGTTAGGATGCAGAGAAATTGGAACCCTCATACACGGCTGATGGGAATGTAAACTGGTGTAGCCACTTCGAAAACAATTTGGCAATTCCTCAAAATGTTAAACATAGAATTACCATATGACCTAGCAATTCCACAACTAGGTATATATACAAGAGAATTGAAAACATGTCCACATAAAAACTTGTATATGAATATTCATAGCAGCATTAGTCATAGTAGCTACAAAGTGGAAACAACGCAAATGTCCAGTAACTGATAATGAATAAACAATTGTGGCATATTCTTATAATAAAATATTATTTGGCAGTAAAAAGGAATGAAGTGTTAATACATACTACAATATGGATGAACCTTGAAAACATTATGCTAGATGAAAGAAGCCAGTCACAAAAGAAAGATTACATATTGTATTATGCTGTTTATGTGAAAAATCCAGAGTGGGGAAATCTATAGAGCCAGAAAATAGACTATTTGTCACCCAGTGCTGGGCTGGGGTACTGGAAGCAGAAATAGAGAATGACTGCTAATGAGAGTATAGGGCTTCTTTTGGGGACGATGAGAATATTTGAGGAAAAAAAAAAAAGAACATTAGATAGCAGTGATGGTTGCACAAGTCTGTCAATATACAAAAAAATTATTGAAATGTACATTTTAAATGGGTGAATTTTAGGGCATGTAAATTATACCTAAATAAAGCCAGTTAAAAAGTATGGTCAATTCAAGTAGAAATCACAGATGGTTAGCAAAATATCACTGTGGTCACTGAAGTCGTCCTACATAATAAGGCCATATAGAGGTGTATGAACTCTTCTTCTAGAGGGGATCAGATTATACAAAGGCAATAGAATTCTTCCCTCCAGGACCAGTTCTATTCACAGGCAGCGCAAAAAGCCTATCATTTAAAAGGTGCTCAAAAGCCCGTTGCTCAAAGTTTCTCCTCAGTGTTTCGCTTCAGGGTCTGAAATGCTTTTTATAGTCACCCTGTGGAGTAAGTCATGAAGGGCCTTGGTGAAATAGAAACACTGCATGTGGAAATTCATAGTACATTAACTTATTAACACTCATAAGAATAAGCTTATGAACTTAGCCAGGCATTTCGGTAAGGCCCTGAAGGAATGAAGTGCTAATTAAAATTTAAGGAAAGAGAAAAAGATTTAATACCTGGCATATAGCCCAAAGCAGTGATTTTCAGAAGTAAAATCAGAAACGATACAAATGTGGGATGGCACTAAAGACTAACTTTTGTATATCATAATTGATCACCTTGCCTTACCTTTCCTGCCATGTAAATCAACTTTAGCCAACTAGGCTAGATTTATACAATTTTAGCCTTTTGTTCTTTAAGCTTTATTAGGCAAGTTGGTAAATCTAGGATTATAAATCATAATCCTTGGCAGTGAAAAGCCACTGAAGTGTTTTTAAGAAGGGGAGTGCTATGATCAGGTGTTTTAGAAATGTCACTCTGGCTGTAATGTGGAGGACAGATTTGTGGGGAATAAGACTGCAAGTAGGGACATAGTATAGGGACCAACAACCCACCAAAATGGTATGAAGATTTATTCCAGGAGAAAACACCTGAGTTCTAACAGATGCAGAAAAAAGTCTTATCTGAACTTCCCTTATCTGAAAAAAGTAGAGTCAGCTGCCACAAGTCACACATCCTGGGTAGTTTCTATAAAAGAGGCACTTGAGCCTTGAGCACTGGGACATTAAAAAAAAAAAAAGTATAAACAACCCTAATTAAAACCTCTGTTATTCGAAACCCTGAACTCCCCCTTTATTAAGCTTGTATATAAACCCTTTCCTCTAGCTGTTTATAGAGCCACTTCTTATGGGGTACTCTCTCATGCATGTGAAAATAAACTTTTCTCCATTTAATCTGTCATTGTCAATTAATTTTCAGCCTCTCCCACACCTCCCAACCACTACCAACCAACAAAGTTAGTAGAGGAAAAGTTTTTTTCTCCCAAAAATAGGTTGGGAGGCTGTTGCACTAATCCTAGTGAAAAGATAATGGTGGCTTGGTCTAGGGTAGCAGCAAAGGGTGGTGAAGTGTTTCAAGTACTGTAGAATCAACAGGGCTTGGGGTTGGCTATGATCGGAAAGGAATGGGGAGAAACGGGAATGAATCCCAGGTCTCTTCCAAGTGTCCTTCAAAGCCTAAATTTTTGCTGGCTGAATGGCTTTCAACAGGTAGAATGTGCTATAAAACCTTGTGTTGGGATCTGTGTGGGTGTGGTGATAGACAGGAGGGGGCAGATAGGTTAAGAGCAGGTGAAAGAATTTCTCATGGAAAAAATTTCCCAGCTTAGCAAAAACACCTTGGTGATCCATCTTTGGTTCTGCATTTCCAAGTTGTCTAAAATAAGCTAGCAATGTGAGAAATTAAATTATATTGCTTGTATAATAAAGTAAGAAGAATGTTTTGCTTCAGTTAGAGATAGATGAGTCAAGTGTTCCAAGACTAGGGAAAGCAGTGGGAGAAAACAGAAAGTAAGGAAGATGGCCCAGCAAGACATCCAGAGCCAGGTCCTGAGAAAATGGGCTGGCTGGTGTCCAGTCCTGCTAAAGAACAGGGATGTCTGATACTTAGGTTAATGCTATGGGCCATGCTGCGCTGTGAATATAATGTCCTTGTATTCCAAGACTCACAACAAATCTTCAATCCCACTGTCTGGTGTGAATGTGTTTTATGGAAATAAATGAAAACTCATGTGTTTCACATCTGGGTCCATGCAGAATGGATAGGAGGGGATAGCAATAAGAAGTGAAATGGGAGGTGGGGAAGGCGGCAGAGGTAAAAAGAAAATGATGTTTCACACTATTCGTGAGACCCAAAGTAGGGACAAAAGTGGGGTCATTTTTATTCAGCTATCATAGGGCTATAAAACTCTGAGCAAGTTGGACGATTAGAGCCACCCAGATAGCCAATACATGGGTAAACATCTAACAGAATCTTTTCAATTATCTTTCTTAAGAATTCTAACCTATAAATTTCCTCATTCTTCACTTCTGTATAAAAATGAAAGTATTCCTCTATTTGTGAATGTAGATTATCTGGGACAAATATCTAATGGTTCAGAGTATTAAAAGAGCTATGATTGCCCGGGCATGGTGGCTCATGCCTGTAATCCCAGTACTTTGGGAGGCCAAGGCGGGTGGATCACGGGTCAAGAGATCAAGACCATCGTGGCCAACATGGTGAAACCCATCTCTACTAAAAATACAAAAATTAGCTGGGTGTGGTGGTGTGCACCTGTAGTCCCAGCTACTTGGGAGGCTGAGACAGGAGAATCACTTGAACCCTGGAGGCGGAGGTTGCAGTGAGCCGAGATCGCACCACTGCACTCCAGCCTGGTGACACAGCAAGACTTCGTCTGAAAAACAACAACAACAACAAAAGCTATGATCTGTATCATATATGAAAGGTACCAGTTAAATGATGGAAGAGCTGAGTGTTGGAACACAAAATAATATTGTGTGGAGTAGAGATAATACTCGAAAATAGTTAATCATAATGAATCTCTTCTTAGTGCTTCAGCAATATGTAGAGTTTTGTTAATTAAGACTTCTGAATTAGTGAAAATATCTAAATTCCAGTAAAAAGCTAGTGCCTTTATATCTGGAATATGTACTGAGCTTGTGAAATAGATTATTTCAGAAAAATATATTAAAACATTTTATCTAATTTTTTAAAGTTTGTTTTCTTATTGTTTAAATGATTCTCCAATGAGGTCTCCTTGATGTAGGGCAGTGAAAATAAATGACGTATTTGGAAATTATCCTCATGGGTTAATCTTTTATACAGCCATGTTCTTCATTCTGCTTTTCACAGGCCCATAGAGACATAGCTATATTTACCAAGTTACTGGCTCTCTCTGTGGTTAACACAGGAACTCTAATGAAAAATTAGATTATTTTCTCCCCCTGATGAGATCAGTTAAATCTGTAGGTTACTCTTGATTTTCAAATAAGATTTAATAGAATGTACCTTGAAAATAAACTGGAAAATGAGGGTTTTTTAAAGTTAAAAGCCATAGGTGCTTGGTTTGGAGTCTCCTCTGTATTTGTATATTCTTCCATTAAAATGAATAAAACTATTTACATTATTTTGATTCTATAATATGGATTTATTTTTAACTTTACATGAATTAGGTTTTATAGATTCTGTGGAAATGTTAAAATTAAATTAATTTCCTTTTTTCAGTAGTGACAGAAAAATACATACATTAGCATTGTAATTGGTCACTGGGTCTTATTACATCTGCTATGTAGTGTTTACAATTATTTGCAATTAATAACAATAGTCAATGGTGTCACTGAAATACCTTCACCAGCCTGATATATTAAGCAGGTGGCCTTTAAAATGAAGAATGGTTTTTGTCTTTGAAAGATTATTTAACTTGTCACTACGACTGGTTCATAACATCATCTAATAGAAAAGATATGCTTTCAGTTTCAGACCACCCTGGGCAACATGGCAAGAACCAAGATCCTGTCTCTAAGAACAAAAAAACAAGATATACTCCTTGATCTTTCATGTTAAACCATGTCTACAGTGACACTTTGGCATAAATTTAGTAGGCTTTCCACATACAACTTTTTAGTAAAATGCACTATCTCTAACATTTGTGATGGCAGGAAATTTTTGCAATAGCTTTACAAAATGGGAAGTGGATAAAACATTTCTGTTTTTAGACATAAAAATTCAGGAAATGAAACATAACTAGCTCCTTTTCCTCTACCCAGTCTGTTAATTACACTGTCTGACTGAAATTGCTTAGTTTGCAATTATCAGACCTTTCAAACAGTTTTCTCACAGCCATAGTTCTCTCTGGATATATCCATCATTTGAGAAAATTTCAAAAAAAAAAAATAGGAAATTCATCAATAAATTTTTTTCCTTCTCTTCCCCCACTAAAAGCTACGATAAGGAGCCAGATTATAAGAAAACAAATATTGTTTGTGTGCATGGAATAAGTACATCTTTAGCAATATTTTATTACCAGAATGTGAGTATTTTGAACTTTTTTGGAGAGTTTCAACATAGGAGTGCTAAAAGAGAAATATAAGCGATTTACAGGAGTAAGCACATTTATCACAAATTTGGGTGGAAAAGATGAAAAATTATATTTTATTAATAAGAAGGAATAATAACTTCAGTTAGCTGTTATTTCCTGAGAAACTAATACATATGTTATTCAATGGTCTATTCTAGAACAACATGTTTCAAGCCTTAAAATTGGTCACAAATTTAAAAAAAATTAGAAGACTACAGCTTAGAATCTGTCTCCCCTTCAGCTTCAAATACATAAGCTTTGCATGAAACTTCATCCAAATAATTAACATAACTAATAAATGTGGGTTCACCAACTTGAGCTCTTTGCAGCAGCAGTTGTGTGAGTGGGAGAAATGAGAGAAAATTCCTAACGTGTCTCCCTCCCACTGTCCTTTCTTCCTGATAAAGGTCACAGAATTGTTTTAGTTTAGCTTTATGATAGACTAGGGTATAGCTTGTAAGAGCTCAAAGAGATTCTGTTAGTCATCTAGATTCATTCTCTTACTTTATACAGAAGGAGAAACTGAGATCCAGAGAATTTAAATGACTTGCCCAAGGCCACAAAGCTAAAAATAGTGGGATAGGAGCTAGAAATTAAGAGCAGGGAAAGTTTTCTCTGTTAAATATTTGTTGTTGTTAGTTTAAATATGTCAGATTTATTCAGGTAAGCCAGCTAAAAATACCTGTACTTGTTATTTCTCAATATAATAAGAATAGAAAACAACCTAGAGCATAGGAATGAAAAGAGAACTAGCCCACAGATCAGAGGGACATATCATATGTGCTTTGCTTTTTAAGCCTTTGGGCCAAAATCACACTTACTATGATCTTGGTAACTAAAAAGAATCTTGTTTCTGGAGTGCTTGTAGAGACCTGAATTAGTCATAAGATTCTTAGGAAAGAATTCATCTTTTGTTTGATATTGTAATGATTCTTGATCAGAAAGGCAAGAAAGCCTCTTTTATTGTTACAGGCCTAGTTATATTGCAATTGCAGTTGTAACAAATCCTTTGGAAACCTTTAACTCAGTTTTGAATGATTTTGGTATGAGTTAGATGATCTAATGAGGTCCCTCCTGGGTCTTTCTTTCCCTGTGCCTACTGGTGCCAGCACAATGAATTTCACATGTATGTTTAAGGGAATTACAGTAGCCAGGAATTACAGAATTTCGAATTGTAGATGTACTCAACTTCAGAAATAACCATAGGAAGTTTATTCCAAAGTATTACCAAAATCATTCTTCTAAAAGATTTAAATGAAGAACACTCAAAAGGCAGTATCAGGACAGAACAATGCAGTTGATGTTGGACGAAATATCTGAGTGAGAGGTCTAGCTTCTAGTTTCCCTTTGACTCAGTTCTTTTTCCTACCACACATAAATCTGTATTGCCTGTAGCCAGAGGATAAAAATTCTAATCCGCTTTCATAGGTAGGAGATTGATCAAAGGCTCCATTTAGTCTTTGAAGTTTTCCATTTTGCTAAAAGATAAGTAAAAAGTACTCTACCTTTATTTCTGAATTCTCTAGGAACATATTTAGCTTGATATTATATTAAAACACAACATTTAAAATAATGGCATCTTCTTGACATTCCAGAGACATACTTGAAATAAGTGATGCCAAAAGGAGCTAAAAATGGTGAAGGAAATTACAGAAGTGTTTGACTATCATCCAAAAGATTCTAACAGTTCACTCAGAGGAAAATTTCCCTCCACCCCCCAAGCATCTTAAGCCTCTGTAACAAAGAATGCTAAAGATTTTAATTGACTGACAAAATACAAAGCAAGTGGCAAAATACTTTTGACTTGATAGCTACACTTTTTTTATTTACATACTTGACCATTTTATCAGGAAAATACTAGGTTGAATATTTAAAAATCAGAAATAATTTATATATTATAGAATTTATTCTATTTGGACATAGCAAAGTTCATCAATTTTTTTATAGCAAATAGAACTGTGAATAATACTTTATGCTCCTTATGAATCAACATGAAATTTGACAACACTTTCCTTTCTTCATTTTGGATATGACTCACTGCTCTCAATGTAACCTCCAAAGACCAAGAACACCTGCTTTAAAGCAAGAAACAAAAGGAAATGCATCTTTAATTCAAACTGGTTTACCCAGAGAATTCTAGTAGTTATTATTCACTGACTTCTTAAGTATGCATTATAAAGCTGAGTGCCTTAAGTGTCCTCTCTTCAACTTTCCCTGGGGAAATCAATGTAGAAAAGCTGCAGAAGAAAGCGGACTGATAAGTCCTGGACTTGAAGTTTATCAGCAGTTCTACTTACCCATCTCTTATCTCTAGTATGCTATTAGATGTTAGCTTTGAGAGGATTTTATTTTATTTGCAAGATTTTGGATCATCTTCCCTCCAAACCCCCCTGACTTTGCATACAAAAAGTAATAGATCTGAGCTATTTCTCAAAAGCCTTTCTAATTTAAAACCTGACTCTTTTTCTGCTGTTTGATAACCACTAACCCCACCCCCAGTCTCTCTCAGATATAGAAAGTGCTGCAGACATCAATTCAATACACAAATCTTAAAATCATCTAGAAAGGCCTGTGGTCTTTCAAACAATATTAAAATAAAAAGGAAAAAAGAATATGGCATTCTAAGCAAAACTCCACTTACACTCACTGGAAAATAAGAAAAAATAAATATAAAGCTGAGGCCCCTTTACTTTTCCAAATCCTAGATACATCTAGTCCCAAGAGAAACTGCTTCTTGGTTTAGAAGAGTTGAAGTTAAACAATGATCCTTTTTCCATTTCAGTAAAAAAAAAAAAAAAAAAAAAAAAAAAAAGGCCAGCAGAGGCAAATGCTCCGTTGGACAAATTGTTTCAGCAGATGTTCATTGTCCCAGGGAGAAAACAGCCCCTACTTTGCAGCTTAGCAATTGCACATTTAGAAGCTTAAATATTTTTAACTTGAAATGATCCATTTGGTATGAATGAGATGTAAATATTAAAATCATTTATATGAGCAAGTGGCTACATTTTAC
This sequence comes from Piliocolobus tephrosceles, assembly GCF_002776525.5. Lineage (NCBI taxonomy): Eukaryota > Metazoa > Chordata > Mammalia > Primates > Cercopithecidae > Piliocolobus > Piliocolobus tephrosceles. Next base: position 67,842,628 of record NC_045444.1, on the reverse strand, counting down.
TGTTAAAGTCCCCAGAATGCTGGTGACTGTTGTTTGGACTTCATGTCATAATATGGTGATACAACAATTGTAGCCCATCTAAGCTTTTCAGCTACAGAAGCTGGGCTACAAACTAAGGGGTTTTAAAAAGTCATTTACAATGGCACCCCTGAATAATATTAATAATTAAAGTAATATTTATAGAGTACTTATGATATGGTAGGCAGTTACAATTATCCTTGAGGTAAGGACTATTATTATGCTCATTTTAAAATGTGGAAATTGAGGCTTAGAAAAGTTAAGTAACTTGACTAAATCACACAGCCAAGAAGTGTTGACACTGGCATTTGAAAGCAGGCAGTCTGACTTTAGGGCAGGGGTTAGCCAACCTTTGCTGTAAAGGCTGAGGCAGTAAATATTTTAGGCTTATAAACCATAAAACCTCTATCTTAACTATTTAACTCTGTCTCTGGAGCACAAAAGCAGACTTAGACAATATGTAAATGCAGGTATATGGCTATGTTCCAATAAAACTTTATTTATGGACACAGAAATTTAAATGTCATATAATTTCCATGTGTCGCAAAGTATTGTCCTTCTTTTGATTTTTTTTCAATGTCTAAAAATGTAAAAACAATTCTTACTGCACAGGCTATACAAAAACAGGTAGTGAACTGGATTTGGCCCATAGACTGCGGTTCGTTAACCTCTGCTCCAAGCTCTTATTGATTATACTCTCTCTCCCTAGTAGTAACTTTTTATAATGTTTTTAAACATCTAATAGAACTATATCTATAACCTTATCAAGTCATGTCAGTCTTTTGTAATATAGAATTATTTGCCGAAATAGGATTGGCTATGTTATATTGACTGGGTTGACTCATATGAAATTTGTCAATATTGGGCTGTTTTGGCCTACAGGAGTAGTAATTTCATAGGTTTTAACATAATATTTATAAATGTCTGTAGCCTTAGGAGGTAACGCTTTTTGTTTTATTAAAGCTAATAAAGTATAAGCTAGTTACCAGGGGAACATTAAGCTATGCAAGCATCACGTGTGGTATACTAGATGATCTTTAAAGTTCCTTTAGAGTCTTTTCTGTGAACAAATTGTGATAGCCTAGGCCTAAAGTTATGAAGAAAGGGGAACTTCATATAATTACATAATTTCTCTGTGACAAGTACCAAACTGGATCTGTACATGTAGTTTCCATAATGACATTATGAGATAAATATTTTTATCCAGTTCACAGTAGAAGAAATCTAGGTTCATAAAGACTAAGTAACTTGCCCACATTTGGAGAGCTAATAAATGCAATGCCTGGACTTCAAAGAACAAATGACTCCTCTTTGTTTTGCTTGCATAACAAAGGCAATTTCATCGCAATCTCTCAGTTACCACTAAGGCTTTTAAGATAAGATTAATTTTTTTTTTTTTTCAAAATCATCACTAGAAAATTACAAGGCAAAGTATTTGAATATCTCTCATTTTTAATAAACTCCAAAAATATACTCACACCATTTTTAAACATTTTCTATAGCTATCATTTATATTGTTTCTTTGGAATTTTGTATGCCAATAAACTCCTAGTGAGCAAAATTCAATTTCTAATTTGAAGAGAAGAGGAATCATCTTTTGGTAAATAAAATTGTAGTAAGTTAAATGATTGCTTAAAATTTGTAGCTTTACAAAGTCAGAATTTTAGAGCATCAAACTTTTCTTCATATTTTAACACAGTAGTAGAATATTTAACAGGAAGATGCATGTATTTCTGCATATATCACATAAACAAGATTAGTCGAGGTGGCTCACACCTGTAATCCCAACACTTTGGAAGGCAAAGCAAGAGGATTACTTGAGTCCAGGAGTTTAAGACCAGCCTACGCAATATGGCGAAATCCTGTCTCTACAAAAAATACAAAAATGGTGGTGGTATGTGCCTATAGTCCCAGCTACTTGGGAGGCTGAAGTGGGAGGATCACCTGAGGCCTGGAGGCAGAGGTTGCAGTAAACTGAGATTATGCCACTGCACTCTAGGAGTGAGCCCATGTCTCAAAAACAAACAAACAAACAAACAAACAAACAAACAAACAAACAAAAGCATTAAGGAAGGAAGGGAAGAAACCACAAAATAAGATGAAATAGCAATATCAGATTATTAAAATTACAATACTCTGCTTCACTTATGCTTCTCATTCCCTTCCTAAAAACGAAACTAATAGCTTCACCCCAGACCATTGAGTAATAAAATATAAAATAAGTAAGGAATTTTAAAGAATTCAGTAGAGACAGATATTCACCAGAGGAAAAGAATTACTCTGAGTTATGGTTGCACTGGAAAGATACATTACTGCTCTTTATCTTTTCCTCTCTTTTATTTCATTTTTACATTTCATTTCATTTTTTCATTTTTTTCTTGTCCTTTTCTTTTTATAGGTGCTCAATAAATATCCATAGAATTAGCAAGTGATTATTCTATAGAATGAAATATCTGTAGAATGAGCAAATGACTATTGAAATAATGATTTGGGCATGGAAATCCAGGAGCACAGTGATTCAACAGATGATTATTGTCTTGCTTTAATGAATCCTTCTTTATCCGTTGCTTTTAGAAGCGATGAGGGAAATAATCCACAAGTCATTCAGACAAAGCACTATTTAGTTATATGCACAGCTTAAAGATAATGTGACCATTGTCATTTTAGTACTGGTAATAATCAAGGAAGGGAAAACTGGATAATCCAGTCAGATCATGATTCCTAGACTTTAAATAGGCAGATTCCAAAAAGTTCAATTAACAAATAGGTGTGATCTTATAGGCCAATATTATGAATAAAAGGAATAAAGTTACATGGGACTTGAAGACATTCTCAAAACAAAAATTCTGACCCATAATTATGTGTTTAGCCGCAATCAGATATGTGAGACCTGTAAAGCAAGATTTCTTATTGACATTTGGAATTGAACACTTCTCTGTTGTGGGGGAATGTCCATGTATTGTATGATGTTTAGCAGCCCGCCTGCCCTCTACCTGTGAGATGCCAGGAGTACTCCGCCCCCTCTGTTGTGACAACCAAAAAAAATCTTCGCACAATGCCAAACTGAGAACTACCCAAAAGGAAGAGAAAGAGAGAGCAAGGACTCTCAAGTATTAGAAATGTCTACAGAAAATATGGAAATAGGAACATATGAGAAATAACACCACATCAGTTGAGGAAAGGGTTAAAATTTCAGCATAACAAAAATTTTAAAGCAAAAAGAAAGGAATGTGTCCCTATGGTTATCAGAGCAAGATTGAAGGTTGGTACTAACTGTGTTTATATAAACAATAGAACAATTAAAATTACTGGAATATTTTGCATATATCTATCTCCTTCATTTAGGTGAATGATCTCCTAATATTATAAAGAGAATATTTTTAGGAAAATAGATAATAAGAAACCACTTTATTTATATATATATTATTCTGAATTTCTAAACAGGTAAATTTCATACCAAAAGACTATGAGGGAAATTAGCAATCAAAGGCACAATAATGTTTTCAGAAATCTTTGAAACGATGTTCAAAAGATGTACCATATGCTGCGCACAGTGGCACATGCCTGTAATTGGGAGACCCAGGCAGAATTGCTTGAGGCCAGGGGTTTAAGACCAGCCTGGGCTACATATCAAGAACTGTAAAAAAAAAAAAAAAAAAAAAAAATACCAAAAAAAAAAAAACAAAATTTCGAAAAAAAAAAAAAAAAAAGTAGGTAGAGTTTTAAAAAATTGACAAACAACTTAGTAAGGATCCCTGAAAGAATTCTAAATTCTAGAACAACGAAAGAAATGCTGAGTGCCTGCAATAGGAGAACTGGTTATCAAAAAGCATCTTGAGTTCACTATAAATGAGATATGTCAAGTTAACCTCATACTTGACTGGATTTCTTGAATGGTTGATCAAAGTAATGCTATAAGGCAAATCCAGTGTAGTCTATTGTCATGAAAAGTTTGCCAAAGCCTCTTACACTATCTGTGTTCTTGCAGAAAAATTTAAAAACCATGGACTACTTGAAATATGCCTTATTTACTCTATACCAAGAGCTAACCATTCCCCCCTCTTCTACACATCCATCCTTGTTATAATGCTTTTGTGAATAAGGCTCCTCAAAATAAAGTTTTAAAGCCATTAGATTCAATAAGCAATAAACACCCTTATGATTTTATGGAATATCAATCACTATGTTCTACAAACTACCCATGAATGCAATTCAGTCTCTCCTTAATTAAGGATGAACAAAAATTTTATAGCCTAATTTCCCTCCCAACTTAGATGGACATTTTTCTTTTTACAAAATTTTAATCCACAGAGAAGCAAATTAATATCAGTTAATATTTATTAAACAAAAGATTTTTAGAGATGAAATCAAGGTGTTTTGTTGCCTTACCAAATATTTCCTATGTAGGTATTTTATTAATGTCACAACCACTCTGCTATACTGACAAAGAAGAAACAGTGTGCTAGATATGGAAAGAAATCTACTTATAAGATACCATCTCAGGCTGATTTTCACACCACTGTACCCACCTCACACAATCACATGCCACCTTGCTCTAGCAGTGGCATGAAAAAAAAAAAAAAAAAAAAAAAAAAAGACTAAGTAAAAATTTTTACCAGCATAGATATTTTAAGCAGCATAGTACCAATAATATCAAGAGTACATTTTCAGGACAAAGAGCACTTTTTGGCCAGAAAAAAAGTGAAGAAAATAATGTAAACTACAACAGAATTGTTTAATTACATCTTGCTTGGAAAGAAATGCACAATCCCAACAGAACTAAAAATGGTAGTGTCACACCAAGTATACATAAACACAAACCATGCATTTATTTAAATGAGCTACTTCAATTTTACTATGACATGAATTAAAAATGCAGTTTAATGAATTTGTGACAGCCGGTGGTACTGTGATTCTTTATTTTAATTAAAACGTAAATAGTAATTCAAGAAAGGAGACTCCAGTATGAAGAGTTAAAAATAAATGAATGGATTGCATGTTCATATTCAATTATCACTTCATTGACTTTATTTCACATAATAGTTTCCTTACCAAAATGTTGGTTCACATGTGGAAAACCCAAATCATATTATCAGATAAAGGCATGCTGCAATCATTTCTTTCCAACATTAACTAGGTTTCATATTACACAGGTCATATTTATACTTAGGTGGCTTCAAATCCTGAACAAATGGAAACTTAACTAATGAGACAACAAATATTTGACCTGACTTGTATCCATTTTGATGATCTTCCTTTTAAAGGAAATATGTTCCTAAAGAAACCCAGAAGCATACAAGACAGGAAGTAAAATCTTCGAAAGAAAGGATCAGTAACAACTTTCAACTAGGTTCATCTGCAAAGTTGGCAAGACCTGTTTTCAACATGCAATCAATGTAAACTCCATGATGCTGAGTATAAGTTCACAAGCTTACAGAGTTCAACCTAAACCTATGAAAGCATGAATTCAAGAATAGGATGATTCTTTGACCCAACGAACTTAACTCACGGAGTCCTTTTCAACCCATGCCCCACATTACACACAGTGAGCACTGCATTTGTGAGCCTGGAAGCTACTAACTTTGAATCAAGAAATGCTGTTTTTCTTTTAATTCAAATGATTCAAAGTAAAAGAGAGAGAAAAGAAAAGTAAATGCTGTTTTTCTTCCTGAGGATGACAAATGGCTTTTTTTTTGTTTGTATCATACCTATTAGTACAATCCATTAAGTGCAAGGACCCTGATTTTACCTTCATTGTTAAAGGAAAATCATCAAGAAAATAGTCAACAGAAAAGAAGAAAAAAAGATGATGAAAATATATACAGGTGTGTTTTTTTAAGAGCCTGACGTAACCAAGTTATACTTAGATACAAGATCAACTAATCTTTTTGAAGTTAACAAGCTATAAAGCCCATTTTGTAGTTGGAACCAAACAAGATTTGAAATCTTTCCTTTAAATAGAAATAATGATATTTGCTTCCAAAGCAATAGTATCAATATTTCAACCCTAAGCCCACTCACAACCTCTTGATTTACATATATTTGCTACTCTGAAACCAACAACAAGCTCTAGAACCAGTCTCACAGACGTCTATTACTATCTCTACCTCTTTTTCTCTTTTTTCTCAGAATCTTCAACTGGAAGAATATCAATTTGGCATGATCTTACATGAAACTATGTCAAGTAGTATCATTATTTTAGATCTACTCATTCACTCAACATAAAAGCATTTAAATGATTTAGGAAAAGTTAAGCACAAGAAAGAAGGTAGCACTTTCAAATCCAAATCCTACCTGGTAAATTGAAATAGAACAACACTCCCAAAAGCCTTCTTGATTTGCTCTCCTCTCCTCAAGGGACAACTAAATCACAGCAGCCTATATTCTTAAACCCTAAAAGAAAAATCAGGAAGCTTGATCTGTGCACATAATGGCCTGCATAATGTAAGAAAGCACTGTTTCTTGGCAACTAGAAAACAATCCTTTTCAATTAACTCACAGCAATTGGCCCACATTTGTTGTTAAACACAGAGTAAAGAAAATGTTTTAAGAGATAAAAGGAACCTGGTAATAACTCATCAAGTAAGTCAGATCAATTTGTTCATTTTGGAAAGTATTTTTAATTAATAGACTGCTGACTCCAATTGCCTAACTCTTTGCTAAGAACATCTATTGACATAACCTTCTCATTTCCTTATAGCATATTCTTTACTTAAAACCCCAATCCCAAATAGTTTCATCTGTTGCTGCAGAAACACACTGGAAAAGTAAAAGGTAGTTCTAGCAAACCAGTGGTGTGTGATATTATCTTGAGTATTTTGATATCATATTTTGCTTTCTAAAATATCAGCTTAAATGTAGTTCTAGGTGCTCGTTAGGATACAAAATTCAAAACAGTTGTATGTTATATTATCTTAGCTGTTAAAGACCACTTCCAGAAGGCACTAATTTTGGATGATATGTAAGAAGTTCAGCTGTGCTAGGTTGACTCTGTGCTATCTTGACAGTTTTAAAAGATTTATATCCACATGAGAATTTAATGAATTTGAACAATCTTCTTAGGGTGCTGTGTATTCTCACATACATACTTGAAATTTCACATATCAGTAGGGGTTCTTATGTGGACCCTTGTTTAAGAATCTCTGCTCAAGGAGGCAAGTCTCAGGAGAATATTACACCTAGATAATTTTTGCTATTAATCAAACTTAACAATTGCAAATAGTAAAGCTTTACCTATTTATTATGGTTATACCTCCCAAATGAGAAGACAACTTAAGATGTAAAATTTCCATATCCAATCAAAACCAAATTAGATGAATTTTATCTTCATTACCCCTCCACTTTGCCAGGATTGAAGAAAAGTATATAGTATGATTCTTTACTTCCAACAGCTCTTTTGTTTTTTCTCTCTTTTATCATCCAAATCTCCCTAAAATGTGTCCTCCTTATTTTGGTATCATTAATGAGAAATTCTTCTTAGGTAATATTTAAAACACATATCCTTTCTAGGCAATATCTTAGCAAAAAGCACTTTCTTTATTGGTGGGAATTTGAAGCAGTGTTGTAAACCGCTGAAGGTGCTATGTTTGGATAGACCTTCTGGCATCTTCAAATCATGCTCTCTACAGCTGTGTACACTTTCCCTGGACAGAACTGGCTGGGATAATTTTACAAGTGTTTCTTCAATCTTAATACTGACTCTTCCACTTGTTAGCTCTATGACCTCAGGCAGATTTTTTTTTTTTTTTTGTATTTTATTTTATTTTATTTATTTATTTATTTATTTTTATTATACTTTAAGTTCTAGGGTACATGTGCATAACGTGCAGGTTTGTTACATATGTATACATGTGCCATGTTGGTGTGCTGCACCCATCAACTCGTCAGCACCCATCAATTCATCATTTATATCAGGTATAACTCCCCAATGCAATCCCTCCCCCCTTCCCCCTCCCCATGATAGGCCCCATTGTGTGATGTTCCCCTTCCCGAGTCCAAGTGAGCTCATTGTTCAGTTCCCACCTATGAGTGAGAACATGCGGTGTTTGGTTTTCTCTTCTTGTGATAGTTTGCTAAGAATGATGGTTTCCAGCTGCATCCATGTCCCTACAAAGGACGCAAACTCATCCTTTTTTTATGGCTGCATAGTATTCCATGGTGTATATGTGCCACATTTTCTTAATCCAGTCTGTCACTGATGGACATTTGGGTTGATTCCAAGTCTTTGCTATTGTGAATAGTGCTGCAATAAACATACGTGTGCATGTGTCTTTGTAGTAGCATAATTTATAATCCTTTGGGTATATACCCAGTAGTGGGATGGCTGGGTCATATGGTACATCTAGTTCTAGATCCTTGAGGAATCGCCATACTGTTTTCCATAATGGTTGAACTAGTTTACAATCCCACCAACAGTGTAAAAGTGTTCCTATTTCTCCACATCCTCTCCAACACCTGTTGTTTCCTGATTTTTTAATGATTGCCATTCTAACTGGTGTGAGATGGTATCTCATTGTGGTTTTGATTTGCATTTCTCTGATGGCCAGTGATGATGAGCATTTTTTCATGTGTCTGTTGGCTGTATGAATGTCTTCTTTTGAGAAATGTCTGTTCATATCCTTTCCCCACTTTTGGATGGGGTTGTTTGTTTTTTTCTTGTATATTTGTTTGAGTTCTTTGTAGATTCTGGAAATTAGCCCTTTGTCAGATGAGTAGATTGCAAAAATTTTCTCCCATTCTGTAGGTTGCCTGTTCACTCTGATGGTAGTTTCTTTTGCTGTGCAGAAGCTCTTTAGTTTAATTAGATACCATTTGTCAATTTTGGCTTTTGCTGCCGTTGCTTTTGGTGTTTTAGACATGAAGTCCTTGCCCATGTCAGGCAGATTTTTAAAGCATTCTGTGTCTCACTTCCTTTATCATAATGTCAAATGCAGTTAATACTATTTACATCATAGGGTTGTTGTGAGGATTGACTAAGATTACATATGTAAAGCTTCTTTTAAAAATTTGCAGCAGATGATAAGTGCTCAAAATTTAGCTATATTATTAACATCACTGTTGTTATCATTAGTAGTTCTGAACTTGATAAATTTCAAGGTTCATTTCAAATTTAGGATTTCCAAAATCCTATATAATCCCTATGTAAAAATCTTAAAGTAATGTAAATAAGGACTTTTGGTGTATATACTACAAAATTATTTTCTCTTCCTTTTTTACATGTTATTCCTTATTTATTCATCTATACTTCTAGCATCTGGAGGTTTTATAAGCCCTTTTGCTAGGGTTTTATAAGCCCTTTGCTAGGGCTTATTTCTCTTTTTGAAAAATGCATTCATGTTAAACACATTGACTTAAATAATTTAACCAGAGGCATAGAGGAGCAGAAATTCTGTAACAGTCTTTTCTTATGAGACATTTTATCTCATGCAATGTAATTAGTAAAAGATTCATCAGCCTTTTCCTTACATTCTTAAAATGTATGGACCATTTGCTTTTGGTACCTTTTTGGATGTATTTTTAACCAACAGCTGCAAATCCTAATGGTTGAAAGGAAATACATGCTTTTGTGTGTTCACTATAAACACAGTTCAGCCAAAGTGGAACATAAAGACTCCATCATCACCAGCTTAGAAGGCTGGTTTAATTTAAATCTCAGCCCAATCCATTACGCAGCTCTTGCAATCAATATACCACACCCGTTCTGTGCCAGGAAATAATTCAACATTATTAATAAGAAACCAATAGAACCAATCTTCTTTGATGGGACTGCATTTAGCCACTCAGATAGATATTTATTATCTGCTTGGCACATGACTTTACCTCTGCCTTGTTCTTTATTTATGACAACCTTGATTTGCCCTAATATCTTGAAATAATTTCTGGTGCAGGCAAATCAACCTACGAAATCTGAAGAAAATGAAAGGACAATATTTGTTTAAAAGTGCTAAACTCTGGAAATTGTAACAGAAACTCTGGAAAATATCATTCTAGTGTCTGTCTTCCAGAAGATTGGGTGTAATGTGAAAGCAGTGCTGCACACACTTTTGGGAAACATAGATTCCTCATCACAAATTCTATAACAATCTAAGTTACAGACTCATTTCCCCTCTAGGACTCAGAGAAAAGCATAAAAGCATAGCATTGATTAGTAATTTTTGAATGACTTTACTTGTAATACAAGTAAAACGTTGAAATGTAATTTACCATAGAAACATTAGCATGCAAATAAAATAAAATCAGTACTGTTATACAAAAATATATGGAATAATCTGTCATGGGATTAGACTTAGTAAAAAACATGAAAGTCACAATCTTTTCACAGTTTATAAAATTTTAAGCCAGACATTGAATCTCATGTTACACAAATTGATGAGAAATGTGCAAAATGATTCTTATGGATAGTACCTAATGATGAAATACTGGGCTGGGTGCAGTGTCTCACACCTGTAATTCCAGCACTTTGGGAGGCCGAGGTGGGTGGATCACTTGAGGTCAGGAGTTCAAGGCCAGCTTGGCTAACATGGTGAAACCCCATCTCTACTAAAAATACAAAAAATTAGCCAGGTGTGGTGGTGCGTGCCTGTAATCCCAGTTACTCTGGAGGCTGAGGCAGGAGAATAGCTTGAACTCAGGAGGCAGAGGTTGCAGTGAGCCAAGATGATGCCACTGCATTTCAGTCTGGGCAAAGGAGTGAGACTCTGCCTCAAAAAAAGGAAAAAAAATTATGAAATACATCACAAAATGAAATATTTTATAGGCATTGAATAAACTAGAAATAAAAGCCTAGCAGATTATACTCAGTCAAAATAGAGTCAAACAAATTATTTTTAAGTTCTCCTTTTTGGAGATAAGTAAAAAATTAGGTTTAAGAAATAGCTTGGATGCCCATCAGGAGGGTGTTGTTTCTGTAATCTAGGATTCTAATTTTCAGACTTTACAAGAAAGAAATGCCCTGAGAAAATTTTTGAACATGCGGATTCTCAAGCTCCAGTTGTAGAAATACTGATTGAATACGCATTGAGGGAGGCTGACTAATCTTCATTTTAACAAGTTTCTGGGACTGACACAGGTGGGCTTATGACCACTGTTGAGAGCTACTGATCCAGGGAAACACAGGTAGCTTGGTGTATCTGTTTCTCTAACAGAAGGAACCTTTGGATAATTGAAAGAGGAGGAAGCTGGCCAAAAGGAAGAATTATGATTGGTCATAAGGGAAAATTGGAAAATATATTTCAGCTTCCCTGGGCCAGATAACAGAATGGAGAAGGGTGGAGATGTACAGAAGATGTAGACCTATAATGGCCTCCTACCTCTACCTGCAATGCCATTTAATGTAATGACATAGAAGTCAAAGTCGTCACAATAGATTACCAAGTTGACCTCCTCTTACTTTCCATTTCTCGCACTCTCCCCTGGCTGACTGCACTCGGTCCACCAACTGTTCCTTAAAACACAGCATCCCCCTTCATTTCCCTCACATCTTCCCTTAACTGTCATCTTCTCAAAAGCCCTTCCCTAACCACCTTTTCTAAAACTGCAGCCCCCACTCACCCCACTGACACTCCCCATTCTCTTCCTACCTTATTTTTTCTTTCATTCTATGATTATTGCCACATTCTATACTTACTTATATTGTTCATTTTCTGTCTCCCCCATTAGACTGAAAGCTCCAGATAGCAGGGGTTTTGATCTGTCCTGTTTACTGGTATATCTCCTGCATCTATAATATTACCTGGCATATTGTAACTGCTATTACAGAGGATTAAAATAATCCCCATTAAAAAATATTACATGGTTAAAATTTAGGGATAAAAATGATATATTCAGCACTAGAAGTGTATAAAACATTTATTTAAAAGTATTGTTCTTTTTCTTCCAATTCTGTGCTCTTCTAGGAAAAAGAAAAATAAGAAAGAGTTAAAGTATGGGAATCTTTTCAACTGTTACAGGGCTTCAGTTATATTTGTTTTCCGTACTTTCACAAAAGTAAGCATGGGTAGTTATTGTTTAACCCTATCGAAAGCTAATAATTGGGTCACCTTAGCCTTGGGGAATGAAAAACAGGAAACATTTTATCAAGGTGCATAGATTCATAAGTAATATTTTAAAAGGTTGTATGAAGGGTGTTAAATCATTGTTTTTGAATAGAACAGCATTTAAAGGGAATAAAAACCTATTTTGGTGAAAGCATTTTTTAAAATCTAGAAATTTGCCCTCTATATTTCTTTACATGCATGTCTAAATCTAATTTTTTTGAACAGAATCATATAGAAACAAGCCTTAGCAATGGAAATGATTATCCTAATTGATAATGGCAAGATTACAGCATTATATTGTGGATGTCTTTCTTCCAAATTGCCTAACATATAAGAATTAAGAGCAAGGATGACCTTACCAGTTCATTTCAAAAAGGAAGAAAGGGCGAGGCAACCTCTAAATCTCTCCTCCACTCCTTCACCAGCCTCCTTTCTCAGGAAAGTTCCCTTTTGTTTGTATATAATACTGAACTTTCCGCCAATAATTAAATGAAAATACCTTTAAGTTGATTACTGTGACAAGTAATGGTCTGGTGGCTTTCCAACTTTTTCATCTAGTAGACAGCTGAGCCTTGCTGAGACATGAGAAATGCTTTGGGCTTTCTACTTTGCATGAGGTACAAGAGTCAAGTGACTCTCTTAAAGTGATGTATATCATTGTAAGTCTCTTGACATTGTATTCTTGTTGGGTTCCAACATCTTCAAAATTCAAAATCTTATCATCAGTATATTAAAAGCTGACCATGATGTCCCTATTGTCTTCAATAATATTCTCTATGTATGTACTCCCCCCAAAATAGTCTCATTCTTTCTCTCTTACACACACACACCACACACACACACACACACACACACCCCCCACAACCTATTGAAATTGTGTGCTCATTCTTACCCAAATTGCTAACTGTGCATCTACTCTCTACTAAGCACTGATATTCCATGTTGTAAGTGAGGAAAATGAGCCGCAGAGAGGTTATCTTCCTAAAGTCACAGTTATTTACTAGAGGGGCTAAAACCCAATCTAACTCTAAAACCCAGACTAACTCTAAAATATATGCTTTTAACTACCACACTATATTGCCTCTTCTCAACCTCTTGCCATGTCCAATAAACATTTGTACTTGAAAATTCCCACTACTTTTGTGTGTCAAATAACAACATAAATGAGAATGACTGATAAATCTGCACATGAATGGATTTATTTAGTCCAATTAATATTTTGTGGTTATTTCTAAAATAACAGCAAGTAATTTTACAGACAAAAGAAGCAAACATTTTCATGCACAGTCTTACCTAATGATGTGCAATTTAGATCTAATCCCTTTAGCCCAGAGATGGAAAACTAACACTGTAAACGAATCTTATTGTGTTCTTTTTTGCTGCCAGGCTTTTAAAGGATGAAATTCTGACTGGCAGATGGACTTCTTGGCATCACTAGACATGCATCACAGAAATTGTTTTGTTTCAAAAGCTTCAAACAAGATGCCTGACATTTTTCAGTAGATATTTCCATTTATGAGCATGATAACTTGTTGCTTGGGAGTGTTAAGGGACAATAACAAAGCTTTTTAAGGATTTTGTTCTGTTTATAACTTTTTATGATGTATAAAAAGCACATTTACTGAAACTCATCCTAGCTTGGAGTCGAGGTATTCGGTCTTGGCATGTAATCTTCCCATAGCTCCTCTCCTCCACATGAAGAATTTCCCTATATCCAGTAACACGAGAAAATTAAGACACTCTGTGATACTCAGACTAACTTAGAACAGAGAAAGACATTCAGTTGTATACTGTGTGGCCAAAGTTGCTCCCTGGAACAGAGGACTTGAAGAGCATCCCTACTTCTTCCAGATCACTTGTTTGCCATATGTTACTTGAGGTTGCTACCAGATTATCATTAACTCCACATCTTCTTGGAGTATGGAAATCTGACTCCTTTTCAAAAATTCAAGTAAAAGATTTGGCAATTGATATGGCTTGGTCTTTGTTCTTGCCCAAATCTCATCTTGAAATTTAATCCCCACGTGTTGTAGGAGGAGCCTGGTGAAAGATGATTGGATCATGGGGAGAGATCTCTCCATTCCTGTTCTCATGATAATGAGTTCTCACTAGAGCTGATGGTTTCAAAGTGTGGCACTCCTCCCTCCCCCATGCTTGCTTTCTCTCTCCTACCACCATGTAAGATGTGCCTTGCTTCCCCTTTGCCTTCCACCATGATTGTAAAATTCCTGAGGCTTCCTCAGCCGTGCAGAACTGCGAGTCAATTAAACTTTTCTTGTTTACAAAATACCCAGTCTCAGGTCTTTATAGCATAATGAAAACAGACTAATACAGCAGTCTAGGAGTCTCTTTTAGGTGTAGAATGGTAAAAAAAAAAAAAAAAAAACCAAGAGAAAAACACCAGTCAGTCCGTTACCTGTAAACAGGTCATTACATCATACAAGGGAGGCAAAAGTAGTGTGTCTTCTCTTCTTGAAGGATCAAGAGAAAGAGATCTCACATGGTGCCTTATTAGTTTCAGTATCACTCACAGAATTCCTTTTCTTTCCCTGCCAAAATTCATGACTTTGACAAATGCTTATAGAACATTCCTTATCTGTCTGGAACTATCACATGGCTGGTAATGCACGAGAAAGCCTAACAGCAAGGCGCCCTGTGGTGAGCTTTTAAAAGTGGCTGCAAAATTTTTAGACATTTCTGAAACTGAGATGTGACTATGCATTCCCTTACTTTAAATCTGAGTGTGTTTAACTCATAGAATTCCCTCACTTTAAATCTGAGCATGTTTAACTAATAGAATTCGGGACGAATGATGCTATATAATTTCTAAAGCTAGATCATAAAAGATGATACGGCTTCCACCTTGTTCGTGACAATGCTCACATGTGGGGTTCTGAGTTGCCATTTAAGAAGTCCACCTACTGAAGCTGCCATGATATGAGGAAGCTAATCTATATGTAGAGGCCGCCCCTGTGGGCACTCCAGTTGACAGCTAATGTCAACTGCTGGCCGTGAAAGTGAGTCTTGGACATCCAGCCCAGTCAAGCCTTCAGATGATTACAGCCCTAACCAAAATTTGACTAAAACCACAAGAGAGGCTTGAGGCAGGATCTGCCAGCAGAGCCCTTCCCAAAATTTGTTAAATAAAATCATGAGCAAGACAAAATAAATATTGTGTTACACAACTAGGTTTTGGGTAGATTTTCTATGTAGCAAGAGTAACAGATTATTATTTCTTGGAAGTAAAGTGTTTCTAAGACCAGTGAGCCTCAAAGAGGGTGTCAGTGAAGGCTTAAAGAAGAGTGAGTGAAATATTATTTGAGCCTGGAAGATAGGAGCCCTTGGATATGTAGTGGTGGGAAGTTTAGGAAATCTGTCACCTGCAAAAATAGAAATGTACCTAATGAATTAATTGATCTGGCCAAGGATATTTCTAGGCTAAGTGTTGAAAATGACAAGTAATTTATTTAAGCTGAATATCATAAAATGAAGGCAAAGGAATATAAGCTAAAGAAGAAATTACTCATTTTTTGAGCAGAATGAAAACAAATGTAAGTGGGTCAGAATTTACTGAGTTCAGAAATAAAACTGTTTTTCATCTCTAGTCTCTCCCAGAAGACAACCTTCAAAAATAAGAAAGAACCCTGGGGCAAAGATCAAATCCAGAAAACATGATAAATATGAATTCAAGTGTGTGGCTATAAAACCTTTTCTTAAGACATTAAAGGATTTAAGGTAATATCTCATAAACTCTTTCAAAAAGCCTTCTGTGGATTTTCAGGATGTACCTCAACGACTCTCAATGTTATATATTATCTTTCTAAAAATCCTAAAGAATAATTTTATAGCAGACTCCTAGGGAGCCCAAGGTAGATATCTACGCAGAGATCAACTGTGTCATTCATTTTCACACATGGACACGCTGTTCATTATTGCACATTTTAAGCTAAACGACGTATCATACCATTACATGACCCCCAAAAACCCCAAGTTGCAGGTGAGGGTCTTTTTTAGAAGTTTACCTCAGCATACTCTAAAATACAACATACCCGATCAAAGATTGCTACCTAGATGCATTTGTTGAGAGTCCCTCTGATCCCGGGGACTCTCAATAGACCAGATCCTGATGTATTGAATCAGTTATCAGGTTAAGCATTGCAGCCTCAGGAAAACTGCCTGTTGACCATTAGCTAAACACATTTTCAGGCACTCCAGGGAATAGATAGAAGGATTTTGAGTTTGAAGAGAGCATCCTGTGTTGCAGTAATGGTAGGTTTCAGAAGCAGGAGTGTGAAGGAGATTAAAAGAAAGTTTATAGGGCCTGGCATTAGGAGGTACACATGATCTCAGTCCTTCCAGGGCTTCACTTCATTGACGAAATCCTTGACAACATCAAAAAGCATACTTGATACTATGAAGAGTTGCTGGAACTTGTAAATCCACTTGCCCACCATGTACCAACAGGAAGGAGAAAAGCTCCCTGGATGTGTGTTGATACTAGAGTATTTTGCAATAAGCCATACGACAAAGTGCTATTGAACAGTTTGGAAAATCAGGTTCAGCTGAAGCATGTTATTACAAGAGCAACGTACAGTAAGGCATTTTAAGAGAAGCTTCAAAACTCATGGGATAGCTAAATTCTCCTTGTTAGCAAATCTTTATGCAAGAAGAGAAAAGGATGACCGATGTCTTTATGCAACCAAACCAAATAGCAGAGTTGAACTGAAGGTTTTAGTTGAGACTTGGAAATTGACAATGATGATGCTGGTTTAACAGCCTTCCCAGTCAATTAATTTCCCTGCAATTAGGATCCCAGGAAATTTTCTCCAACCTCTCTCTGCCCTGAAACCCAGAAAAAGTGGGGAGTCCTAGGGAGAGACTAGGTTCATTAATTTACTTTTAGTTTATGATATCTGACTGCAAAGAGAACACCTGTGACCATTCAAGTACGAATCACCTTTAACTTAGGTGGTTCCCATTTGTGTGGTGCACATTCAAGAAAATTTATAGAGTTGCCAGGTGAAATGAAGGTGTCTTCCCTTCCCCTCTTCAAATTTGGTTATAGAAAATATCAGTATTTTCTAGGAAATGATACTTGCTATGGGAGACTTTCCATAGCTAACCGGAAATTGAAGTAAAAAACAAGAAGGAACCAAGTAGATAGATCATCCTTGCAAGCAAAATGCCCCATAGATATTCTGGATCCTTTTTGTAGGAGGCAGAGATCATGCAGTTAGGGGCTGAGAAGAACAGAGGCTGATGCACCTTCCCTGTATGTAAGTGTCATTAACCCAGAAGTAAGCCTTGATTCTAAGAGTAGAAGATGGTAGAATATACTGAAGAGAATTGTATTTTTTCAGGCCCCATATTTTCTACTACTATGATCTTTAGGAACAATTGTATAGCCCCCTGGCAATTCACATATCATGAGATATCTTACTAATGTAAGGAGATGCCTCCTGATTAGGCTGACGCAGTGACAGTACTGGTATGAGGTAAGCACTGCGCAGGTAAGGAGGAGAAACCTTCCCAGTATCCAAGTGATAGAGCAGTGCCAGAAATCAATACCTCAAGGGCTAGTCCAAACCAAAGAGTAAAGGGACTTATTTGGGCTCAGAGGAGGAGGTTGAGGCTTGGGTGCTATAGGTACAGTCCATGTTGTCTTTCCCCCCATGCCTCAAGAAGAGGATTTTCGTGAAACACGACCAGTGTCTGTGTTTTTCCCAGTCAGGGATGCTATATTTAATGCTGTCATGTGCCACCCAGATCCCCTTTTAGAATCAAGGTATTCACTATCCTAGTTGATTGGCATTTTGAAGGCTGAGGGCTCACAGCTGTGTCCTATTTGAGGCCTTGCCCTTAGGTGAAGGAAGCTGTCTCACCCAAGGCTATCTGCTCTCCCTGGCACACAGAGCACATCCAATGCCTAGGCAGTGCAGAGAACAAAAGTCTGTCCCCCAAGCCTTGATTCAAGACAGCTCTAAATGGCCACTGCACCTGCAGAAAACCCTGTAGCATAGACAGAGTCTATTCCTGTAACTACAGCCTGAGTAAGCTTCTCTTCTCATGTGTCCTGGGTTAACAGTAATTCCTTTAACACGTTAACTGGTTCTAACTGGATGTAAAGACACTTTGTAAGATGTGACAAAAATAAAAATTGTGACCTGGTCTCTGACTTCAAGGAGATTTTTAACTGACAGGACATATAAATGACTCCAAAATATAATACAAGGCTGTATGTCCCAGGTGTAACGTGCTAAGACATTTATTCATCCAACTTTATACACCTGCTGTGTGCTTTGTGCAGCCATATAAAGATAGTAAGATGTGAGCTCTACCATTAAAGATTTCCGGGCATTCAGAGGAGGGAAGATCTATTTTTGACAGGAGTCTCTTCATGGAGACTCAATTTATTAATGTCTCACTTCCTGAAAGATTTGAGTTGGATCGTAAAAAGTAAGTATTTTATGGAGGGTTGGGGGCAATGGAATAGGAGGGAAATTCCAGGTGGAAGTAATAACATAAAGGCAGTAAGTGGACATCCTTTTAGATTATGAGAAATACTTTCTCATAATAGTTACTAATGGGATCTTTCCAAGTGGAGCAAGAGGAGAATATTAATCAAGCAAATGGAGTTCATGGTAGGGGGAGGCCTGAAGATAAAGGTACTCAGGTGATCTGTTGGGGGAGAGGGAGGAGGGCTCTTGGTATTCCCCTGACCAATTTTGGTGGTAAATGGACACATGCAGAAGTTAATCCTGAGAAGGGCACAGCAACTAGGGGCCCAGACCCCCTCAGGGAGAAGGGTCTGGGTCATCCCACCAGGTACGCAACCAAGATGAACAGATAAGATAGTTAAGGGTGAGGTGAATCTAGTAGATGGGGTTAGTAGATGAGAGAGACTATAAACATCAGGTGCAATCTAGAGAATACCTGGAGGGGTAGAGGTGGGGGTAGGTAATGGCAAGGGGTTGGGAGGAAGGAAGGGGATGAGGGAAGGGCTGACATTGTAGCTTATCCCACTAAATTTCCTCTTAAAAACTTCCAAAATTGTAAGTAGGAGACAAATTACAATTTTGGAACGGTTGTTCTCTTGTGGGGAGAACATACTATATGAGGCTAGTGGAATGGAGTAGCATGGGCTGGATTGTAGTGGATACATTTGAACACCTCCCAGATCACCCTTCATGATCAGAGCACACACCAGATGCCTGGGGTATTGGCTCTGACAACTAGCAGCTGTGTCCAACTCTGGAAATGACTCTCAGCTGAAGGAAGCTGTCTTGCCCAAATCTACGCTCCAATTCCTTGGGGCAGCCTATATCCAATGATTGATTCCATAATGAAGGACATCTTTGTAGGAGCATTTCGACCTTGCAAGATCTCTGTGGCATTGGGTAAGGCAAATGCTTCAACCATACTTCATTTCACTTCTGCTTCTACCCTGTGTTGTTTTATTGCACCTTCACAGATACAGCTTTCAAAAGCACTTCTAGTAAACTCCTGCATGCAAAACCATAGGAAGTTTTATCTGTGCCAATAGGGTATATTTATAAAGCTGAATCTCTAAAAAGGAAAGATCCTGATGCCTCGTTTACTTATCTTTTTAGAAACAGGGTCTTGCTTTGTGGCCCAGGCTGGAGTGCAGTGGTACAATCATAACTCCATTTAATTTTTTTTGTAGAAATGGGGGGGGGGGGGGTCTCACTATGTTGCCCAGGCTGGTCTCAAACTCCTGGCCTCTAGCGATCCTCTTGAGGCCTCAGCCTCTCAAAGGTTCTCAAAGGATTACGGTGGTAAGCCACCATGTCTGGCCTGCCTCCTTTATTCTGATAACCTCCTTAAGGGGTTGTCTATATAATGCTGAGTGTAGGAGATATATATTCTGCCTAAAATAAGCGAAAGAATTTGGAACTCACAGGAAGCAATTTCATAGGAAGGGAAGGAAGATCACAAGAGGGAATGAAAATGAGTTAAGAAAAACTGATAAACGTGTAAGGAGGGGTGGAGCGTGGGGAGGATGTACGGTAAATGCACCTGATAGCAGTAGTAACTTAAGCATACCCTTAGAATGAACCTGTAGGACAGTCATATTTGAATGTGTTTTCTGAGCTCAGGAATCCAGGAGTGGCCAACTCAGACATTCGTTCTTTATGATAAACATCTGAGCCCTGGCCCATCCTGTGGAACACAGGCTGTACAGGGGATCGAGGCCCTGAGTTCTGGATTAAATGAAGGTTGCCAGGTGGAGGTCATCAGGTGGGGGGTGTTAATTGAAAATGCTGTATTAACTGCATGCTGTTTGCAAGTGATTGCTATTTTCCTGACCAGCCCGCTACCACTGGGCTGTGCAGTTACGTTGTCCATCCGGCTGCCACTGAACTGTAAGTAAGGCAGATGTCTTGTCTAGATCACTGCCACTGGAACATTTCTGTATGTAAGGAGGTTATCCTATCCAGGTTGCCACCACTGGACTCCTTCCTGAGCCTCTCATAAAGCCCCATGTCTCCTTTGCTGGCTTTGGGTTTCTTCTTAGGCCTCTTGAACCTGGTGCCTTCCCTACTGAGGTTAATAGGGCTTTAGCATAACAGGAGAGGAGATTTCTTGTTGAAAACTGTGAAAGGACTGAGTTTTTTATCCAGACTGAGGTGGAGAAGAAGAGTTAGGCATACGTCAATATGGGAATCATATACAGTATCTAATCCCTCCTCCACCTCCTTGGGAATTATCATGAAAATCCTTGAACTCCTATAGGTCATTGAAATTTGAACTTTGAGGTGTAGAAAAATTCATACCAAATATCTAGATTACAAAATGTATTTGGTGTATCAAGTGGTTTTCCTCTTTTAGAGCTGAATTTGTTTTTATATCAGTATCCCTTCCTAAATAATTATTTTAACTATTTGTTGTAATCATTGTGATTTATCACCACCTCTACTATAAACTCCGGGGTCACCTTTGGCTTTTCCTTCAATGGCTATACCTAATAATTTGTCTGGAAATCTCATAGGGTCTGCATTTAAAATTTTAAATTTAGGAAGTTCTTCAATCAAAAGGAATATTAGACCAACCATAAACCTGGATCTATATAAAAAAATTAAGAGTGCTGAAAGTTAAATAAATCAAAGTAATAGAAAATTTTCTTTAATTTGCTCTAAAAAATAATTGATTATCTAAAGCAAAAACAGTAGTAATGCATTACATGTTTATCGCAGTTGTAAAAGTAAAACGTGGCCAGGCATGGTGGCTCACGCCTGTAATCCCAGCACTTTGGGAGGCCGAGGCAGACGGATCACAAGGTCAGGAGTTTGAGACCAGCCTGGCCAATATGGCGAAACCCTGTCTCTACTAAAAATACAAAAAATTAGCCAGGTGTGGTGGCGGGCACCTGTGATTCCAGCTACTCAGGTGGCTGAGGCAGGAGAATTGCTTGAACCCGGGAGGCAGAGGTTGCAGTGAGCAGAGATCATGGCATTGCACTCCAGCCTGGGCACAAGAGTGAGACATTGTCTCAAAAAAAAAAAAAAAAAAAAATTGCACCAAAGTTGGGAAGAAAGAATTGGGTATATAGTGTTTTAAGGTTCTTATACTACATATGAAGTAGTATTTTAACGTATATCCTGATTAAACCCGTATATTTTAAAACATACAGAAATAGCTAAATATTTATAGAAAGGTATATGTAATATGCCCATGGTAGGAATAAAACAGAATTTTAAAAAAACCAAAAGAAGGTGAAACTAAAAACAGAAAAGAAACTAAGAACAGATGGAATATTAGGAAAAGCTAGTAAGATGGTAGTTGAATCAAATCATAAATAATTAAATGTAAACAATATAAACACATCAATTTCAGATACATATTGTCAAATTAGATTTTTTAAAGCAAGACCCAACTGTACATTATCTACAAGAAACTTATTTTAAATATAAGACATAAGTACAAAGTAAAGAGATGGGAAAAGATGCACCATTAAAACTAATCAAAAGAAAACGAGAGTAGCTGTATTAATAACTGAAGTACACTCAATGAAATTTACCAGGGATAAAGAGGGATATTACATAATGATAAAGGGATCAGTTCTCCAAGAAAACATTATTGTTCTCCATGTGTAGGCATTTAGCAAGAGGACTTAAAACTACATGAAGCAAAAATTGATAAAAATAAGGCAAATCCACAATTATGGTTGGAGATTTCAACACTATTCTTGCAGGAATTGATAGGACAAAAAGAAAGAAAATCATTAAGGATATAGAAGACCTGAACAACATTATCTATCAATTTGAGCTTATATAGAGAGAACACTTCACCAATTGTCGAGTACACATTTTTTTTCAACTTAATATGGAACATTTATTAAGTGATCATCTTCTGGGTCATACAACAAATCTTAATACATTAATACACTTAATTGAAATAATATACAATGTTTGAGACCTCTCAAAAAGACATCTAGAAAATCTCCAAATATTAGAAAATAAAACTAATTATTTATAAATAATCCATTTGTCAAAAGAGGAAATTACAAGGGAAATTAGAAATCATTTTGAATTGAATGAAATTAAAGCATAACATGTCAGTTTGTGGGATGCAGCTAAAACAGTGCATAGAGAGAAACATACAGCAGTAAAACCTTTTATGACAAAATATATGCAGAATTCAACTACTCAATTCTACTTATGATCTATCACTCTTCCTCACCTAGATTATTAAAAAGCCTCCTAACTGATGTCATAACTTCTACCCTTGCCTGCTATGGTCTTCTTAATACAGCAGCTAGAGTGATTCATTTAAATCCTATGTCGGATTATGCCGTTCTGCTCAAAATCCACATTGATTTTCCATTTTTCTCAGTGTAAACACCAAAGACCTTATGAGGCTACCTTGACCCTGTATGTTCTGGTCCACCCCTTCCCTCTGTGACCTCATCTCCCTGCTCTACCTCTTCACTCACTCCATGTGGCTCCACAGCCTCCACACTGTGCCTGAAACACATCAAGCACCTCCTGCTTTGGTCTCAGACACTGGCTGTGCCCTCTGTCTAAAACAGGGTTCTCTCCAAAAGTCACAGGGTTAACACCTTCAAATCTTTGCCTAAATGTGCCCTTCTCAGTGAGGCTATCCTGGGCCATCCTCTTTTAAATTGCAACCTGTCATTCTTCTAGCCCTAATTTGCCTAATTTTTCCCCATAGCATTTATCACTTTCTAACATAATATATATTTTCTTTTGTAGATTTCTTTTTATCATTTGTCTTCCCACTAAAATATAAACTCCAGGAAGACAGTGATTTTCTGTCCCTCTGTTTTTCCTTTTTTCTTTCTGCTGGTATATCACAAACACTCAGAAGAATGCCTAATGTGTTCGGCTCTAAATACTTGAGGATTCCAAGAATCAAGGAGACAAGGGGGATGTATAGGATTACAGAAGGGGAAAGGAACAAGGGGAGAAGAAACCTTATGTAATTTAACTCTGTGAATACTTTAGGAAAGATTTGTAGGTGTTTGAAGTATTGGTGCAGCAAATTCTATGTGTGAACATGCTACTACTCTCAAATTCAGTGCCCCTGAATTTTCCTCTTAATATTTATTCTGTGGTGAGGCCTTCAGAAATCTTTTTATTGTAATTTTCATATTTCTTTCCATTTCTCAACATAATTTTGTAGATTTTCTGCCTTCTTAAGGCTGGTATTTATATGAATAACATGGGGTTCATAATGGGAGGGGTGGCAGTATGTGTGTCCACATACCTGGAAATTACATGTCAGCGAACATATGTATACTTAGTCTTAGGGAGGGAACTATAGCTTTCTTATATTCTTAAATAGGCCTACGTCTCAAAAAATTTAAAATATTCATTGACTGTATTTATAAGATAATTTAGATTTAAGAATGCATACCTTGTCATGTTTATAATCAACTGATCTTTGACAAAGTCAAGAAGAACATACACTGGGGAAAGAATGCCCTCTTCAATAAATGGTGCTGAGAAAATTAGATAGCCACATGCAGAAAAATGAAACTGGACCCCTACCTCACCATATAAAAAAATCAACTCAAGATGGATTAAAGATTTAAATGTAAAACCCAAAACTATAAAATTAGGAGAAGAAAACCTACAGAAAACTCTTCTGGACACTGGTCTAGGCAAAGAATTTATGACTAAGACCTTAAAAGCATAGACAACAGAAACAAAAATAAGCAAATGGGACTTAAGCTTTTGCACAGAAAAATAACAGAGTGAAGAGACTACCTGTTGAATGGGAGAAAATATTTGCACACATCCAGCAGGGGACTAATATCCAGCATACACAAGGAACTCAACAACAACAACAACAACAACCAATTTCATTAAAAAGTGGGCAAAGAACATGAATAGATATTTTTCAAAAGGGGACATACAAAAGGCCAACAGGTATATGAAAAAATATTCGAAATCACTAACCATCAGGAAAACCCAAATCAACACCACAATGAGATATCATCTTACCTCAGTTGGAATGAGTATTATTAAAAAGTCAAAAAATAACACATGTTGATGAAGATGCGGATAAAATGAACTGTTAAATTATTAATGGGAATGTAAATTAGTACAGCCTCTATGGAAAATAGTATGGAGATTTCTCAAAGAACTAAAATAAATAAAATAGAACTACCATTAGATCTAGCAATCCCACTACTATCTTCCTAAAGGAAAAAGAAGTAAATATATAAAAAAGATACCCGCAGTTGTAGCACTATTCACAATAGAAGAGATATGGAATCAACCTAAATGTCTATCGCCAGATGAAGAGATACAGAAAATGTGGTGTATGTATATATGTAATGGAGGACAGGCATGGTGACTAATGCCTGTAATCCCAGTACTTTGTGAGGCCAAGGTGGAAGATTGCTTGTGGCCAGGAATTCGACACCAGCCTGGGGAATATGGTGAGAACCTCTCTCGAAAAAAAAAAAAAAAAAAAAAAAAATTAGCTGGGCATAGTGTCATGCACCTGTGGTCCTGGCTATTCAATAGGATTGCTTGAGCCAACGAAGTCAAGGTTGCAGTGAGCCATGTTTGTGCCATTGCATTCCAGCCTAGATGACAAAGTGAGATTCTCAAAAATATACGTGTGTGTATGTGCATATCTGTGTGATGTATAGATACACACATACATATCTTGGAATTGAACCACTCTGAATATAACCCCTTTCTCTGTCCCTTACTAGTTGTGCAATTTTCAGTGTATGCTTTAATAATCTGAGTGTCTGTTTCCTGTGTAAAGTATGTGTATATGTATGTGTGTATAGACCATACACATACACACAGTGGAATACTATTCAGCCGTAAAAAGTGAAATCATGTCTTTGTAGCAGCAAAGATGGAACTGAAGGTTATTATCTTAAGTAAAACAAATCAGGCACAGAAAGACAAATGTCACATGTTCTCGAAAATAGGTACTAAAAAGTATTCATGTGGACATAGGGTAGAATTATAGATAATGGAGACTCACAATGGGGACAGGCTTGAAGGGAGGATGACGAGAAACTGGTTATTGGCTACAATGTACATCATGTAAGTGATAGATACCTGAGCCCTGGCTTAATCACTATGCAATCTGTGCATGTAACAAAATTACACATATATACCATAAATTAGTACAACTTTTTTAAAAGATGGTGTGACTTGGAGTCAGCCTGCTCTGAATGTAACCCTTGCTCTGTCCCTTACTAGCTGTGCAATTTTTAGCATATGCTTTAGCAATCTGAGGCTGTTTCCTGTGTAAAAGGGGGATGCTTATACTGACCTCACTGGTTTTCTTTCTGTGAACACAAAAAGATATGATACATGTACAAGACTCAACAGAGTATATGAGACTTGGTAAGCATTCAAGTGAAAGTTATGAGTATTACTAGTGTTTGTAAAATCCTGCTTTTAAGTCACTGATTTAAAACTCAAAATAGTGTACCTTTGTAGCGTTATCCATATAACACTCCTAGACAACATAATATAGCATGTAGAAAGTCAATAAAAATATTTGTTACATTCTACAAATATGGGCTGACTTATAAATTTATCCTAATAGATAAACTAGGATACAATTGGATAGGCTATATAAACTTATCCTAATAGAAAAGAACTTCCATGGGGGAAAAAATCTCCATTCATTCTCTTATTTACTGAACTAATAATTACTCAGTATCTTTGTTTCACAGAGTACTATGAATATAGCAGCAATAATTTCCTTCAGGAAAATATTCTGTTATGAAATCTCACACAGAAGCTTTAAATGAGAAACCAAGACACCTCCCTTCCTACCCAGTACCCACCCACTAACCTATCAGTAGCTGTGTAGATGATCTCAGCTCCAGCTCCTGCCATTGGAATTAGTTCTGTGGCCTTGGGAAGGCCTATTCCCAGGGTATTTCTAAGATTTGAGCTGGTCTCCCCAACTTGTTTTCTAATAGCAATGTTCTCACTGCCACCAACCTTCTCCCTATCTCCATCTTGAGTGGCATAACTCAACCTCAATTTTGCCCCAAAGTTAAATGTCCTCAAAGGAAGCTCCACATCACTATCATTAATATCATGTGACCATGTTATTATTTATTTTATTTTGAAATAGTGTCTTGCCCTGTCACCCAGCCTGGAGTGTAGTGGCATGATAATAGTTCACTGCAGCCTCAGCTTCCTGAGCTCAAGTGATCCTCCCACCTCAGCTTTCCCAGTAGCTAGGAGTATAGGTATGCAGCATCTTGCTCCCAGCTTAATTTTTATTGTTAAATTTTTTGTAGAGAGGGGGTTCTCCTTATGTTGCCCAGGCTGGTCTCAAACTCAAGGGCTCAAGCAACTCTCCCGCTTTTCAGCCTTCTGAAGTGCTAGGATTACAGGGGTAAGCCACTGCATCCAGCCTGACCACGTAATTTTCCTAGCAGCAATGGGGTGAGCTGGAAGGGTCAATGATAACAAGAGAAGGCTAAAATCCCAAATTCCCCCTCCTCTCAAACTCAAAAGTAAGTTATACAGGTATAAAGAAATCTAGGTCCTGAAGTTTGCAGTTCTTTGTTAATTTTTAACCATAGCTGCTTTTTTTTTTCCTTGAAACTTCTGCATAGTGCAAATGACAATTTTCATGCCTTAAGGTTTGCCCACAAAGTGGTTTCATTATTAAACCTAACAAAAAAAATGATTGACAGCAACAAGTTTAGGTTTGATTTCTTTAAATGGACCAAACTGGCAAGTTATCCACTAGCATCCCTTTCCAGACAATAATAAACCAAAATACTATTTAAGTCTGCCTCAAAGAGTGGAATACCATCTACAAGTGTGTGTTTATCAGTGTGGGAAGGGACCTTGCTTTTTCTGACAGTATGGATCCGTGGAAACTTCACTAGAATGCTACCATAACACCTGACAGTATCTCACATTTTCCCAATCACCCTGTGGCTTCCTGTCTAAAGCATATTACACTTTCTTCTTTCAGACTTTGAAAGTTCAATTCAGAATCATGTCACTGGCTCTGTGAAGAAGTTTAACAAGGCTATATTCAGCCTCTCATTATCTTCCAATTAATTATGTTCCTCAAAACACAACAGCCATAAGAATTTAAACTATCAACTTTAACTTCTGAGATGCTTTCCTTTCACAAATTAGTGTTTCTCAAAAGTATAATATAAAAATAGTGACACTGACCTTCTAGAAAAACAAAGCAGCTACCTTTCTTTCAACAGTTCTCTTTGGGCTAGGAGATACGATTTTACATCTATTTTTACATCTGTATTTACCTCGCAAACTATTTCAAAACACTGCTTTAAAGAGAGCTGGTATTCTTTGTCCTAAAGATAATGAAACATAGAGTCTGTTGAGGAACATATATTTTGAGAATGATAGTGGGCCCTAATTAAAAACAAACAAAAAAGCACAGAAATTTGACGGATGGCCATATATAAATGATGAATCTTTAGCATTTCTTAAAATTTTTCCTTACCATCAGGGCATGGTGGCTCATGCCTGTAATTCTAGCCCTTTGGGAGGCCGAGGCAGGTGGATCACCTGAGGTCGGGAGTTCGAGACCAGCCTGGCCAACATGGTGAAACCCCATTTCCAATAAAAATACAAAAATTAGCTAGGTGTGGTTGTACATGTCTGTAATCCCAGCTATTTGGGAGCCTAAGGCAGAAGAATTGCGTGAACCCTAGAGAGGAATGTTGCAGTGAGCTGAGGTGGCAGTGCTATACCCCAGCCTGGGTGACACAGTGAGACTCCGTCTCAATAAATACATAAATAAATTTGCCTTTACCATTCAAAGCACTTTCTGGAAATGGAGGCCACAGCCTGCTGACCCATTTATCTAGTCCCACAGATAATAAAAATTATCTGTGCCCACCACTATGGTTACAGAGCATGTGACTAGAGATTTATTTCCATATAGCAACTGGCAAAATAAGCAGATCACATTCACACACTAGATGTTTATTGACTCTTTATGAGTGAATATCTCTATGATGTATCTTGTAAGAGTAGAAAATAGGAGCCATGGCTTCTGTCCTCAAGGAGTTTGTAGGTAAATAAGAGAAGTGATACTGGCATAAATAACTATATTATAAGAAAGAAAGGTCCCTTTAAACGTCTTTTTTATTTCAATGTAGAAAATAAAAGCACATTCCTAGATGAGGTTTAAGGGAATCACGTAAGAAAGGTACCCTTTGGTCTTCTTCATAGCCATTTCACTTTATTTAGTCCCTTTTCTATTTCCTGCACTCTCTGCCCCTCCCCCACACCCTGCAACAAATAAATACAAGAACCAATCCTGAAGATTTACTTTTCTAATGGCAGATGCATCAGAATTCCACACAGTTACCTTGTCTGAGGCTCTTCCCATGCTAAGCACAAAATAAAGTGTACTACTAACTCAGATACAAATCTCATGCCTTATTCTTCTAAAAGTGTTGTGTATCTTTAATCTTAACACAAGACATCAGTAGAGATTGTTTATTAAAAGAGGAAATCGAAACACACAGAGGCTGTTAGCCCACATTTTAGATATCCCATTAATTATGAGGCTGGCATTAGAATCTTTTTTTCCACAAGGAATTAGGCTGTGTTCCTAGTTTTGGGGTAGCTAGGAATTACTATTACTAATTACCCCATCAGGGGACTGAAAAAAAAAAAAGCAATCAAAGAGTTTAGGGATATACAGTATCAGGAAACACTCCCTGCTTTATCTCCTCAGAGTTCAAGCTACCCCAAGGTGAGGAAGTAAGGATCAGAATCCCTCAGGGCTCTTCTCTGCCGCGAGAACACATAGCTGATACTGGAGAAGCCAATGATGCGTACAATTTGGATCCAAAGCCCCTGTTTCCAGTTCTACTTCTCTGATGTATTTTTCCCCCTTTAGTATTACAGATTTCTTAAATCAGAGATTATACCACCTTCCTTGAAAGTATAGTTTTGCTTCTAACTCAGAGCCCCGCCTTCATTTCAGATCTTTCTTTTCTCTTTTCCCCTGGTCAGAGGCCCCATTATTCCTTCCTCCTGAATCTTCACCATACTATAGGCCTTTATAAAACAAGCTGTGGGGAAGTGTAGTGTCCAGAGACAGAAAGAATTTAAAATGATACAGTATAAGCTGCCCTTTCAGGCTTTATTTACTTTTCACATCCTATGTTCACTTCTGACAGTGAAGGGCAACCATTTCCTTAGTATATCAATCAACCAAAAACAATACATCAAAGCTCTAACTATGTTCCAGGAACTGTCTAGCACATTATCTTCTAATGTCTAGAGAAAATACCTACGGAACCTCTTCCCACGCTTTATATGATCATCCTTTTCCCTTGTTATGGCACTCTGATCTTTTTAGTCTTATACTTTTCAATATAGAAAATTCTACTTCATAAAATGGAAAAAAATATTTTCAGTGAAGCTTGTGTATTCCTAAAATAACAAGATTCATAAAAGTATTCATAAAGCATCTGGGATATTAGCTCTGTTAATACCATCCCTGGTTTCATACAACAATATTTTCTTCAAAGTTATCCTAAAGAACAATAGTGAACAAGATCCTAAATCCTCAAGTAAGCACTAAATGAATACACATATTCAAAACAAGAACTGGTGAAAGGGCGTTTGTTTTCACAGAATTTCAAATCCTAGTCAATTATGTTAATAATACCAAAGCTTTTGTAAGAAAGAAATTCTTATTCAACATCTCTTTTCACCAGGAAAAACCCAGCTAACGAAGACCATAAGCAATAGCATTATGCCTTATTTACCGCCAAAGAAATTGTAAGTGACTCTCTTTAAGCCAGTAAGTTATTTCCAAGTGAAGTCTGTTTTTTATAGACTTCACTACACAAGATAATTCTTCACTGTACTGAATCCAAAGGTTATCAAAAATTCTACATTAAACAGTAAAACAACAGGTCAGAATTGAGAGGAGCCAGCCCTGGTTCCTATAATTATTTCTTCATGATTCAAGTTAATGGGGTTTTTTATAATTAACTGTTGATTTTTCTATATGTCCATTTTGGCAATGACTTCTCTGAGGGAAAAATAAAGCTGCTATTTGAAGTATTAGGAGTGGGTCTAAATTCCCTAAATTCTTTAGTTCTTTTTCTTTTGAAATATTCCTTCTCACCAGTTGGATTCACTTTGAAAACTCTGGTCCTGTTGTAATGTACGTATCATTGGCAATTACCTGCAAAATTTTTCCAAGAGGAGAGTTGACCTTCAATCCTTAAAGCAGTATCTCTTCAAGATCCAGAAAGGCTAAATGCAGGATTTCCCACATCCTGAGATGTGATTCTTTTACTATCACCTAGATATAGCTTGCTAAACTTTCTACCGAGATTTACCCAGAAAGTTTGAGAAGAAACAAGAACTTAGAGAAGAGAAGGCTGAGGAACAAGGACAGAGTAACTGAAAGCAGAGTATTACAGCACAGGCCACTCATTTCCAGTCATCTTACAAAGAATGTGCTAATGATATTCCCATTATCAGTGTTTCCTTAGTATATCTGGTTACAAAACTATAATCATCTACAGGGCAAAAATAGGCCTTATAGGGTTCTATTAATTCAGTCCTTAATACCATGCCAAAATTGCTATATAATAGATGCTTTCAGGTAATGCTTGCTACAACCTAATAGAGCCAAACACATCACAAATTAGGAGAGTAACAAGCAAATTCCATTTAATTTGTTTTTATAAATATAGGAATTGAATGACGGAGTTTTGTATGAGTCATGGCCACACACAAACTCCAGGTCTCCCTTCTAAGATGTCCCCAGCTGAAAGCCAAATTGTGCTGGAAACTCTTTTGTCTCATCTTTTGGTAACTGCTCCCACACAACCCCTCTGCAGGCAGAGCGCACATTGCTGTTCCTTTCTTTGACCACTCTCCCTTCTCCTCTTTAATTTTTCATTACCGTTTCCAAAGAAAGCTGTCAATAATCCTGACTTAAGAATGTCTCCCTTCTTTGAAGTCTTATAGTCTTGTCTAAAGTCAATAGTCTTGTCAATATGCATAGTTATGTCTATACCACATAATATAATTACATACAGCGTTCTGCCTAGGTTGTGTGGGCTTAATTTCCCCAGCTAGACTAGAAGTACTTTAAAAGCAGAGTCTGCCTCTTATTTTCATCCTTTGAGTGGTTTCCCCATTGATGGACACAGAAGGAAATAAATAAAGCCTTCCAAGTTCCCATACATTGCCAAACTCTAGACCTCTCTAATATCATGTCCTCCTGTGTTCTGCCCAGGTACAGCTCTCACTCCAGACACTCTTCCCTTACTCCCTGTTTTCTCCCTGCACAGTAAAATGCTCATGTTCTTGGAGCTTTAGTTGATAAGTAGTTCTTCTAATAGTAATCATCCTTGACTATGTTGTTTTAACAGTGACCAGCTAAAGACAAAGCCCCTATCTATCTAAAGTGATAATGACCAAAGATCATTGCAAATCAGTGTTCCAAAGATCTGGAGACATGGGTTTTTGAAATCCCTAAACTTACATAAAGTAGGTGGTCATGTATACCAGCTGGGTATAAGCCAAGATTTAGGCCCCACATCCTGATCATTCAGCATATTGCCTCTTCTAGTTACCTTCTTTTGCATGAAAAAGGTCATTCTGATTTTTCAAAAGTATAACTTACAGAAAAAAAGACAAGGTGAAACATTATTTTTAAAAGATAGAACTGCTATGTTTGACAGGCTTGCAGATAGAAAACAGAACTCTGAAAATAGCATAGAACACACATCAGGAAAAAAGTCCCCAGTGTTTTAAAAGAGCTGATGTAGTGAATCAGAAAGAGAAATAACAAAATGAGTTGATGATAATGGAGAAAACTTTGAATTTTTTTTAGAAACACTGTCACTCAAACATTGGTCACACTACACATTGATTTTAACCTTCCCACAATTGAAAACATGATATTCAAATGTGTGAGTAGTGAGGCAGGGAGAGGTGGAGAGAGGGAAATGAGAAAATTTGTAAACGTTTATTATCTTCATATTATATATTTTTAAAAAATGTTACATCCTACCCGAGAGCATGCAGTTAGAATGAGGCTGTTGGTGAGTGGCTTACTGAAGGGGTAGGACTGATTTAACCAGTCTTTAGTTGCTTTGTGTCAAATACTCTTCTAAGCTCTTTATGTTTATTTACTGATTTCTTAGCCAAAATCCTTTGCCAAGAACTGTGAAGAGTCTGAGATTTTACTATACTTGTAAGCTAACGTACTAGCTTATCACAAATGCATGGATCCTGACAAAAGATACGAGACTTCTGGGTCAGAGACAGAGGACTTCATTACAGATGAAGTATATCTTATCTTGGGACAAGAGGTGTTTCAGATTTGGGATTTTTCAGATTTTGGAATATTTGGATGTATGAAAGGAGATATCTTGAGAATGGGACCAAAGTCTAAACACTAAATTCATTTATGTTTCACATATACCTTATACACATCGCCTGCAGGTAATTGGTAATTTTATAAAATATTTTCTAAAATATTTGTGCATGAAACAAAAGTTCTTACTGCGTTTTGACTGTGGCTCATCACATGAGGTCAGGTGTGCAATTTCCCAGATGTGGTGGTATGTCAGTACTCCAAACATTTCAGATTTTGGAGCATTTTGGATTTTGAATTTTGGGATTAGGGATGCTCAACTTGTATTCACATCAAGAATAATAGAGTACCACCATTTGTACCAGTTCTCTGAGGGCCAGATGACACCTACATTTGGAGATGGTACTCTTACAGGACAGAAATCCTGAGATTAGGGAACCCAAATATTTCAAAAAGGCGGGAAGTATGCTCACCTTTGCTCCAAAGGGAGATATTGTCTTTATCATGCTAGAAAGTCAGCACACCTGCCCTTTGCTCTGGAGAAAAATGTATCTTTCAAGGCAGTTTGCTATACTAACATCTTTAAAAATATAGTCTGAAACAGGAATTGTCAGTGTTTCTGCACTCAAGACAGACAGAAATGTGAGAAACCTGTGGAGAATTATCTCCCAACATCTGTGAGTAGATACTATCACTAACTAATTTTATAGGTGCAAAAACTAAGAAAATGAGAGGTTAAGTAATTAGCCCAAGGTCAAACCCAGATAGTCAATTCCAAGAGCTGAGGAAATTAACCGATGTGATTAACTTATTTTCTCTTGAATGTAAGCATTATTATTTAAATATACAGCAACATGCAAAAGTTCTTAGTGTCATCATTCCAGCATCTTATGTTTCTCATCTAGAAAGTAGGCAAGGGGCCAGTGGGAAGAGGGCTTGGGTTAGAGGCTGTCTTTGTAATCCTTTCAGATTCAGCATGCCTTGATTCTAAGATTTGTCTATTAGAATGAAGAGACAGTGTGTGTAAGTGGATGTCATGCAGACTGGAAACAGAAAAATAAGAGCATCTATTTCATTGTCAGTGTATATTTAAAAACTTTTATCAGGACCTTTGCGTTCCTTATTTTTTATGAGATTCTTGAGAAAAGTGAGTGTTGAATTACCACTTAAGGTATTTTTGGTCTTTCTAATTATAGTTCATGGCTAGGGTAAGCATATACTTTATTTTCCAGCTACCCCTATCATAAAACTTCCTTTTTCTATAATATGAGTGAGAATATTATGTAAGAATAAACTGAGAGCAGTCTTTAAGCTGTTTATGCCTGGAATGTTGCCAGGCCAGCATGTGCTGGATGGAGCATTACCAAAGAAGGGAAAGAAAAGCAAAGAAACTGCTGAAACATTAGTGACATAGTCAGACTATGACTCCTCTTCATTTCCACAGGACATCAAGAAATGTTTTTCTCAAGTTGGAATCTACTTTTAGAACTACCAGTAGATATTGACTGGCACTCTAACCTCATGCATAATATCAGACACTTCATCTTATCAGCAGTTAGATCGTGGTCACATGCTGCCTGTTGTTATGAAGACCTTTTGAAATCTCAGGGCCAGAGACACACAAGAGCGGCCCTCCTGCTGCTTTATATGTTGATGTTCCTTGGGAGATTGTCCTTGACCTGCTTCTTCTCTCATTCTGCCTACTCTCTTCAGGGTGTCTCATCTACTCCCTGAGCTTCAAAGGCCACTTATACCCTAATGACTCCGCAGTCTCTAAATGTGGTTCACCATGCCCTCCTGAGCCCTTGGCCCATACAATCAACTTTCTGTTGGAAATCTTCACTTGAATATGTTGAGGACATTTCACATTCAACTGTTTAAGATGGGTATCACCACCTTCTAAACCCACTTCTTCTCCTTATATATTCTCCACATCATTTAGGGGCATCACCGTCTACTCAGGAATCACCATGTCCTGCTAATATTCCTTACTAAATTTCTCCATTTCCAGTGACAACATCTTTGCAGAAATTGCTATTAATTTTGATCTTGACCATTATGTCATTGTCTAATTGATCTTCTGAAGCCAGAATTCTCTCTATAAAATGCACACCTGATCATGTCAACCTTCTTCATAAAATCGCTCAATGTTTAGAAACACCCCAGCTATCAATAGGGTAAACCCTGAACTCCTAATATTACTTCAAAGCCTCTACAATTGGGCCCTTGCTTGCCTCTTTAGCCTCATGGTGACTGAGTGACCTCATTCTAGCCATACTTGTCTAATTTCAGATCATCACACCAACCTCTCTCTTTTTTCCCCTCCCTTACAGATTGTCCTTCCTCTGTTGGGCACCATTTCTATTACAAAATGACCAATTCCTGCTCATCTTACTCAGCTGGAAAAAGATCCATATTCAGAGAGCCTTCCCTGACCCATAGATGACTATGGGCTCTCATAGTGTCTTGAACTTCCTCTATCATTAGTCTTGATCCCGTTTTCTAGTAATTCTTTACAGCAATGGCATCTGCTTCATTGGATTTTAAGCCTGGAAATGGCATGACCATGCTTGAATCTCCAGCATTTGGCCTGGAACATGGCACTTAGGAGGAGCATAATAAATTCCTGTTAAATTAATGAATGAATGAACCAACAAAGGATCTGCCCAGGTTCACTTTTGTGAGTAGGAGAGTGGCCAGGTGAAGCAGCATCCAGCCTTTTAGCTTGACTTTTTCTAGACTTCTTTCCTAAAATGTAAATGGTAAGGCCCAGACAATTTCTTGGATTGAGGCTCAAAGTACCTCTTTTGGATTTCTTAGAAAAGTCAGAATTTAACAGCAAAAGTTAAGACAGTTCAGGATCAATCTTCAAAATAAAGAGATAATGCCAGATTTTTAATGTATCTCTTTTATACATTGTATTTCTCTTTTCCCGTGTTTAAAAGTTAGAATTTTACAAAGTGTTTAAAATGATAACATTTCTTCTTTTTCGCCTCCATTTTTTAAAAGTTTCTTTAGGAGAATAACAGGACTCTTTGTGCCATATAAAATAGGAATTTAAATTAGGAGGTATAACAATATTCCACTGCCTCTGAATTTAGTCATTGTTTTGCACGCCATCGAGTATATCATAAAAGTATATCCTGGATTACACAACAACAGGAAGGAGGAAATACTTTCCAGATCATGAACTTAAATTATGGAATTGCAAAGCAAACTTTATGGCAAGTCTCCTCCCTACCTTCAGCCCACCAACTCCGGGGACATTTCTCTGATGTCTGAGCTAAGTGGTATTTTTGTCAGTTTTAAGCATTGAGGTTGCTGTTCAGGCAAGAGGGAGATTTCATTTTTTTTTTTTTTTTTCAGTTTAGGGGAAAAATTGAGATTTAGGTTTTTTCAATTTAGAGGAAAAAGAAAACTGGGCCATCCATGTTCCTTTCTCTACCCTATCACTTATCACAGACTATTTTGTATGCATGATCTAACGACAACCATTAAGTATCTGAGAGAAACCTAGAGAAAAGTTATGTGATTGCAAATTTATGATCTCAAGAAATAAGGACTTCTGACTCCTACTTTTAACCCCATCAATAGAGCAGCGTGATTATACTTAGAATGACCATGCCTTCAGATTTGCTCAGGACAGCGCTTGTTTGATCTGTTGTTCTGAGCTAATTTTTATTTTTATTTTTTTGAGACAGGGTATCGCTGTCTCACCCAGGCGGTAGTGCAGTGTTTGGATCTCAGCTCACTGCAACCTCTGCCTCTCCGGCTCCAGTGGATCCTCCCACCTCAGCGCCCCAAGTAGCTGGGACTACAGGGGTGTGCCACCACACTTTTTGTAGAGATGAGGTTTTGCTATATTCCCCAGACTAGTCTCAAACTCCTGAGCTCAAGCGATCTGCCTACCTCGGCCTTCCAAAGTGCTGGGATTACAGGCAGGAGCCACCGCACCCAGCCCTGAGCTAATTATTAATAGTGATCCTTTCAGTCTCAAAAACATATTTGGGATGTAAATTACATAGTCATTTTAAATATAATGGTTATTTAGCCTAACACCAACTCACTAGGTTTCTTTTTTCATTCCTCCTTTTCTTTTTCGAGAGCTTACTGTGTGCCAGGCATTGCGATGGCTCTTTTTCACTTGCACTCTAATTAAGTTTTTATAACAAATTCACTATGTAGATAATGTCACTGTCTTAAACAACAGGAAAATGTGATTCAGAAATGTTAAGGCATTACCCAAGGCCACACAACATTACATGATAGCCAACATTTAGATGTGTTTCTGGGCAACTGGAAAATGGTTCTCTTTCAATTATATTATGTGCGAGTTCAAAATGGAGCCTTAAAAACACACATCCCCTAACCCTTCTCCTCCCTCCTCCAGCGCTACTTCTCCCTCCTCCTGCCCACGTGAATAAATAAAACACACAGACAGAAGCAGCAAGCAACCCAGAGTGGCTTGGTGCAAGACAGAGGCTAGCTGACCCCTGGGTGATGGTACATGATGGACTTAGCCAGATACTGGAGTAAATCATGAATTTTAACAGCTCAATTGTCCTGAATGTGTTTCAGATCACTCTGTGTGTCTCTAGGGCTCCCTTGAAAGAGGAAAAGCTACTCTGGAGAACTTCCACTATGTGCTTCTCACTCTCTTTGTGGCCCTGGAAACAGAACGGAACTCCTCCCTAACCTGCTGCCCACTGCTACCAGTCTTTCCCACACCCCAGATATTAAGAAAGATAATCAGGCCTTCAAATAGAAGTTTCCTGATTATGAGTCATGGCTTACTCAGCCTTTGTTACAGAGAACCTGGAAGCCTTTGAAATACGCTGTTGATTTTGGCAGTCTTAACTCCCTGTGCTGTTATCAAGAAACAAGTTACACGACTAATTTGCTTGAGAAATTACCTCTGTAATGAATGTATTAAGAAGAGCCTATGTTAAAGGGCCTGGTGTTTAATATACAGTGTTTAATGTCAGTATATATGAATATCTACTCATTTCCTTGCAAAATACTTCATAGCTAATAGTTCCCCAACAAATAGCTGTTACATTGAATTAAATAAAGATATCAATAAAAGCTAATGTTATTATAGGGTACTTTCTATATACTTTCTATGAGCCAGGCATTATAGTAAGAGATTTTTTTTTTCTCTCTGTAAACACACACACATATTGTATATATGTAAAATAAACATATAAGTGTATTATGTGTGTTTTATACATAATATATAATATACATAAATACTAAGTATAGACATTTGAATTTAATTAAACCAGATATGAAAACAACATACATCAGCATAACTTCCCTAAGACTAGTTATTTTTATTTTATTTATTTTATTTTTTTTGAGATGTAGTCTCGCTCTGTCACCCAGGCTGGAGTGTAGTGGCACGATCTCAGCTCACTGTAGCCTCTGCCTCCCGGGTTCATGCCATTCTCCTGCCTCAGCCTCCCGAGTAACTATAGGTGCCTGCCACCACACCTGGCTAATTTTTTTGTATTTTTTAGTAGAGACGGAGTTTCACCGTGTTACCCAGGAAGGTCTCAATCTCCTGACCTCGTGATCCACCTGCCTCAGCCTCCCATAGTGCTGGGATTACAGGCGTGAGCCACCGCGCCCAGCCCAAGATTAGTTATTTTTTAATATGTACCTCATAGAGATAATTTCTGAAACAATTATGTATTATACCAAGGTGGACATTATATAGTTTCAAGAAAAATAAATTGTTATATTCATTTAAGTTAAATTAGATATATACTATTATAGTATAGATGCTTTGTAGCCCTTATCTGCAAAACATGGATAATAATATGACCAAATTATTAGGGTTGGCAAGCAGATAAAATTGATCAATGCAGTGAAGTGTGGCTCCCAGCATTTTGCAAGCACTCTATAAATCAGTGACCTCTTCATAACTACAGTGAGACTTGGGATATAGATAGGTATTTAGGAGAAAAATCTTGTTCAGTAGTTTGTGTAAAGGCACTGTTTAAATACATGCATTTGTTCTATAATTGTAAATATTGTTACATTGTTATTAATATGTAAACTTAAAGTATTAGCTTTAAAGTTGACTTGGGAAGGTAAAATTTTTATAGTCTACAGTTTTTCAAAGATAGATTCTGAAGATTTTGCCTGAAAAAAGAAATGCTTTTTTAAAAAATGTACTTTGAACCTAAACAGCAGAAAGGAAGGTTAAATAGAAAAGTTCTCTTTTTTCATCTAAGCCTAAGCCAATCAGCAAGTAGAGCTCTCCTGCCCATTAGAATTTGTTCAACAACAGAGAGGTGATCTAATGTAGGTCAAGACCCAAAGAAATTTTCAAAGTCTTTGATAAAGGAATTTCCTTGTTCTTACAAAAATTGCTGAAATAACTGGTTTCTCCTTTGTTGCATATCTTTGTGCAAAGATTCAAGGCTTAAAACTGCTGCAGTCATTTTACTACAGTTTGAAGATTAGGAAGATACACGGAGGAGATAATAGCTGAGATGCAGAGGAATAGAGCTGTAGAATTGTATTAAGCCAGGCTAAGGCAGAAATCTTGACTAAGGTCAGTGAGTTTTCTCAAAGCATAGTCCTAGACCAGAAGCATCAGCCTCACCTGGGAATCTGTTCAAATACAAAATCTAAAACCCTGTCCCAGAAATGTGGAATCAGAAACTCAGGGAGGAGCTAGCTCAGCAATCCATGCTTTAAGATGCCCTCAGGGGATTCTGATGCACACTAAAGTTTGAGAACCACTGGTTTAAGCCAGTTTGAATAACATTTTCTTGTTACTTGCTCTCAAAAGTATATTAAATGTAACACCTAGTGAAAATATACTCAAAGTGACTAATGATTAACTAACATAAAAAATTCCAGAAAGGGAAATCATGGTATAATACGCCTGGAAGAGTTCCCTGTTATAGTATAGTAGCTATACTCAAAGGCTTTGGACCCAGACTGCCTGAGTTCATATCCCAGTTCCACTACTCATTAACTGTGTGACCTGGAGAAAACTAGTTTAGTTTCTTCCTCTGTAACCTGTAGGTAATCTTATGGCTTTTCTGAATATTAAATTAGTTAATAAATGGAGAGCAATTAGAAATTTTCCTGATTGCTAATGTATTCTGAGCACTCGGTACGTGTTAGCAATTATTATTACCATCAACACATAAAAT
Source organism: Piliocolobus tephrosceles (assembly GCF_002776525.5). NCBI lineage: Eukaryota > Metazoa > Chordata > Mammalia > Primates > Cercopithecidae > Piliocolobus > Piliocolobus tephrosceles. Next base: position 67,802,571 of record NC_045444.1, on the reverse strand, counting down.
ATTCATCACATTAGAGGAGTCCTAAAGAACAAACCACACCAGACTAAACTGACCACATTATTATTATTTTAATAATGTGATATTGTTGGCACCAAATTACTCTCATGATGGCATTTGGATTCAAAGTAAATAATTTTATTATGAAATGTGTATCTCATTGTGGGGACAACACTGTAATTGTTTATTAAAAAATTCCTCTGAAAAGTCAGAATCTAATGTTAATTTTTCATTTACTGAACAAGTATTTACTAAGGACCAATTAATAAAGTGCAAATAATTTTTAATGTAAACACATACACACACTTCTTTCTAATAAAGCTAGAAAAAAAAAAGACTGGATGTTAATAGACCTGTTAGTGTTGATCTTTGGGCAATGGAACTATGGTTTATAGTTTTCTTTTTATATAGTCTGTATTTTTAAAAAGTATCTTGTTACTATTTAATAAAAGTACATTTCTAAAAAGCAATAAAAATTACTTTTCTTTGAAGGAAAACAGAGGTCCAAATAATCTAAGGGCATCCAGATATCATTTTTCACTTGTGATATAGTAGCCAATCAATTCTGCATTGCACAGCACTCAGTTCCTAGATTGATTATTGTTCCTACAGGAAGATTCAAGCCAGACAGAGTTCACTACCTGAGTTCAGGACCAGCTCATGTCTAACCCCCAGACTTCAAGAGTAGAAATCAGTTATGGATGCTTTAGGACAGAGCATAGGCACTCAAACCCACAGCCAGTGGAAAGGTGCTTCATGAACCAGTCCATTCTGCCTAAGTATCCTCTGGGCTTCGACCGGGGATGCACAGTAAGGAAGCTGGCCAAATGTTTGAGGTTACAAATCTCAGGAAGAATCTTAATCCAGAAACCAGCCTAAGATCTCTCTCACACACACTTGGGTTCATCAAAGGACAGATTCTCCTGGCCAGATTTAGCAATGTTAGGTAATTATGTACTCAGGAACCATGGTAGCAAGCATTCACGACCCACAATGCTAGCAAATCGCAATTTACAGTCAATAAATAGACAGTACACACATTCTAATTACTCTCTCTTTACTGAGTTGATTTGTAACTATTCATTTTCTTCCTATGCTCCTGTTCTATTCCCATCACAAACTAAATGGAACAGGGAAAGAATGGTAGCCAATATGTAGCACAATTAAGAGCTTGACTCTGTAATAGGCAGTCGTAGGTTTCCATCCCATTCTAAAGAATGGGATAAAGGTAAGTTTGATGGGTCATGCATACAAAACTGTGTGACCTATCAGACTCCCAACCTCTTAAACCAATCTCTTCGAGCTGTTTTGAGGGCTAACTAAAATAATACATGTGCAATGGTTAACTCAGTGTCTGGTGCAAAGGAAAGACTCAGTAAAGATTAATCTTTTTTTTTTTTTTTTAACTTAAGTTCAGGAGTACATGTGAAGGCTTGTTACGTAGGTAAACCCACATCATGGGGGTTTGTTATACAAATTATTTTGTCACCCACATACAAAGCCTAGTACCCGTTATTTTTCTTAGTCCTCTCCCTCCTCTCACCTTCCACACTCCAGTAAGCCCCAGTGTGTATTGTTCCCCTCTATGTGTCCACGTGTTCTCATCACTTAGCTTCCACTTACAAGTGAGAAGATATGGTATTTGGTTTTCTGTTCCTGTGTTAGTTTGCTAAGGATAATGACCTTTAGCTCCAGACATGTTCTTGCAAAGGACATGATCTCATTCTCTTTTATGGCTGCATAGTATTCCATGGTGTATATGTACCACATTTTCTTTAGTCTGTCATTGATGGGCATTTAGGTGGATTCTATGTCTTTGCTATTGTGAAAGTACTGCAGTGAACAAATGTATGCATGTGTCTTTATGATAGAACAATTTATATCCCTTGGGGTATATACCCAGTAATGGGATTGCTGGGTTGAATGGGGTTTCTGGGTTGAATAGTGGTTCTGTTTTTAGCTCTTTGAGGAATTGTCACACTGCTTTCCACAATGGTTGAACTAGTTTACACACCCACCAGTAGTGTATAAGCATTTCTTTTTCTCTGCAAAGGCTAATTTTTAATAATGTTGTTCATTTTGGTGATGGTGGGGAGCTTTCTTCTTCTGTCTATATTCTCTGCTATTGTCACTACATAATGGGGTATAAGCAACAAATGCCATGGAGGTAAAACTCTCCTAATATATGCACTTTCCTATCCCTGTAATGAAGAGAGAAGCAAAAATAAATGTGTGTGTGATAGTTTCCACACAGTGAAGTTTTAGTGATTTCAGAAATGCTGGGCTTCTAGAGAACAAATAACCAAAAGGAAATTAGTATAGTTGACAAATTGTTACTTAGTAGCCTGTGGCTCAGGCCTTGGGCAAGTTGGCAGTAGGAGAAAGAGTACTCAGACTGATCATCCAGCAAAAGGGCACTGAGCTTGGCAGCTACCTGTTGGTAATAACGCAGTGCCTAAGAGGTACAAAATCCTTGCCTTTCCCTGTCAACTTCAGACCCTCCTTGCTGCATCCATGAAGTCTATGTCTAAAGCAAGTAGAGGCCAGCCTCCTCCTGGACTTAGAATAAAATGGGTCTCCTGAGGTCCCTCCAAACTTGGGGCAGCCAGTGTCACACCAGGCTTTGTGTGCTGCTCTCACCAGGTCTTACTGTCCCATTCCCTTTAACTCTCAGTCTTGTAGCTGTGCAAAAACTAGGAAAGAGGAAGTTCCAGGCCACATAATCAGATATCGTCTTATTTCACACAGCCACCCTTATTTGTAACCTACAAAGGGAAATGTGGCATTGATGGACAATGCTTTAACATACATTATTGAAAGAAAAAGCTTAAGTACTAAATTGTATTTTATGGGAAGGGAAACAGAGGAAGCTTGCAAACAACAAATGACTTTCAACAATGCAGTTATGTTTCTACTTTACTAGGCTCATTTGGAGGATAAAATAAATAAGACCTTGAAGCCAGTTTTGGAAATATATCAAATCATAGAACTGAAATGATCTAAGCAAATGATGTATCTGTTAAAAAACCTCATGGGATCCAAAAAGCTAATACTTTAAAGGTTAATAAGGTTACTTTGCTCATTAGGGTCTTCTCTCTTCTGCCAGAATATCTTGTCATAAAACCTCAACTATGCCAAATGTCTAAGGCTTAGAATTATCACTGCATCTGTTATGTGCTCTAGAGAATATCAAGGTTCTCAGACTTTCTCTCAGTGAAGTAAAATTAAGAATCCTGTGTTTGTTGTGAAATTTAAAAAAATAAAAAGTATGATTCACTTCCTATTCAGACTCTAGTTTCTTTAAAAAGTAACAGTTGACTGCTTTTGCCCAGCCCATACTTCATCTTTATTGTATGTTACATTCTATTGTTAATTAACAATAAGCACGTTCACAACGGGAAACCTTTGATGGATTCAATTTTAGAATCCAGTTAACACGGAACTATTAAAACTTAGTATAGAATCAGAGATCTGGAGTCCACTAGATGTATTAGCCACCCTAGAACTTCTAATTCAATGCAGAATTAATTCTGAAATACTCTCTGTCTTACACCAAACAACTAAAATTATTGTTTCTCCTCAAGTTTTAAGAAATGCAGAGTTTCAGCAAGAACCAAAACATCAGGGGGAAAAAAAAAATAAGAGAATCCCTTTCTACATAGTTTACTGATCATAAAATCACCATATGCCCCATTGCTTCTAATTGACTGCTCCTCAAGCATTTTCACCAAGTTAGAGGGAAAATCAGGATGCAGAATTATTGAGGAGGCATTTTGTAAGTACACTAAAGGAAATGATAGTCTCATCGAAGTAAGAAGATGAACATTTTGATAAACAAATGAGTTCTTTCTAAAGAGACAATTTACCTTTTAAAATATGTACAATTGAGATGCATTCCAAGATGGCTGAATAGGAACAACTCTGATCTGCAGCTCCCAGCATGATAGACACAGAAGACGGGCGATTTCTGCATTTTGCATTTCCAACTGAGGTACCTGGTTCATCACACTGGGACCGATTGGTCAGTGGGTATAGCCCACAGAGGGTGTGCTGAAGCAGGGCACAGCATCTCTTCACCCAGGAAGTGCAAGGGGTCAGGCGATTTCCCTTTCCTAGCCAAGGGAAGCAGTGACATACAGTACCTGGAAAAACGGGACACTCCCACCCAAATACTGTGCTTTTCCCTAGGTCTTAGCAACCAGCAGACAAGGAGATTCTCTCCCGTGCCTGACTTGGCAGGTCCCATGCCCACACAGCCTTGTTCACTGCTAGCACAGCAGGTCTGAGATCAGACTGTGAGGCAGCAGCCTGGTTGGGGGAGGGGCGTCCACCATTGCTGAGGCTTGAATAAGTGAACAAAGCGACTGGGAAGATCGAACTGGGTGGAGCCCACCGCAGCTCAGCAAGGCCTACTGCTGTTAGACTCCACCTCTGTGGGCAGGGCATAGCTGAAAAAAAGGCAGCAGACAACTTCGTCAGACTTAAATGTCCCTGTCTGACAGCTCTGAAGGGAGCAGTGGTTCTCCCAACATGGCGTTTGAGCTCTGAGAACAGACAAACTGCTTCTTTAAGTGGGTCTGACCCTCGTGTAGCCTAACTGGGAGACACCTCCCAGTAGGGGCAGACAGACACCTCATATAGGTGGGTGCCCCTCTGGAATGAAGCTTCCGGAGGAAGGATCAGGCAGCAATATTTGCTGTTCTGCATCATTTGCTGTTCTGCAGCCTCCACTGGTGATACCCAGGCAAACAGGGTCTGGAGTGGACCTCCAGCAAACTCCAACAGACCTGCAGCTGAGGGACCTGACTGTTAGAAGGAAAACAAACAAACAGAAAGAACATCAATATCAACAAAAAGGACATCTACACCAAAACCCCATTGTAGGTCACCAACATCAAAGACAAAAGTTAAATAAAACCATAAAGATGAGGAGAAACCATAGCAGAAAAGCTGAAAATTCTGAAAACCAGAGCACCTCTTTTCCTCCAAAGGATCGCAGCTCCTCGCCAGCAATAGAATGAAGCTGGCCGGAGAATGACTTTGATGAGTTGACAGAAGTAGGCTTCAGAAGGTCAGTAGGTCACAAGGAAGCTAAAAACCTTGAAAAAAGGTTAGACAAATGGCTAACTAGAATAAACAGTGTAGAGAAGACTTTAAATGACCTGATGGAGCTGACACCATGCACAAGAAGTTGGTGACACATGCACAAGCTTTAATAGCCGATTTGATCAAATGGAAGAAAGGGTATCAGTGATTGAATAGCAAATTAATGAAATAAAGTGAGAAGACAAGGTTAGAGAAAAAAGAGTGAAAAGAAATGAACAAAGCTTCCAAGAAATATGGGACTATGTGAAAAGACCAAATCTACATTTGATTGGTGCACCACAAAGTGATGGGGAGAATGGAACCAAGTTGGAAAATACCCTTCAGGATATTATCCAGGAGAACTTCCCCAATCTAGCAAGCAGGCCAACATTCAAATTCAGGAAATACCAAGAACATCATAAAGATATTCCTCAAGAGGAGCAACCCCAAGACACATAATTGTCAGAATCACCAAGGTTGAAATGAAGGAAAAAATGTTGAGGGCAACCAGAGAGAAAGGTTAAGTTACCCACAAAGGGAAACCCATCAGACTAACAGCAGATCTCTCTGCAGAAACCCTACAAGCCAGAAGATAGTGGGGGCCAATATTCAACATTTTTAAAGAAGAGAATTTTCAAACCAGAATTTCATATCCAGCGAAACTAGGCTTCATAAGTGAAGGAGAAATAAAAATTTTTACAGGCAAGCAAATGCTGAGAGATTTTGTCACCACCACACCTGTCTTATAAAAGCTCCTGAAGGAAGCACTAAACATAGAAAGGAAGAACCAGTACTAGCCACTGCAAAAACATGCCAAATTGTAAAGACCATGGATGCTATGAAGAAAATGCATCAAAATAACCAGCTAACATCATAATGACAAGATCAAATTCACATATAACAATTAACCTTAAATGTAAGTGGGCTAAATGCCCCAATTAAAAGACACAGACTGGCAAATTGGATGAAGAGTCAAGACCCATTAGTGTGCGGCATTCAGGAGATCTGTCTCATGTGCAAAGACACACATAGGCTCAAAATAAAGGGATGGAGGAAGATCTACCAAGCAAATGGAAAGCAAAAGAAAGCAGGGGTTGCAATCCTAGTCTCTGATAAAACAGACTTTAAACCAACAAAGATCAAAAGACACAAAGAAGGCCATTACATAATGGTAAAGGGATCAATTCAACAAGAAGAGCTAACTATCCTACATATATATGGACCCAATACAGGATCACCCAGATTCATAAAGCAAGTCCTTAGAAGCCTACAAAGAGACTTAGACTCCCACATAATAATAATGGGAGACTTTAACACCCCACTGTCAATATTAGATCAATGAGACAGAAGATTAACAAGGACATCCAGGACTGGAACTCAGCTCTGCACCAGGCAGACCTAATAGACATCTACAGAACTCTCCACCCCAAATCAACAGTATATACATTCTTCTCAGCACCACATCTCACTTATTCCAAAATTGACCACATAGTTGGAAGGAAAGCACTCCTCAGCAAATGTAAAAAAAACAGAAATCACAACAAACTGTCTCTCAGACGACAATGCAAATTAGAACTCAGGATTAAGAAACTAATTCAAAACTGCACAACTACATGGAAACTGAACAACTTGCTTTTGAATGACTACTGGGTAAATAATGAAATGAAGACAGAAATAAAGATGATCTTTGAAACCAATGAAAACAAAGATACAACGTACCAGAATCCCTTGGATGCATTTAGAGCAGTGTGTAGAGGGAAATTTATAGCACTAAATGCCCACAAGAGAAAGCAGGAAAGAGCTAAAATTGACACCCTAACATCACAATTAAAAGAACTAGAGAAGCAAGAGCCAACAAATTCAAAAGCTTGCAGAAGACAAGAAGTAACTAAGATCAGAGCAGAACTGAAAGAGATAGAGACACAAACAAAACTTCAAAAAATCAATGAATCCAGGAGCTAGTTTCTAGAAAAGATCCACAAAATTGATAGACTGCTAGCAAGACTAATAAAGAAGAAAAGAGAAGGATCAAATAGATGCAATAAAAAATGATAAGGGGGATATCACCACCTATCCCACAGAAATACAAACTACCATCAGAGAATACTGTAAACACCTCTACACAAATAAACTAGAAAACCTTGAAGAAATGGATAAATTCCTGGACACATACCCCCTCCCAAGACTAAACCAGGAAGAAGCTGAATCTCTGAATAGACCAATAACAGGCTCTGAAATTGAGGCAATAATTAATAGCCTACCAACCAAAAAAAGTCCAGGACCGGAGGGATTCACAGCTGAATTCTACCAGAGGTACAAAGAGGAGCTGGCACCATTCCTTCTGAAACTATTCCAATCAATAGAAAAAGAGGGAATTTTCCCTTACTCATTTTATGAGGTCAGGATCATCCTGATACCAAAGCCTGGCAGAGACACAACAACAAAAAAGAATTTTAGACCAATATCCCTGATGAACACTGATGCGAAGATCCTCAATAAAATACTGGCAAACCAAATCCAGCAACACATCAAAAAGCTTATCCACAACAAACAGGTCAGCTTCATCCCTGGGATACAAGGCTGATTCAACATGCACAAATTAATAAAATAATCCATCACATAAACAGAACCAATGACAAAAACCACGATTATCTCAATAGATGCAGAAAAGGCCTTCAACAAAATTCAACAGCCCTTCATGCTAAAAACTCTCAATAAACTGGGTATAGATGGAACATATCTCAAAATAGTAAGAGCTATTTATGACAAGCCCACAGCCAGTATCATAATGGGTAAAAACTGGAAGCATCCCCTTTGAAAACTGGCACAAGACAGGAATGTCCTCTCTCACCACTCCTATTCAACATAGTGTTGGAAGTTCTGGCCAGGGAAATCAGGCAAGAGAAATAAATAAAGGGTATTCAATTAGGAAAAGAGGAAGTCAAATTGTCCCTGTTTGCAGATGACATGATTGTATATTTAGAAAACCCCATTGTCTCAGCCCAAAATTTCATTAAGCTGATAAGCAACTTCAGCAAAGTCTCAGGATACAAAATCAATGTGCAAAAATCACAAACATTCCTACACACCAATAACAGAGATCCAAATCATGAGTGAACTCCCATTCACAATTGCTTCAAATAGAATAAAATACCTAAGAATCCAACTTACAAGGGATGTGAAGGACCCCTTCAAGGAGAACTACAAAACACTGCTCGATGAAATAAAAGAGGACACAAACAAATGAAAAAACATTCCATGCTCATGGAAAGGAAGAATCTCTATTGTGAAAATGGCCATAATGCCCAAGGTAATTTATAGATTCATACTGCCCAAGGTAAGGTAATTTTTAGATTCAATGCCATTTCCATTAATCTACCAATGACTTTCTTCACAGAATTGGAAAAAACTACTTTAAAGTTCATATGGAACCAAAAAAAGCCCTCATTGCTAAGACAATCCTAAGCAAAAAGAACAAAGCTGGAGGCATCACACTACCTGACATCAAACTATACTACAAGACTACAGTAACCAAAACAGAATAGTACTGGTACCAAAACAAACATATAGACCAATGGAACAGAACGGAGGCCTCAGAAATGACACCACACATCTACAACCATCTGATCTTTGACAAACCTGACAAAAACAAGAAATGGGAAAAGGATTCCCTATTTAATAAATGGTGCTGGGAAAACTCGCTAGCCATGTGTAGAAACCTGAAACTGGATCCCTTCCTTATACCTTGTATAAAAATTAATTCAAGATAGATTAAAGACTTAAATGTTAGACCTAAAATCATAAAAGCCCTAGGAGAAAACCTAAGCAATTTCATTCAGGACATAGGCATGGGCAAAGAGTTCTTGACTAAAACACCAAAAGCAATGGCAACAAAAGCCAAAATTGACAAATGGGATCTAATTAAACCAAAGAACTTCTACCCAGCAAAAGAAACTACCATCAGAGTGAACAGGCAACCTACAGAATGGGAGAAAATTTTTGCAATTTAGCCATCTGACAAAGGGCTAATATCCAGAATGTACAAAATAACTCAAACAAATTTACAAGAAAAAATCAAACAACCCCATCAAAAAGTGGGCGAAGGATATGAACAGACACTTCTCAAAAGAAGACATCTACGCAGCCAAAAGACACATGAAAAAATGCTTATCATCACTGGTCATCAGAGAAATGCAAATCAATACCACAATGAGGTACCATCTCACACCAGTTAGAATGGCAATCATTAAAAAGTCAGGAAACAACAAGATGCTGGAGAGGATGTGGAGAAATAGGAATGCTTTTACACTGTTGGTGGGAGTGTAAGTTAGTTCAACCATTGTGGAAGACTGTGGCAGTTCCTCAAGGATCTAGAACTAGAAATATCATTTGACCCAGTGATCCCATTATTGGGTATGTACCCAAAGGATTATAAATCATACTGCTATAAAGACACATGCACACGTATGTTTACTGTAGCACTATTCACAATAACAAAAGACTTGGAACCAACCCAAATGTCCATCAGTGATAGACTGGATAAAGAAAATGTGGCACATACACACCATGGAATACTATGCACCTATAAAAAAGGATGAGTTCATGTTCTTTGCAGGGACATGGATGAAACTGGAAACCATCATTCTCAGCAAATTATCACAAGGACAGAAAACCAAACATTGCATGTTCTCACTCATAGGTGGGAATTGAACAACGAGATTACTTGGATACAGTGTGGGGAACATCACACACTGGGGCCTGTTGGGGGTTGAGGGGCTTGGGGAGGGATAGCATTAGGAGAAATACCTAATGTAAATGACGAGTTGATGGGTGCAGCTAACCAACATAGCACATGTATACCTATGTATCAAACCTACACGTTGTGCACATGTACCCTAGAACTTAAAATATTGAAAAAGAATCCTGCTACTTATACAATTTGAAAATCGGAAAGGGAAGAACAGAAAGACTTTATACTCCTTTCCACCAGAAATAACTGCTTTTAATACCTTTGTGTACTTCCATCTGCAGGTGTATTTTGAATTCAAAGGAAAATGGATCACACATGTTAAAGCTTTTGTTATGCAAATATTTCATATTATTTTAACATAAATATTATAATTTTACCTATAAAAAATGTACAATTATATCCAGCCCAAATTCATGCCCTTGTTATGATTTCAACATGTCCTGGCCAGAATACTGGTTTAATTATTTCACAGATCAAAAAGGAAAGGCTTCTAGCACAGAGACCTATCAACTCAAAGAACTGCTCTCTTCAGGATAATTGCCAAGTGTCTGTATATAGTTTAATGTTCTTATGAGTTGAACTCTGTAAAAATTCACACACTGGAGTTCTAACCCCCAGTACCTCAGAATGTGGTCTTATTTGGAAATAGCATTGTTGAGGATACAGTTAAGATGAAGTTATAATGGAGTACTGTGGGCCCCTTAACCATTATGACTCATGCCTTTATATAAAGGGGAAATTCGGACACAGAGACATGCACACAGGAATATCATGTGAAGACTGGAATTATACTGCCATAAGCCAACGAGCTCTCAGAAGCTAGGAGAGGGGCCTGGAAAAGAACCTTCCCTAATGCCCTTGAAAGGAGCATGGCCTTGCCAACATCTTGATTTCAGACTTCTGGCCTCCAGAATTTTGAGATAATTCATTTCTGTTGTTCTAAGCCCCCAAGTTTGCGGTACTCTGTTATGGCAGCCCCAGAAAACTCACAGCTGTCAGACTTTAAAAAAAAAAACCTAAATTTTAGCACCCCTTTCACACATGATACAAGCTATCAAAGCAAAGAAAGACTCATGAAACAGAGGCATGACCACGTACCCTTCTCATTCATTCACCTCCCTTATCCACCTGTCACCTATGTACCCAGACCCCATGCCATCGTAGAGGTGATTTCACAAGGCAACAGACTTGCTGACTTTCTTAGCCCATGCTCTCTATAAAGGGAAAGCACAGCCAGCCTTTCATGTGGGCCCCATTGGCTACCTGGCTATAAGAAGCTCACCCTTCATTGTAAATTTTCTTGTCTGACTTCGTCGGGAAGTTAATGTGTCATTTTACATGGACATGGGCCCCTAACCCTAGCAAATTCCCTTTCCTTTGCCCAAAAGAACTGAAATTCTCTCCACAAAGCCAATAAGAGCCTTTCATTTATGTTGGCCTATGAAAGAAATTACTCCCTCCTGACATGCACACCCACTCACACTCACACACAAACACATACACACTCACACTATAGAAAACGTTCCAGTGGCATTAGTGTGTGCTCAGTGGTCTGGTAAGATGTTGAGAAAATGATGTGAGAGCAGACTAGCACAAGCTATTGAAGAATAGTGTATTGGAAAGACTGACAGAGTATATGCAGAAATAAAAGAAAGAGAATGATGGAAAGTAAAAGAATTGTGTTGTGTTACGAACTCAACAGACACTCTGTTGCTTGTTATTAAGAAAACTGAAACTAATAAACTGAAACTGCAGGATACTTAGTATGTGTGCCCTCTAGTTTAGATTTGCTGGAATTTGACCAGTACTGTGTTTTCAAATTGGCCCAACTTTTGTAAAAACCTCTTTGTTACCCTTGCTCTCAAACATGTTATAAATTCATTAAATGGCCTAAGACTTTATTGCTAATTTTCTCCTGTAAAAGATTATAAAAGGAGTTTCTTAGGCCGAGGCCTCCAAGCAGGATTCAGTTGGGGAAGAAATGGTATTGATGATTCATCAGCCTCTAAGTTGCTAAAGTATCATATTGGATACCGGCAACCTGATGACCAGATCATACCTGAAGTCAGCATCAGTTCTGAGCGCAAAGTTAAGTGGATCTTTAAGGATGTCTTATAAACCCAAGGCCATGAGCAAGTGTGACTTGGTCAGAGTGAAGGAAGGACAGGAGATTCTGAACCATGCACAATCTGCTTGCAGGACTGCTTTCTGCTAACAATCTCAATTCTGGGCATCTGAAATATGCTCAGATATGGCCAAGTAATAGTTCATTAAGTGGGAAAAATAGCATACAAAAATCAAATCTTCAGATAATTCAAGAAGCCTATTTTGGATAATACATTTGATGCTCTGTATTTTTTCTTTTCACCCTGTAAAAATAATCTCTTTCCATCTAATGAGAGACTGGCAGAGAGGATAATGAGGAAAGCTAAAGAAATGCAGAATTTACAAACCAGATGGTCTGTCCTTGAACAATTGAATGTGCTGAGAATGTATCATTTCAGAAAGATTTTAGCATGGAAAATTCTAAAGACTCTATGTTTAGCATAGTAAAGTCCTGCATAACACTTTCAGTTAGTGATGAACCACGTGTGTAATGATGGTCCCATAAGATTATGATACTGAATTTTTAATGTACCTTTTCTATGTTTAGATACGTTTAGATACACAAATACCATTGTGTCACAATTGAATACAGTATTCAGTACAGTAACGTGCTATATAGGTTTGCAACCTAGAAACAATAGGCTGTACAATATAGCCTAGGTGTGTAGTAGGCTGTACCATCTAGGTTTGTGTAAGTGCACTCTATAATGCTTGCAAGGAAAAAATTGCCTAATGATGCATTTCTCAGAGTATATGTCCATCATTAAGTGATACATAATTGTATTTCTCAATTTAGAAAACATCAAGATTTTTCCTCTTTCAACTGATCCCTGGTTACAAACTGGTCATCCATGGAACTGGAAACCTGAGGAAATGTAAGGTGGGTATTAAAAAAAAATTATTTTTGTGGTATTAATATCCTCCAAGATTAAAGTAAAAGCATTTCCCACTTCATTCCATCTTAAAATACAGCAGTGCATACCTGTTGAAACAATTTCTACCCTTCTACCTCTAAAAAAATTACTTAAAACAATTACTTTGAAACTATTGGCAGGATCAAAATGGCCAGCCCTGTGATTCAGGGCATTGTAGGGCACCTAATCTCATTATTTGTCCTGCAAACATGTGAAACTCAGCACCTCAATATGAACCTCTTCCCCAAACACATTTTTTAAGTAAACTTTTCTTGTTTTGAAAATATTGGGAAGATAGTACAGAGAGTTTCCATATACACAACACCCAGTTTCCCTTATTATTAATATCTTACATTAGTATGATACACCTTCTACAGTTAATGAACCAATATTGACACATTATTAACTAAAATGCATACTTTAATCAGGTTTCTTTCATTTTTACCTAATGTTCATTTTCTGTGTTAGGATCCCATCCAAGATACCATATTGCATGTAGTCATTACGTCTCTGCAGACTCTTAGCTATGTCAGTTTCTCAAATTTACCTTGTTTTTTGGTTTTGTCTGTTTTTGTTTTTGAGACAGGGTCTCACTTTGTTACCCAGGCTGGAGTGCACTGGCATAATCATGGCTCATTGCAGCCTCAATCTCCTGGGCTCAAGTGATCCTCCTGCCTTAGCCTCCTTAGTAGCTGGAACTACAGGCATGCACCACCACACCCAGCCAATTTTTCTTAAATTTTTGTAGGGACGAGGTCTCACTATCCCAAACACCTGGGTTCAAGTGATCCTCCTGCCTTGGCCTCCTAAAGTGCTGGGATTACAGGCATGAGCCATACATCTGGCTCATACCTGGTTTTTGATAACATTTAGTTTTGAGAAGTGCTGGTCCGATAGTTTATAAAATATCCCTCAGTTGGGATTTGACTAACAATTAAACTGAGATTATGTGTTTTTGGGAGAAAGATCAAAGAGTTAAAATGCCATTTTCATCACATCTATCAAGGGCATATTGCCATCAGTACGGTGATATATTGATATCACTGTTGGTATTGATCACCTGGCTGAGATGTGTTTATCAGGTGTCTCCACTAGGGAAGTTGTTCTCCTCAACCCTTTCTATCATGTACTCCGTTGGTAGAGAGTCCCTATGCACAGCCCCGAGATAAGGACTGGAGAATTATACTGTACCTCCTTGAGGACTATCTACCTAAATTATTTGAAATATTTCTGCAAGGGAGGTGGTCTCTTCTCCTTCTATTTATTTAATTATTCAATCACCTGTTTATGTCAGTATGGATGCATGAATATTTATTTTATACTTTGGGTTATAATCTGATGCTACTTTATTTATTTTGGTTGAATAATTTTTATACTTTGGATTATAATCCAGTGCTACTTGAATATTTATTTTATACTTTGGATTATAATCCAATGCTACTTGAATATTTATTTTATACTTTGGATTATAATCCAATGCTACTTTATATATTTTGGTTGCTCAGTGTTCCAACTTTTACTACTGGGAGCTCTTTCGGCGAGATCTTGTGTCCCTTTGATGTACCACTATCATTGTGTTTTGTTTGTTTGTTAGCTTTTTCTGAGTACTTCCTTTTTTGTGGTACTACAAATATGCAAATCTTATCTTGTCTATTTCTTGTTCCAGTCTTAGAATCAGACATTTCCCCCAAGAAGCCCTCATTCCTTTTATTGCAGAATGGTATGGGAACCCAAGAACTAGATGCTTACTGTCCAGGCTACTAAAGTGTCATTGCTCCTTGGCCCTCTCAGCTGACAGATCAGCGAGATAATCTGTGTGAGTACTAGCCTATACATAGGCACATATCTCTAAATATTTCCATGTGTAACCATCTTTTAGCTATATGAAGCTAAACATGAATTCATACATAGCCTCTGACTAATCCATTACCACATGGGTTATTCTGGCCTCATCCCCTTGTTTATTTGTAACCTCTCTTTCCAAAAGTGAGATACCTGACATCTAATACTCATCATCCATTTACTTAATTGTTCAATTTCAGTATATATGTATAATAGTATTAAAACTTTTATCCTTGTGGGAAACAACTTTATCAATGAGTGTATAGTGCTTATGTATAATTTCTTTTGCCATCTTTTTTAGTCATACAGACCTCACTCATTTCCAGTTACTTAGGTCAGTAACCTTCCCCTACAGGATCTACAGCGAGGTTGTTTCACACATTTGTAATACAGTTACAATCTTTGTCACACTGGACATTTCATCCTGGGATTCTCCCAACCTCATAAATGATTTTTCTTTAATTTGTATACATTAAGCTCTACTCTCTGTACTGTACATTTCTATGGATTTTGACAAATATATAGTGACACATATCCACAATTTTACCACACAGAATAGTTTCATCACTCTAAAACTTCTCCTGTGCTGCACTGTTTCCGTGCTCCCCTTCTCCCACACCAAACCTCTGGCAATCACTAATTGCTTCCATCTCTGTAGCTTTGTCTTTTCCAGAATGTCATATAATTGAAATCATACTGCATATAGCCTTTCAGACAGACTTCTTTGGCATAGCAATATGCATTTAAAATTCATCCATGTCTTTTCATTGCTTGATGGCTCATTTCTTTTTATTGCTGAATAGTATTCCATTGCATGGATGTACCATAGTTTTGTTTTGTTTTTTCATTCATTTACCTGGTGAAGAACATCTTGGTTGCTTCCAGTTTGGGACAATTATGAATGAAGCTGCTCTAAACATTTGCATGGCGTTTTGGAGGTTGACATAAGTTTTTGATTCAATTGGGTAAACACCTAGGAGAACAATTGCTAGATCATATGTTAGGACTATGTTTGGCTTCCTGCAAACTGCCAAACTGCTTTCCAAAATGGCTAGACTATTTTGAATTTCTGCCAGCAATCAATGAGAGTTCCTTTTTTCACATCCTCACCAGCAATTGGTAATATCTGTTTTTGGAATTTTAGCCACTCTAATAGGTGTGTAGTATAATGTCATTGTTTTTTAATTTTTAATTTCCCAGTGACAAATGATGTTGAACACCTTTTCATATACTTGTTTGCCATCTGTACATCTTCTTCGGTCTTCCAGTCCATTCAAAAGTACTTAGATAATTTATTGATTATTAAAGCTATATTTCAAGTTTGTGTCACTTTCTTATCAAATATTCTTTCCCAAGAAAAATTTCTAAAATTTGCCACAAATTTGGGTTACATGGACAAAACCCTCCATACACTATCAATTGTGAAATTACTGGTAGAAGGAATCTCTTTTAAATGAGTATAATGTATGTTTAGCAAATTATTTTATTGGTAGTCTACCTATAGTCTTAAATACTATTAGAAACTTCCTCTTTTCACATCCAAGTATGAAGACAGTGCCCACTATACTTTAGCATACATTACCTAACAATGAAGAAGAGGACACACATATGCCTTAGTAATAACATTGTCTTGCTTTATGTCCTTGAACAAGTAACTTTGCCATGTGAGGCCTAAGTTTCTTCATCTGTTGTATCATGAGGTGAGTGCAGATAACCTAGAGTTCCTTTGACCACTTTCATTTTATTTTTTACTCTTTTCTATCATCTCAGTCACTGACCAGAGGCTCATTAACACAGGATTCTTTTCTTTGGTTACCTTTCCTCCTACCATGACCACACTGAATTTTCCTCGTTTAGTTGTTGGTTCTCTTTCCAGACCACTCCTTAAGTTCAATATGTACTTTCTCTCACTTTTATTATCTAAAGATCAGTTTCCCTTGTTAATATGCTGTTTTAATTTTTTCATATCACATCTAATTAGAATTTGTTTTGCTTGAGAGTAATTAAATTTTATGACAGCAAATTAAATACAAGTTGATGGCTTTATGGTTTATCTGCAAATCACCCCAGACTGCTTACTAGAACCTAAATTAAAGTTGTTTCCATCCTCCACTAGGACTCCTTCATGAACAGGGTATGTTTTTTGATGAATTTCAGCTTTTGGGCCATTCTTTTTTCTTTTACTAAAGGATAGATCTGAGAAGCCAAGAAATTGAGGCTGAAAAACAACCAGCCACCAAAGAGTCTTACTCAGGATACATTTGATAAACTCCTTTTTCCTTGTTGTTAAATGTATCCTGTTGCCTTGAAAGAAAGGAGTACGCCTACCTATACAGTGAGCAATTTTCTCTCCAGGGAGTACTTTACTCATTCAAGTTCACTATAGGTCAGGCTAAAAGCAGTCCTGGTGTGATTCGTATTTCTCACCACAGTCATCCTTAACTGCTTCAGGATGTATGACTAATTAGAAGAAATATACACAGCAGGCACAGTATATGACACACAGTAACCACCTGCATAGGTGCCATTGTGTTTAAGTTGCACAGATGGCCCCGTGAGTCGTTAGCTTTTATAAAACAACTTCAAAATCAAGGTACTGACAGAATGTATAGGAGTGTGCCTTCAAAAAGTTCAGGTAAGTCAAATGGTAGACAACTGGAAAGCAGTGTCTCCCCCTTATAAAGAGTGATTTACAAATCTAATGATTATATCTTCAAAACCAGAAAAAGAAAACTATCTCTAACAGGCAACGCTTCTGTTTTTCTTTTTTAGTCTCACACAGAACTCAAAGCACAGGTCGTAGTTCAGGGGCTTGAAGGTGTTCACAGCTCCCCTGACCACACTTTTCATTTAGTTTGCATATGACGTTTACCTGGCTGTGAGTGGCCAGACACATATTCCTGGCCTTGTCAATATCTAAAATTTGATAAATGTTTATGACAGAATTGGAACAAAGAAGAGTGAAAGGGCTTTGAATAAGGGCTGAAGGGGCCTCATCTTTGAGTAACATCCGTGACTGATACCAAGGCATGCCTCAGCAAACAACTGAAAGTAGCTTCCCGTGGGGCTACGTGCTTATCTGATCTGCCCACTCTGGGTGGGCCCGCAGACTTTAACAGCTAAAGTAGATGTATATACTCTCAGGTGTCATAATACCTGGAAGTGTTTTAGGTTGAAACCTTATAAAGATGACAAATTTAAAACTAAGGAATAACCTGTGTATGCAGATTACTATAGAGTTAACCCACATATGAAATCAACCACAAAAAAGTCTTCAAGTGTGTTATAAGTGTCCCTATCTACTAAGGAATATGTTCTCTGCAATTTGTTTCCCTTCAAAAACCTTCTTACCTGGCTGAATTTTGCTGTTGAGTTAATTGACTTCCTGCTTGTTGAGGATTTGTTTTTAATAGTCTTTTTTTCCCTTTGCCTTATTTTCTACATTGGTGTATTTCTTAATGCTAAATATTCTTTGGTGATTTGGGGGTCTAAATTTCTAAGTTTCTAATGGTTCTACATATTTTTCAGCTGTCCAGTTTCCATTGTTGCTGTTTTGTGGGTCCAAGTTGGTTTTTTCCTAGAAAAAATAATAATAAAAGCTAACTTTTCTTAAGGATTTTCCACATTCGCAGAACTCTTCTAAATCCTTCATGTGTATTTTAACTCATGTTATTTCCTTCTATCATAGACCTTATTACTATTTTTCAGGACATTCTCTAGCTCTGAGTCCACAGCTGCTCAGTGTTAGACCTTAAAAGCTGTCTTATCAGTTTCGAAAGTGCTGATATGGCTTTCCTTCAGTGCCCTCTACTGAATGTGGGTGTGGAGTTAGTGACTGTCTGGGAATGACTGCTCTGTCTCTGTGGCTTTGAAACCATTGTCTTTCTCTCCCTGCGTCCCACTTGCTGATTGTAGGAGTGAACTTCCGGCACGTAACATCTAGAATCGTACCAAGTTGGAAACGTTTTGTCCATTGTACATGAGCATGGATAATATGATTTTCTCTGTGAAAGATCAATAATAATAGTGCTACATGAGAAGAATCATGATTACTCTTGTAGGTAACTACAACAAAAATCTACTATTGGCAATTACTCATCTACTGTTTTGGACCCATCACTTGTACAAGGTATACATGTACTGTCTGATACCTAATTTAGCTGCATTGATTCATTTTTCACTTCTCATCTCTTAAATATATTTTGCATAGGTGGCATTCTGGATAACAAAGAGTTTCTACATGTCTCTTAGGGTAAATGACATTATTGGTGTACAGCTTATTCCACGTAGAAGGATTCTACACTTGACAATGGAGATCTCATTTTACAATCTGTGTATCTCCTTTAGCAAGCACCCAGTTCAGAAATAACACAATTACTAATTTAAAATGATTAATATTTGAGTCCTTGCTGTGCTACATACTTCATATTTGTTATCCCCCTTAATCTTCACAGCCTTCCCATGAGATAGGTCCTATCCTCAATCCAATTTGACGTACGATCAAAGTCTGAATTGAATTGATGATGTGGAACAACTCAACCGTTAAGAGTTGAAAACAGGTCTGCTGATTGTAGAATTTGGTTTTTACCATTATAGCTGTATATTACAGATAGCATTTGTGCTAACAAAACAAAATGATTCATTTGTTAGATGAAGGAAGATCCTAACATTCTTTCTCCCTGTTCATGTAAAATGACTAAGGAAAATGAAGAAGAACAAAAGAAATCCTTGGTCTTCAGCAGTAGCAGAACTCTTACAGGTCTTCCAGGCTGTGTATAAATGCAGCTGAGCAGTAACATTGAAAATGTTGCTTTGAGCCAAGGGGATAGTTTGAATTTCACCACCTATCATACTAGCTTGTACTTAGAAGACACTCAATAAAACATATTGAACTGAATCCAAATATGTTCACCAGAAAAGCTAGCCTCCATAAGGAAGGGAAAGGTAACAGAATTACCTAACCTTTGGATCATTTTATGGTTTGCAACCTGCTTTTGAAAACCATGTGTGTAACAGTACTGGGCTTGAGCTGTTCCTGCTTGATGGTATTACTGGTGTGACTGTGTTACTACTATACTACATCCTTTTTTTCCTTCAGGCTTCACAGTGGTGCATGATACACACAGGCCAGATATTATTCATTTTAGTAATAAATGCTAATGTCTTTGGTAGGACACATATTTAATTATGTATAGTGGATATTTGATTCCAATAATTTTGAAGATTGAAAACTGACAAGCCAAGAAGGGTAGTGGGCAGTTTATACTTCATTTTGCTCTGGGAGAATTGACTTTGGTGAGCTTTTAAAATCTTGAAGATACAGATATAGGTAGAAACCCATATTTTCAGGAATCTCTGGATTATAAAAATTTAACCCAAGTGCTGCTGCTTCAGACAGATATATTCAGTTCCATTTAATTCCATAATTGAAACTATTAGCAGACTTTGCCCCTGGAGATTTAGAGAATTCTTCTCTGCCCCAGTCTTAATTTAGACTGCCTTATGATTTAAAAAAAAAAAAAAAAAAACTTGTTATTGGAAGGTTTGTGTCTCTTGTTTTATTTTGAGATGGAATCTCACTCTGTTGCCTAGGCTGGAGTTCAGTGGCCCATCCCAGCTCACTGCAACCTCCACCTCCAAGGTTCAAGCAATTCTCATGCCTCAGTCCCCTGAGTAGCTAGGACTACAGGTGCACGCCACCACGTCCGGCTAATTTCTGTGTTTTTAGTAGAAACAATGTTTCACCATGTTGCCCAGCTGGTCACAAACTCCTGGGCTCTAGTGATTCACCTGACTCAGCCTCCCAAAATGTTAGGATTACGGGCATGAGCCACTGTCCCCAGCTAGTTTGTCTTTTTTAATCCAGATAGTTGTTCACAGGACTCTAGGAATTGAGACCAGGCTGTGACAGGAGGGACCTATCAATCTCATCGTTCTCCCACCTCCCATTGCAGGTGAGGCTGTGACAGGAAATTGGTGTTGGGTTTGTGCTCTGCTGCCTGGACCAAACTGTTAGTAGCTCAGATGTGTGCTGTTTAAAATAAAACAATCAGGATTTTGATAAACAAGGGGAACAACTGTGGTGATCTCTCCCAGGCCACTGCTGTAATATTACACACAAGTAGAGGCTGAGGGGGAAGTGGCATCTCATCTGAAGGAAACAGATAGTGTGCCACTGTCAATCAATGAAACAAGTATGACCTCATTTAAAACAACAGGAACCACAATAAGCAGGCCTAGACTAGAGTTTGGAGGTGTCTGGAGACTCCCATTTGTGGGTTTGAGCTGGTCTTCATGATCCCAGAAGCTGTGGGAGTGAGTAAGGAACTCTGCAGTCCAGTTGGATCTGTGAGTCCTGAGTAACCACCACTGATAACAGCTGTTGGTTACTTTGTATTAGACTTCTGTTATTTCCAGGTCTTCAAGGAGATCTTCTCAAACTCACAGACTGGTGTCACCTGTGCTAAGAGGAATTAGAGCCCTCCCTAGTGCTGAAGAGGTATCAGTGGTGATCACTTCACCTTGGACAGGCCTACCCCAACATCCACAGGCCTGGGCAGGAGCACAAAGGAGACTTGCACACCTATGTCCAAACATTTAAACGTTATAAATCAAGCTACCTAATTTCCTGGAATATGTCTCATCCTCCTACCTTGACAAATCTCTCTTCATAATGACTTGAAGGGTTGAAATTTAGAATTCTCCACCCCCTCCTCTCTCTCCTGCCTGACACCCACAGCCTTCTTTTTCCATGCTCACTGTCTCTGTCTCATATGAGGAAGGGCCTTGCTCATCATGTATGGATATCCCAGGTCATGCTTCCAAGCTCCACAAACCCTCCCACAGAAAACAATCACCTTTTGCTGTACTTTGAGCCTCCAGAGTTGTACACTGGCATGTGTTAGCCTCAGAATGAAGGGCCAGAGAAGAAGCCTGAAGTCCTTCTAAGCAGAAGAGTCTTGAGTCCTGGGTACCCAGAGCATGGTATAGAAAAGGGGAAATAAGCCCAGTGGATTCCACACCCCATGGAGAGCAGCATGACTGGAGGAAGGTTGAAGCAAGCACCCTTGCCCAGTTCTAAGAGCAGGAATGCCTGTAGAGTACCATTTTCCCAAATGATTACCTCAAAAGTGTGAGCAACAACAGAATCAGCAGTTAAATGGAAAAAAGAGATCAGAAGAAACTGTAAGGATTCTATCAGAGGTCACAAGATCCCTGAGGAGCTCTCAGAAATAGCTGGGGTATCACTTTGAGAGGAGCTTATTTCAAACAAATAGACCATTGGAAGGTTCATTCTAAAATTACAATTTGAAAATTAAGGGTTGCACCTTTGGAATATGGATGACCTAGGAGCAGCTTACATTGCATCATTATTTCCTTACAATGTATTCTCTAGGTAGGAGAAAACAGGCTTCAAGGTGATAACAAACTCATCTACAATCACATTTCCACAGCACAGCAGAGTGAGCATTCCGATTTCTAGTCCAGTGCTCTTCTGTGTCAAAAATGTACTGAGAAAAGCAGCCAGAGGAGGTCAAGAAAGTTTAGGGCAGGTCTATTAATGAGAACTCGGCACAGCACCTTGCTCATGCCTGGACGCACAAAAAAAATTATCATTCCATTAATTTCCCTTCACAAACCTTCCTACCTGGCTGATTTTTGCTCTTGAGTTAATTGACTTCCTGCTTGTTGAGGATTTTTAAAAAATCTTTCCCATTGCCTTATTTTCTACATTGGTGTATTTCTTAATGCTAACCGTAACGGAGTTCTACTTTGAGTTAACATCATTATCCCACGTCCCCAGTATGCAGTTACTGGCCTTATTGAGAAAATCCTTGCCTCAATCTCATGACTTGGAAATTTTTCTGGCCATTTTTAATGCTTCTTTCTCATACTGTCTGACTAATCTTATACTCCTAGACATCTACTACACATATACTTTGCACTTTCAATGAAATTTTAAAAGGAGTCAAGAACATATATAACCTATTGAGCACCTAAATCGTGCTAGACACCTTTATCTTCATAGCAATCCTCCATGATAAAAACAGCAAAGCAGAGATAGCATTCTACCTGGACAGGCGAGGAAACTGGCAGAACTGCTTAAGGCCAGTAATGGCGAAGCTAGAATTTCAGCCTCAGTCTGACTCATTCCATGTCCTTTTCATTAGGCTAGGCTCCTCCTGTGTTTTGTAATACAGTAATTTATTGAGCATTTTTTTTCTGGAAGAAATAAATCATTATTTATAGTTATTACTCTCTGACCCATAAAATGTGGTTGTCCTGAAAATGTTAGAGCTAAAAAGAATATTAGAAGGAATGTCTAGTCTGATACACTTATTTTATGATCCAGGAAACAGGGGCTTAGAGACATTGAATGATTTGCTGAAGATCTTGCAGTCAGTTGTATATAACCTTAGATCCTTGTTCTCTGAACTTTTATTCCAGTTTGTTGGTTTCCACAAACATTTTTAGAGGCCTATATGAACCTAATTTGCCAATCCTGAAAATTTAAATGTATAATGTTCTCTGTATCACCATTTTTAACCTTCCTATTTCAATAGTAAAACCCAATAGTCTCTAAATAACAATTTTATAACTTTGAATTACGAGTCCACAATTAAAATTCAGAAACTGAAAAAGCATATACAGATAGAGTGTTACCTTTCAAAATGTAAATGAAAAGTTATTAATATTGTGTTATCAGAAGACTGATAAAGTCTAGGATATTTTTAAAGATACAATACTTGGGTTTTAAAAGAAAACCTTTATTACTATTCCATTAATAACTATATAATTGCCCTATGCATAAATTACTGAAATGAATTATGGTAACTGCTGTGATTTATAAAACAAGAGATAAAGTGTGGCAAAATTTACCTAACTTCAATGATGTAAAGTAATTCCCAGTAATACACACAAATAGAATATCTTCCTCCCAGTAATACACTCAAATAAAACAGCTTATGAACCATAGATCAGAAAGCTAACATGTACAGGATCAAAATGAAAAGTACTAGGTTAAAGTAGTGAATTGACGTTCATTGGTATTTAAATCTTGATTCTCAAGCATGCTTCTGTTTCTAACACATCATTATCAGACAATAATTGTCATGTCAAAGAAAGGGGGGGGGGGGGGGGGGTTGCGAGGGGAAAGGCTCTATCCTTGCCATTCTTGGGGGTGGTTATGCCATAAGGAATTTCATAATGAACTAAAAGGATTAAGGTTAAAAGAAAAACAGTTCATCAAAAAAAAAATATATGTGTGGGACCACACACATTTTCAAAGCAGTATCTGGCTTATTATTCAGTGTTGCTCAGGCATAATGTTAGAATTCTTACATGCCAAGAGCCAGAAAACTCAAAGGTTAAATCAACAGCCAGCTGCTATATTCAGCTTATCATGTGCCTGGTAACAGGAGCAGTAGGATAGATGTTAAGGAGTTTTGCTACATACCCACCTACCCAATCACTTACCTGTGTATCTATCATTGTACTTGCTTTAAACTGTGTGTATGTATGAATAGCCCCACATTCCAATATTTACTCAGTTTGCTTTGGGGATAATCATAAAACAATTATGGTATTGTAAGACTGCTTACATTTTTAAAAATTTGGTTAAGTCAATAAGGAAATCCTCAAAACAATTCTTTTCATGAATATACTTTTTTTTTTTTTCCGTTTTGAAAACATAATTTTTCTCTCTTGGGAAGGTAGCAAAACATTTCAGGCCGGGTGCGGTGGCTCAAGCCTGTAATCCCAGCACTTTGGGAGGCCGAGACGGGCGGATCACGAGGTCAGGAGATCGAGACCATCCTGGCTAACACGGTGAAACCCCGTCTCTACTAAAAATACAAAAAAAAAAAAACTAGCCGGGCAAGGTGGCGGGTGCCTGTAGTCCCAGCTACACCAGAGGCTGAGGCAGGAGAATGGCGTGGACCCGGGAGGCGGAGCTTGCAGTGAGCTGAGATCCGGCCACTGCACTCCAGCCGGGGCAACAGAGCAAGACTCCGTATCAAAAAAAAAAAAACAAAAACAAAAACAAAAACATTTCATTCTGTGGATATGTGTGAGATTTTCTGGTGATGTTAATCACCAAATATAATTGTAGAACTCTTTATTTTATAAGAATAGCATAGCGCCCTGACATAATATACCTAGTTATATGGCCTAAAGTTTTAGAGAAGTCATTACCCTAATATATCACTGATTTGAATTAATTATAGGCAGAGAAGGGGATCTCAGCATAAAGTAGTGTACAATATGAACTAGAAGAAGGTAAATGTATAGCCTTTTAATATTCTGGGAAAATATACATATTAGATGATAACATAGCCTTGGCCTCCCATCAAAAAAAGATCTGTGACCTGCTTGCCCACAGCTATTCTCACCTGTCTTTAACTTCCCTGCTGTCACAGTGGAGGAAAGTTTCCCCCCTTCCTATCTAAGTCCAAATTCCTCCACGTGTCTTGTGAATCTCATCTATGAACACCTTCTTCTATATAGACTTTGCACTATTATCTCTACTCTCCCCTCACTGTATCCTCAAACTCATTTCCTCTCATTAATTCTCCCCCTTAACCTTCCCTTTCAAAAGCATTTAAACTTGCCTAAGTCTTTTTCATCTTCCTACACACACACACAGTCTCCTGTCCTGCTCTCCTTCACAGCCAAACTTTGCAAGCCTTGCTATCTTGAATTTCTTTCTTCCTTTTACAAAACGTATTAAAATATTTCAAATATGTATATACTTCTCAACCTACTTCAATCTGAATACCAGTCTGACTAAACTACTCTTGCTTAGGTCACCAGTGACCTTTGTGTTTCTAACACCAATGGCCAGTTTCAATCTGGATCTTATCTGACATCATCTCAGCATTCAACACGGGGAATGTTCTCTTCTTCTTGAAATAGCCCCCTTCCCTGGCTGATGTGCCACTTCCTTTCCTGGCTTTTCTCTGTCTTCTCTATTTTTTCCTCCCATTCTCCTTTAGTATCTCTTTCTCCTCTACTCCATGTTTGAATGATGGGACCCCTTGGGGAACTGTTTGAAGTGCTCCTCTTTTCTCTGTCACACCACTCGCTTCCTAGGCAATCTTAACCACTTCTGTGTTTCATGTACCATTTGTAAACCTACACATTTCAACATATATACCCAGCCCAAACCTGGACTCTGAAATCCATAATGGTACATCTGATTGACACTTCAACATCTCCCCTTAGATAGGGCACAGACAACTGAAACTCAACATATCTAATTCTGAAATCCATTTTGCATCCAAACCTCCTATCTGCTAGTGTTTCCTAATGAAAAGTGTATGACTTATTCCCTATTGCACTTGCCAGAAACCAGAGAACAGGGTTGGACCAAAACTCAGACAATAGCAAACCATTTGTTCAACATTTATTTAGTGGGTGTATTAGTTTCCCAGGGCTGCCATAACAAATTATCACAGACTTGTTGTCTTAAAACAACAGAAATTTATTCTCTCATAGTTCTGGAGGCCAGAATACTGCAATCAAGGTGTCAGCAGGGTGAGTTCCTTTTGAAGTCTGTAGGGAAGAAAGGTTCCTTGACCTTTCTAGCACAGGAGGTGGCCCCAGGTCTTCCTAGGCTTGCAGCTGCATAACTCTAATCTCTGCCTCAGTTTTCACACCGCATTCCTCCCTGTGTCTCTCTTTCCTTTACTCTTCTTATAAGGACACCAGTCATTGGACTTAGGGCCCACCCTAAATCTAGGATGATTCTATCTTGACATCTTTAACTAGTTACCTCTGCAAAGTCTCTTTCTAAATAAGGTCATATTTTAAAGGTCCAAGTAACATAAATTTTGGGGAGGGCACTATTCAACTTATTACGGTGGGAGTAGAAAGGAAAAATTTCATAAGTGAAAAAATATAGGTAGAAACATCCTCACTTCCAGTGGTCAAAGCAAGAAAATATTCTGGGTGGGGGGGGTGGGGGCGGAAATGATAAAACGCATTTATTTCACAGTTTCCACAGTGTTTGTTATCTCAAATTGTATTTTTTTCCCTTTGCTCCAAACTTAATAATTTACTGTTCAGTATACAGAAGGATTTTAGAGCAGCGCTTTCCAGCTGAAAGTCTTAAATCTCACTTTAAAGTACAACATAAGAACACTTACATTGACAGATCTCTGTCAATGTGTAAGTGCTTGCAGAAAACTTTGATTTTTCTCCTCTTGATTGTATGCTACATATATGTTTATTATATAATTTGTCAAATATGTGTTTATCAGCCCCTATTTGAATTAAGTCCCAAAGTGGCAGAACTCAAAGTTTTATTCCACATACAGAAAAAAAAGTGCATTCCTTGTACAGTTTGATGTACAACAGGTAACCCATTCATCTTGATTTGCCCAGGATTTTCCATTTTAGCACTAAAAGTTCAATATCCTGAGGACCTCCTCAGTTAGTTAATCACCCCACTGTACAATTAATTTGCCTTGATGTGCAACATCTCATTATCTCCACTTGTAGGAGAAGTCCTTTCTATTTCTCATACAGAGCTCCCATTCCTTCCTGACTGCATATCCAGGGATTCATTAATGCTTAGGGAAGTGTTGGAATCCAGGAAAAGGGAATATTGCCTACCTTGGTCTCTGTCAAAGCCCTGATAACAGGGAATGATTCTAGTGGCTTAAGAACATGGCCTTGGAAACTTGTGAGTAAAGGATACAAGCCGATAGCAAACCCCAGCTTCTGTAGCAACCACAGGAGCCAAGGTAGCATCCTACTCTATGGAAGAAAATATTCAGGGTGGGGAAGTGCTTCCCATCTTCAGTGATATGTGGGCACATCCTGGTGGATTCCTCCCACAGAGTGGCCATGCCTTGTGAGTTACAGCTCTTTCAAGTTTTGGCCAACTCATTGGTGTTTAACAGTATAAATTCAGGTTGTATTGTACTTATCTTGCTGGGCACCACTTTGTTGCTCATTAGCCATGAGAGGTCTTTATGAATGCTAGGTTCTAGGGATCTCACTGGGGAGGAGGCAGGGAGTGAGCAGTCTTAAGAAAGGGGAAGTGCTGCCTATGCCCTAAAGGTTGCCTCAGAACCCTGCACAGGCAAGGCCCACTGTTCCAATGGCTACCACTAGGACTACAGCAGAGGCCTGCCACAGAGGCTCCTAGGGGAAAGGCACTCCCACCCCCGCCACCACCAACAGTGTCATACACAGTCATGGGTTTTTATTCCCTGCCTGGCGAGAACCCAAGGGATTTATAGCCCTGGTGCCCAGCCTTCTCACAGCTCACAAACAGCCACCTGCTAGGTACTCACTACCTCCTCATGGACCCAGATCACCATCTTTCCAACTCCTTCCCTCTTCCCAACTTCTTCCCTCTCCTGGGTGGCAACCCCTCTTTAAAAATCGAGCTTTCTTTCCTTATATCTGTCATTTCAAGGGAAGCCACCTTGGTGATTGGCTGGTGATTTCCTGTCTCCATTCATATTGTGACTTATTGCTAAATCATCTCCTAAAGGAAGGAAAGCAAACCTTCAGTTTAATATCTAGCTTTGTGCCCCTTCTTTATTATATCTTAGTAAATGATTGATAGAAAAATTAGAGTCATGGCTACAAGGAAAACATCAAGATGAATTCCAGGCGTCTATAATGGAAGAAATGGTATGGTAGTTCTTCCAGGTTTCTATACCAGAAGAAATGGTTGTGTAGTAATGGTATTTTTGTAGTGAAGACAGGATTCTTTTGCCTCTTCTGACTAGAAGGACAAAACACCCTTGATTGGGGTCCGAGAACTGATTTCCTTTATACTAAAATACTTTACCGGGATTGAGTAGAGTCCAAGGCTATGGGGTCATTTACTTGAACAGTACTCCTCCATTGTCTTAGTTTCTTGCCATTTTTTCAGAACTCAGCAGCAGTTAATCTGATGCTATATGTGGCTGCTGTTTGCTTGTTTTTTCTGTCCACAGCTTGAGCCATCCATTTGTTTATTTTGGTTCTTTTTAAAAGGCCCTCTTTGTGGTCTTAGCACTGTAAGTAGATGGAGTGGAACAAGGAGTTAATGTGTAAAGTTTTTCATCTTCAGAGAGTTTCATTTCAAACTAATTCTGGGTCACATGTGCACTGAGTTCAGTTTTTGTTTGGATACAATGCTGCAGCTTGGAGAGAAAGAACAGGAAGTGGGACATTCCAGCCCCCAGGCAGCAGCTTCTGCTTGTCAAGCTTTTCTTGACAATAAGGTCACAGACATTTAGTAAAGGCCGCT
Source organism: Piliocolobus tephrosceles (assembly GCF_002776525.5). Classification (NCBI taxonomy): domain Eukaryota; kingdom Metazoa; phylum Chordata; class Mammalia; order Primates; family Cercopithecidae; genus Piliocolobus; species Piliocolobus tephrosceles. Next base: position 67,773,626 of record NC_045444.1, on the reverse strand, counting down.
CTGGGAAGTAATTTACAGATTATGCTAGGAGCAACAACAAAAAAGGTTTATTATTAAACTAGGAATGATACATGCACATTAGCAGAAATCAGGTTTTAAAATAAGTTTACCTCCAATCCATGTATCAGGAGACTGCCAATTACAGAGAGAGACACTTTAGATGGGAGGGAAACCAAGGCCAGAAGTAGAATCATGCTCCCTGCAAATCATCTGCATGTGCAGAGGACATTAAGGAGGATAAGTAAAACACTCTGCCCGGGTTGTCAAGGCTGGTAACTAGAAAACTGAGCAATGAGCTGCTCTTAGGGACACAATGAAACCCATTCAAGTTTCAGCCATGAAGCAACCTTGGAGGGCAAGAACAGTCATCAACCCTTGGTTGGTGCTTTCTGAATAAGGAAGCCAACAAGAAGACATAAAGTATGGCTGCAGCTCCTACAGATATAACGTGACAAAACATGCATTCAGGTCAAAGTAAATGATTGGTCACCTTCTAGTCTTTCCTGAAGTCTGGGGTTGACAAGTTCTTGGCATTAAGTAACTGTTTCCTGTTTCTTTCATTCCATCTCTGGGAAGGTCCCAGCATACATTCTATATCATTCCACCCACTGACAAAGAGACCCTGTGGGGACCTGGATGAACCAGAAATGAGCTCTGACATCTTTTCTGAATTCAGAAGAGGCAGTGCTGTCTTAGGGGAGGAGACTCAAATACCATCTAGTGTCATGATGATGAGTTTGTGGTTAACTTAACATAGCCCAATTTCTCAATTATGCTAATGGTCAAATTATGGCCAGACTGTCAACATCTTCAAAGAGAAAAGATGGAAGATAATGTACTTTCTCACTGTAAGCATACTTTATCATTCTAATGTTCCACAAAGAATCTGCATGTAGCTGAATCAAACATTCTAACCAGGCCAAAAAATCATTCACGGAGTCAAAAATGGAAATTGTCAAGTTCATTACAAAGCACAGCTGCTTGTGAAATTAATGAACTCTTATTGATGTCTTTTTTTTTTTTTTAAGCAAGAAGGGATAATCTGTCAAATGAAATTGTTTATGGATTCAAAATTACCCAGGTCACCAGTTAGTTATTATGCTCAAGATGGCAGCCTATTCTTAAAGGGACACAATATCCTGCTAGTCTCCCAGCACATTGTGTTATTAGTAATGCCATTTGTGTTTGAGCTAGGAGGAAATCCAATGTCAAATGAAAAGGGTTTCTCCTTTTCATGAATTAGCCTTTCTTTAGCCACGCCATCAAAAAAGTGAGGACACTGCTAATTTCCCAAATCTTTTCCAGGCTGGCACCGAATGGATTCAAGTAAATCACTGAATGCCTTTATCTCTGAGTGACTCATGCTGTTGAGAGCCAGCTTTATGGGTTTGAAACCCAGCTAAGCTCTCACTGCCTCCTTTGTCTTTTTACATAGCACAGCTAGGTTTAAGTGAACTCAGAAGTTGTATTTGAACTGTACAACTTGTTAATAGCTGTCCCATAAAATTGTGTCTGTCAGTTCATTGGATCTAACTATTATGCTGATAAAATCTTTTCTTTGCAATTTAAAATATAATGTTGACATGCTTCTGGGAAACTATGACTCTATGGTATAAGTTTATAATATGGTATGTCCCCATAACAATTAACATCTGTTTTATTTTTAAAGGAAAGGTGAAGATATAAGCCCATTTCTCATCTTCTCTAACTTAATTTTTAAAGACGACAGTATGCAGGAAAGTGCAATTAACCACATTTTACATTTTAATCTAACATCAGGAAATAGAATCTCATCTAGCCAAGATAAACTTGAGAAAACAGCAAAGAAGGAATTAACTAACTGTTTTTATTAAAATAAAATGACTAAATCAAAATATTTTTTCAAATAAGATAAAATCAGCCCTGCCCTTATTAGAAAAGAAACAAAAGATTCAATTTCATATTAAGGGTGTATATCTCCTCTTCTTAGGAAGATTTCAAGGATTTGGAAACTTCATGCTGGAGTTCCTAATTATTAATGATTTGTCTCGTAACTCAAGAATTGCTTCTGAGTGAGTTTCTGAAGATGTAAGTTTCCTGCAGACTATGAAAAAGTACAGAATTTCAAATGGCCTTAAAGGCCAGTGTTAGCATTTCTTTAAATAATTTTTCTCATGTTTGATAAACTCATTTCATAAGTGTATAAGTAATGTGAAGTTAGTACTTCCAATCCTTCCATTTCAATAGATCAAAATCAAGTTCAACTAAAGAGTAATAAAGATAAGCACTATCAATTTGCTAAGCTGTCATCATAAACACAGGGACTGATTAGCCCAAACAGGTTATATGACCCATGAAAGCAAGAGATATTCGTATCCTTCCTTGTGAATAAAAGTGCTTACGACTGTCATTTGTATTTTAAAATACATAGCAAATGCTAACACTTAATTATGACAAACATTTGTCAAATTCTTGCATTTGAGACTGATAGTAATAAACGTACCCTTCCCTCAAGAATTTGAAATGAAATATTCAATACTTTCGATGTATAATTAATTAAAGATAAAAATATCCAAAAGTACTGTAAGAGTAAAACTGAGCTGTATTTTAGCAAAAAGAACAAGGAGTTTTAGAATACTTAAATTGAGACAAAAACTGACTTATACTTTCACCTCAGTTCAGGTACTTACCAACCATATAACCTTAAGCAAAGCTCTTTTTCCCTCTGAGCTTTGGTTTACACCTGTTAAAATTGGATATTATTTCAGAATATTATTGTATAGATTAAGCAAGAGAACATGTACAGCAAGTGTACTGCATGCTTGAAACAGTACACACTCAACTAGTAGAACTCTTTTTTTATAGAAAGCAAATACTGTGTTTTTGTTTTTTTTTTTTTTTAATAGAAAGGTTAACTTTGTTTTATTTTACTTTATTTTTCAGACAGGGACTCCCTCTGTCACTCAGGCTTGAGTGTAGTGGTGTGATCATGGTTTACTGTAGCCTCAAACTCCTTGGCTGAAATGATCCTCCCACCTCAGCCTCCCTAATAGCTGGGACTACAGGTATGTACCAACATGCCCGAATAATGTTTTAATTTTTTGTAAAGATGAGGTCTCCCTATGTTGCCCAGGCTGGTCTGGAACTCCTGGGCTCAAGTGATCTACCCACCTTGGCTTCCCAAATTGAGGGGATTACAGGCATGAGCCACAGTGCCTGACCTCAAGTATTGTTATTAATGAAAACTTGCTTCTATACTGCTTGATATTCTCAAACTATGTATTTTTCTAAAATAGAACTATATGGTTTCTGGAAATGCCATGGGTCTGATAGGTGAGCTAAGGCAAAGTCATCAGGATTGGCATTATAACATTCCAGGATCTTCAGGAGCTGGAAGATGGGGCTTGTGAGACCCAGAACTGTCTCGTGCACTACTATTACCACTCAGGACTGCGAAGTAAGGAATTCGCTCAAACTGTCCTGCTTTTCTTTTGCTCCAGCTTCTTTGGATCAGCTGGATTTTAGTTATCTAAGTCAACCATGTATTATCAGGGGCAGTATAAGATTAAACAGATGCACTAATGAGAAAAAAAATAATGTGAGATGACAACACTTTAGTTACTGAGGTTCTGCACAACAGGATGTTCTTTCCACACCACCTCTTCCTCTCATTCACTAGGGATGACAAGTCACAGTGCTTTGGTGCTTGGCAACTTACTCCAAAAGGAACTTGGCATATCAATGAGTTAGAAATGTGTGTTGAAGTTGCTTTCCTTTTTTACAGGGGTTTCCAGAGAAACCTGTCGGTGTTGGCAGAGAACATATAACTTTTTTATAAAAATATAAATTAAAGCCTCTGGAGGAGTTAGCTATCTGAGCAGTTAAAACTTACAAGAACTATTATTATAAAATTTCTGCAAAAGAAATATAGTTGTTGAGAAATCTTAAATAACACTTGGGAAGAAACCATAAGACAAGACATGAAAGATCTAGCAATCATAAATCAACAGATACTGGTACCCAAGAGTATTAGGTAAGGCACATACCAATATTTAATCATACCAATATTTAATCAACATTTAACCATTGTGCAGTCATCCAACATTCACTGAGTGCCTATTGTATGCAATGTACTATGGAAGCCATGTAGAATAAGCTAATATGAAACTGTCCGACTTCAGAGTCTATAGTTTAATGGCAGAGGTCAATTTAAACTTTATAATTTTTAATGTTATACAGCACCATACCATTTGCGAATACAGTGTTATAGAATCACTAAGGGAGGTAATATTACTTGGAAGGTTTCAGAGAATTCTTGGCAGATGTAATACCAGATCTAAGCCTTAAAGCATGAGTAGGAGTTAGCTGCTGGTAAATTAGAAAGGAAAGACCATTCCAACGATATGAGACCAGATTTAAAAAAAAAAAAAAAAATAGCCTTACAGGTAAGAAATAGCATTTCCAGAGAACAATAAGCAAGTTAATGTGGAAGCTTAGCGTACAACAGACAATGGCAAGAAAGAACAGTGATATGCACTTTGCGAATTTTCTTTTCTTTCTTTTGAGACGGAGTCTCACTCTGTCACCAGGCTGGAGTGCAGTGGTGTGATCTCGGTTCACTGCAACCTCCGCTTCCTGGGTTCAAGCGATTCTCCTGCCTCGGCCTCCCGAGTAGCTGGGACTACAGGAGCATGCCACCACGCCCGGCTAATTTTGTATTTTTCGTAGAGATAGGGTTTCACCATGTTGACCAGGCTTGTCTCAAACTCCTAATCTGCCCGCCTTGGCCTTGGCCTCCCAAAGTGCTGAGATTACAGGCGTGAGCCACTGTGCCCAGCCGAGAAGCCTATTTTCATATAAAGAATTTTAACTGCTATGTAGAGGATCCATAAGGCAGTACAGACGATGAATAGCTGTTGAAGACATTTAAACAAGGGAGCAAAATGGGTCAAATTTGTATTTTCATTAGAGCTTTCAGATAGTCTTGTGGAAAGGCTAGAGGAGCAAGAACAGTTAGAAAACTTGCATTAATCTGAGCAAGAGATGACAAAGATCAGAACTAAGGTTGTGGTAGTAGGAATGGAGGAAAGGAATTCACTCAAGATGAATTTGGAGACAAATCTATCCAGGCAAGACAACTGATAGGGTAAGCAGTATAAAATGAACTTCTGGATTTTTCATTTGGGTAACTGAAAGTTTAGTGCAGTCAACAAAGGAAAGAGAATGCAGTAGTTCCCCCTTATCCACAGTTTTGCTTTCTGTGGTTTCAGTTACCTGCAGTCAACTGTGGTCTGAAAATATTAAATGGAATATTCCAGAAATAAACAATTCATAAGTTTTAAATTGCATGCCATTCTGAGTAGCATGATGAAATCTCATACCATCCCACTCCACCCCACCCGTGACATGAATCATCCCTTTGTCCGTCATATCCACACTGTAGATGCTATGCATCCTAGTAGCTGTCTTGCATATCAGATCAGCCATAGCAATTTGCAGCGATTGTGCCCAAGTCACTCTTATTTTACTTAATAGTGGCCCCAAAGCACAAGAGTAAGTGATGCTGGCAACATGGAAATGCCAAAGAGAAACTACAAAGTACTTCCTTTAACTAAAAGAGTAAAAGTTCTCCACTTAATAAGGAAAGAAAAAAAACCATATGCTGAGATTGCCAAGATGTACAGTAAAAGTGAGTCTACCACCTATGAGATTTTGAAGCAAGAAAAAGAAATGTGTGCTAGTTTTGCTGTCACACCTCGAACTGTAAAAGTCACAGCCGAAGTGCATGATAAGTACTTAGTTATGATAGAAAAGCATTAAATTTGTGGGTGGAAGGCATGAGGAAAAACATGTTCTAAATGAGGACAATGGGGCTTGGTTCTACCAGAAGTTTTTGGTATCTACTGGGGGTCTTGGAATGCATCCCCTACAGATAAAGGGGGACTACTATACTCTAAGAGGAGCCAATGGAAGAGGAAAGATGAAATTCAACACAGTTCCACTTGAGAGGCCAGTGAGCTATCTAGGTGACAATGACCAGTAGAAAATGGACGTAAAAATTTGAAACTTGAAGAAGAGTTGAGACTGGGACCTCTTTGGGACCTCTTATAAAGGCACTAATTCCATTCATGAGGAAGGATCCTTCTTGATGTAATCATCTCCCAAAGGCCCTGCCTTCTAATACCATCACATTGGAGATTAGGTTTCAACACATGAACTTGGGGAGAACACAAACATTCAGACCATAACAATTTTACTCAGATGAAGCATCTGGAACGAGAAGAGCAGTATGTGGAGGATGTAACCCAAGAGTATGGCAACATTTATATTATGGGTAGAAGAAAAGGTTTCTGGAAAAGAATGGTCAGAATGATACAAGAATAGCTGGAGGCCTGCAGTTTAGCAAATATTAAGAGAATAGGAAGCTTCAAAAAATAAAGAATGTTCCATAGCACCAAATGCAGCAGAGGCCCAGCAAGATAAGGACTGAAAGCATCCATTGGATTTAGTAATTAGTAAAGCATTTAGTGACCCTGGGGAGAATTATGTTATCAGAGTGATAGAAGAGGAAGTCAGATGTGAGGGCAGAGAAGCAAACGAGAAGAGAGCAAGTAGCAAAACTCTTCTTTGGAGAAGTGTAAATCTGTGACAGTACTATGGGGAAAGAGGGTATTTGCTAACTGATTGTAAAAAATGGGATTTACTTGCACACATTTGTAGTTAAGAAGAACACAAAAGGGTACTTTTTTTTTTTTTTTTTTGCTTCATCCAAGATATTATGGATCTGAAAACTTACTTAGAATTCATTTAAAACCATATTTCATTTCCCACCAAATCTTTCATGTACATGCCTAATGTCCTTCAATTTGAACTAATTGTGCTTTTCCTGACAGCTTCAGCTGACATTTCTGCTGGCAGCACCAATAAGCTATGAACACAGTAACATAATGGAGAGGGAAATAGGAGGGGGAAGACCAGATCCTGAAAGATTCAGCCTGGATAATCACTTTCTCAAGAGGTTCAGGTTAGCTGGTTCAGGTTAGCCAGGTTAACTTGGTTAGCCAAGTCAGCTGTATTCCTTTGAAATGTATCCAAACTGCAATCTCAAATGGTAAACAATGCAGAGCCATGAAAAGTTATATGTTATAAAGTATGGGCTTGGTTCAGTTTCAGAGTTATTATTTTTCCCAAAGATAGGCCATGGTATCCATAAGTGGTGGTTTGAAATGAAGGCAATTACTTAATTATCTTATTTCCCAGCAGAAGGTGCCACCTAACAATTACTGTTTGGCTGCATTCCTCTTAGTGTCATCCGTCCTCCATGAACACCCAAGGGTGATGAAAGCAAGAGCGTTCTGACAACACTCCTGGGCGTATGGTACTGACTTTGGCTAGCCCAGAAGCTCTGCCCAGTTTCAGGTGGCAGACTCTTCTTGGTTATTACTGTGATGATAAGACCAGGGAAAATCACATGAAGTAAAATTTATTTTCCTGCTTACCTGTTACTTCTGGTTATTTCATGTTTGCCATAATTATTTAAAAGTAAATCTTAAGAACTTCTTGCATTTGGAACATGAGCCTTGAAGTTACAAAAAAAATTATTGGATATACTTTTATAAGCTCCCTTAAATTCTTTTGGGAAGGAGATGGAATAGCCATAAACTTGTAAAAAAAACCCAGTAACGTTCAGATGGGGATACAGAAATCAGTTCAAGACAAATTCAGTGACAAATCAGAATGCAACTAGCAAACAGAGGAGAATACATAAGGCTAGAAATGTATTTTCCTGGTGGTTTCTAGAAATAAGGTGGTAGCACTTAGATCTCTCCTTTGATTTTGAAAGATACGTTCACCCATTACCCATCCTAGACAGATAGTGGAAGATGAATTTAAACTGAATATAAAGACCCATCCTAAATGTATAGCTATGAGCATTAACACATCAACGAGTAACCTCCATGTACTTTTCTCACCTTCTGAACTTCTATTGAGTGATGATAGGAATTGCACTCCGCATCCCCGTCTCCCTCCTAGTACTTCCTGCCAAGAGGCTGTTCAACTACTGTCCAGACATCCTAATAGAGCTTGGAATTAGCCATGATTTCTAGAAAATCATGATTTATGTATAAATCAGCAAGCTGTCTTCACTGAGAACCCTCAAGGCAACTGAGAAAACCCTTCAGGTTAACCTGCTGAGAAACATTTGAGTTGCTTCCTAGACTCTGGAAAATATGGCTAAGTTGAGATAAATGATACATCTCTCTGGGGTCTCTGAGCTGCCAGTTTCACAGCTGTCAATGGCAGCTGAGGTCCAGAATAGCTCCGTGAAATAGAGAACACTGGTAAAGTTTTCAAGAACTCATTCCTGAGGATTTAACAAGTTTGCTGTTCCCAAGTTCTGGCGAGATGCTGCAGCTTCTTCTGTTTAGTATTGGAGCTACTTTGTTAAAAAACCACAGGAAATGAAACACTTGTGTCACAATAAGCCACATTCATTTTTGTTCATGGCCCAGAAAGAAAAAAGAATCAATAAATAATAGCTGATGAAGAAGCGATAATTAGGTACAAAAACTATAGTTGTTTATTGACAAAACAAGAAGCAGGATCACTGGATTCTCATCTATCCCTTTTCTAGAAAGATAATGTCTGTCCAGATAACAAAAGATTTGGATCTAAAATTTACAATGCAAGCTTAAATTTTAAATATGCTCTAGAATATAAAAAACAAACTATTTTCCAGTACTAAGATGGTAAGTTTTGGGAAATCAGAGGACAGTGTTCTCTGTATTTCAGTGTAAATATACATTGATTGGTACATAATAGGTGCTAAATTAAGGCATTTTTAAATTTCAAAATTGAACTTCAAATGTTCTTACCTAAAGTTAGAGAGGACTAGAAAACAAAGGACCAATATTCTGAGAAGTTTTCTTTTTGATAATCCTTTCTCAAGAATGGAGGGGAAAAAAGCCTTTGACTGCCTACCTAGAAAAGAAAACTTTACATTTAAAACAATTCTAAGTTGGATTTCCTAACATTTACTAAGGGCCTATAGTATTCTAAATGCTTTGCCAGTACCACTGTACTAGTGCCTACAGCCTACGCACTAAAGAATTAATAGGGTATGTAACACAATACACATAGACACAGACACACAGGCACAGCTAGCTACAGCATGTTATAGACTTGCCATTATTCTAATCAATTATCTGCCTCCACTCTAATAAATACCCTTGCTTCTTCTCTTCCAAGCTACTAGCCCAATCTTTATTTCTCCACAAGTGCAATCACACCTTTCCTTACCCACAAAGTCCTCAAATCCAAGTCAGGAATCTAATACCCCTGATCAAAAGATTGGGCTAGTATAGGAGAGAGTATATAATTGACTGAATATGCTTTTTAAAAAAGAAAGAAAAAAAAATCAGAGCAAATTGAATAACACATAACAGAAAAACAAACAAACAAACAAAAACTCTGATCTTTGTTCACACTATTGTTTCCAAAAATGTGAAATTTTACTATAGTGCCAAACCATACAATGACTAACCAGAGAAGCCAATAAAACATGACAGATCTTGTGGGATTAGGAAACAATGAAAGCCTAAAGGCCTTGTTAGGTATGTGCCTGAAGGCCTCTTGCCATCTTATTAAAGACCAGCATAGACACTCACAATGTTGAAGGAGGTCTTATTTATTTGAGAAATACTGCATTATTCCATAATGAAAATTAAAAGGAGCTAGCTGTGAGAGTAAAAAACCAAGACCATCAATAGCTCTTCTCAATACTCCAATTATTTCTTTGTATAAAACAATTTTAAATACAAGCAAGCCTGTGGATGCCTTGAGAATGCCTGCAACAATCTTGTAATTGTTCATTTAAAACTGAGAAGTTTAGATTTTGAGCACAAAAACTTCACTCTATCTGAAAGACAACCTAACGGTTTCAGAAACGTAGAAAGATATTTTTATGTTGCTGCCTAGAAAGCATTTGTAGAAGGGACACTTTAGACTACAGCATTCTGGTAATGACACTCTAATTTATACCCTTCTCATAAAGTTATTTTACTTTGTTAGCCCTTAACTACCTCATCCTCTATCTAGAGATGTTTACGTCTTCTCCCTCTGCTATACTGCTGAGAGATCAGTTAGGTAACCAACTGAAAAGGTGTCATGATGTATCTTTTACAGACATAAAGCCTGTGGCCCATTTCTAAGAGGCTTTTCCCCTTTCCTTCTCCAGAGTGGGCCTGGCTTCCTTGAAAACCTCAAAGAGAGGAGTAAGTTGAATACTGAAGACACATAAAAGCACCTCCATCCCTACCTCTCCCATGATTCTCCAAGAGTAGGATAGTGGCTTCCTCTGGAAGTTCAATGTCACATGCAGATAGCTCTGTTAGGTAGCAGATCTAGTCTGTTAGACAACATAAATGTATAAAGCATATAATTACAGCACTCTTTGTGACAAACCAAAAGGGGCAGCAAGGTATTCACACAAAGCCTGATGGCATTAGCTATGATCAGAAGAGTAAAATTAATGCTGGTTTTAAATGTCATTTCCTGGTAATTCCAAGCTCTTTTTAGGATGGTTGGGGGGGTTAGGGGCAGAAAAAAGAAAAAGTTGAGTTTAAGGGAAAAGCTTACCAAGTTCTCACCCTATGTTACTCTATGGCAGGGGAAAACTTTTCATCGTCATTATGCTTAAATACATAGATCTGGCTGCATTCAACTCTTAACACCCACCCCACACCCCTCCATCTACCCCTCAATGGCTCTTCTTCTTTCTTCCTTTTCCTCATCTCTAAAGTGAGATAATAAGAATAGCACCTAACCTAAGAGTCGTTGTTGTGAGAAATGAGAGAATTAAACACTTTGCCCATTAATCATGGGCAGTAATAAAATCAGTAATGAAGGCAATTGCATTTTGTTTGTGGTGTCCTGTTAGTTATTGCAGGTAACAGAGAATGGATCTGTTGTTTAGAAGTATATGCTTGTAAGCTAAAGTGGAGTAAGGCTGGCAGGAGGAACTATAAAGGAACCTATTAAGAAATGACAAAGTAAGACTCCTTCATCTTTCCTCAACTATTTTTATTGTTGCATGTGAATTAAAGTCTTAAATAAAAACAACTTCCTTCATATCAGAAATTTGACTTTGGATAAGGAGTTTCCAACTGGAGGGTGACTACTGATAAAAGGGATTGGGGAATACATTTGTTAAAGTAATTAAAAGCTTTATGATGAGCATAAAGCTCTTTTCATTTTTTTCTTTTTTCCTTTTTGAGATGGAGTCTCATTCTGTCACCCAGGCTAGAGTGCAGCGGCGTGATCTCAGCTCACTGCCACCTCTGCCTCCCGGGTTCAGGTGATTCTCTTGCCTCAGCCTCCCAAGTAGCTGGAACTGCAGGCACATGGCGCCACGCCCGACTAATTTTTTTGTATTTTAGTAGAGACAAGGTTTCACCATGTGGCCCAAGCTGGTCTTGAACTCCTGAGCTCAAGCAATCCACCTGCCTTGGCCTTCCAAAGTGCTAGGATTACAGGCGTGAGCCACGCATCCAGCCTATGATGAGCATAAGCTCTTGGTGATGCGCAGCTCTTTCTTAGGAATCTGGTTGGGGGGACACCCCTGACAATATGCATAGAAATAGATATATGGTAATCTTATTTCCATGTTTTCAATACACACAGAATTGCATGCCCTTTATTAGTTCATAGGCATTGGTTTGGCAACTGGGCCCTCAATGACAGAGGAGAAAGTTCAGTGTTTACCAAGTGTGGCTGGTCAAAAGCAAGGCCTGGACATTGTAACAAAAGAATGGCAGCATTATCCCCTCTAGCAGGTGGAACAAAGACTAATGAGAGGGCCAAGCCCTTTGAAAGCTACTAAACATTAGTCTTTGACAAGCAAGCTCCTTTCAATAGTGACTTCTATTGTTTCCCAGGACTAGCTGACCGACTTTCTGGTTACAGTTTGCTCTAGTCCACACAGCATAGATACTAAGGCTGCTGGGCTCTGCTTGAAAACCTGCACAAAGCCAGGTCTGATGTTCTTGTCACATGAGACACAGGTCCTGGGCTGGTGTTCCCAGCCCCCATGTGGGAGGAGAGGACTGAGACAGGCCTCTTTGAATCCTTTATCTTTCTTAGTTATTTATTTGGCTCCAAATTGCTGTGAAAAGGGGTCGCTGTGGAATTGCTTGCAGGCACACTCATTCTGGGGCTAGTAGAGAAGAGGGCAGATTTGGGGGAGCCCAGATGCTACAGCCAAGAGCTGTTACAGGCAAGGCCTTCAATTCCTTCTGCAAAGGACAGACGGAGCCTTCTCTGCAACAGGCAGATAAGGCACGTCACCTGGCTGACAGTGTTTTGATGCAGTGTAGGAAATCACCTAAGAAATCTGGCATGCAGGTGTGGCAGCAAATGATTCATCAAAATATTCTAGCAGTCAAGGTCTGGGTGGGATTTTAACCTAGCACACATTAACTGGAATAGAATTAAGAGTCATTAGCCAGGCGCAGTGGCTCATGCCTGTAATCCCAGCACTTTGGGAGGCCAAGGTGGGCAGATCATTTGAGGTCAGGAGTTTGAGACTAGCCTGGCCAACAGGGTGAAACACCATCTCTACTAAAAATACAAAAATTAGCCGGGTGTGGTGGTGGGCGTCTGTAATCCCAGCTACTTGGGAGGCTGAGGCAGGAGAATCTCTTGAACCCGGGAAGTTGGAGGTTGCGGTGAGCCAACATCGGGCCGCTACACAATAAAATGGTGCTTTAACGTGGTGAACTGAAGAAGTTTCAAGGTCTCTCTGACCTTCCCCCACCCCTCTCTCAATCTTCTGTCTCTTTCAAAGCACAGGATGAAATTATTCCCTAAAGTTCTCTTATCTGCCTAAAGTTGGGACACACCAAAAAAGAAAGCAATTACCTCTGGTCCCTTCCCTGGGTTTTCACAAGCTGAAATCATATCACAGGAAGAAAGACTGAAGTCTGTCAACAATACCTGGATGGACTTTTGTCACAAGCTATTGTCTTCTCTGCAGGCCCAGTCGACTTTGTCCCAGGCCATTGCATACAATGTTCTTCAAGCCCATTGAATTCCCCTAAAAATCACTTACTACTCCCCTAATATCATCCACACTTCCTTATCTCCCCTTTCCCTGTAAAGAAGGGTGCGTAACCATCTGTATCCCACTGCATGGTTGATTTTACACTCGGATTCTCTCCTGTACAGATTAATAAATTTGTATGACTTTTCTTCTGTTAATCTACCTACTGTGAGTTGATTTTCAGAGAACCTTAGAAGAGCAAAGGGAAATTTTTCTTTGGCCCCTACAGTTATAGTAATATTGCCCAGTGGAAAGTATTATGAAAGCAAAGTGAAAGAAGGTAAGGGTTGCCCTTAATTTAACCATCAGCATTAAAGACCACAGTGAAGATAATTTCAAATGCTGTTTCTTTTCAAATGCGTTATTGACTTTGAAGACTAACAGGCTTATGTAGGTGAGATTCATGTTATTTTCCCAGATATGTGCACTTTCACCAGTGTGGAATGAGGACGACAACCACTTGAGGGGTTAAGCCCCACCCCCTCATTTTCAATGATCTCTAGATTAGAATAAGATACAGACAAGTGTACAGTTTGAGAAAGTGAGGAGAATTAATTTACCTGATCATGAAAGCTTCCAAGATTCCTTGAGACCATCACTCAATGGGTACCTTTCTTAAGGATTTTTTTTTGTCGGTTTTCAATCTTATTTTTCTTTTTGCATCTTTGTAATGCCTTTTTGCTGGCGTCAATCCACTTCACATCCAAGGTGAGAAGACATTACAAAAGAGTACAGTACCAAGTTAAAGTCTTGCTTGCCCAGAAGGGCTTATAATCCATTTCATGATCATCATCTGAAGGGCCCCACTGGAACCCAAGCCCCTGTGAGGCCCTCACTACTATATCCTTCATCATTCAGCCCACTTGGAATAGACCCATCTTGGAGAACACAAACAAAAATAGAGAAAGGGGTTACAATTGCCCCACCTAAGTGTAGGCAAATAGGATATTTTGTTGTAGCATTTTTTTCTTTATTTCTTGATCATTTGCATAATTGCAGTACTCTTTTGATTCCCTTTGCCAGTGGGGAATTGGCTCCTAGCCCTGTAAACTGCTTTTATAAAGAGTTGGAAGTCAAGAAGTAAACCATGTTGCTCCCATTAGCCTCAAACCCGACCTAATTCGCTGTTGGACTACAAGAGAACTTTTTAGAGAAAAATTATATTAGTGCCTATCACTTTAGTATCCGAGCCCTAAAAAAAGTGTGGTTTCTGTCCTCCTTCTAGCTGAGACAGAACTGAAGCCTTAACATTCTCATTCAAGGTCATTGCCTATGCTGTCCTCTTGTGATAGTTGCACAATAGGACTGGAGATGAAGGGAGATGGTAAAGATGAAAGGAATAAGATTTCATTACTGTTACCCTGTCAGCCCCTGCGCACCAACTGGAGGTTGGAGAGTGCAGAGAAGCAAAACTCACCTCCACTGGAGAAAGGACGGAGGTGGTAGAGAGAGGTTCTTTGTAACAGAGAAGCATGTAAATTGGCTGAGGAACACGAATTCTGTTTATATGTTACTGATTGCTTAATTTGTTTACATGGTAACTCATTTATGCTGCGGTTCTTTGTTCTTTAGTAAAGATAGACGATCTAACAGAGCGAATCTTTGTTTTTAATGAGCTCATCTACTCCTGCAGTCTGTGCCACACCTGTAATTATAATTAGGACCCACTGCTTAGGATGCTGTAATCCTTTCTAGTGAAACCAATTGTGAGTTCACAAACTGAGTTATTAGCAGAGACTGCCTGAATTGATAGAATCAGCTTCATTAGCCCCTTTCATTGGTTATTCTGACTGCACTTAACCTTCTGTTAAGATGTGGCTGGGTATGGTGACTCATGCCTGTAATCTCACCATTTTGAGTGGCTGAGGCAGGAGGATTGAAGCCAGGAGTACATGACCATCTTGGGCAACAAAGCAAGACCTCTGTCTCTACTAAATAAATAAATAGCAGTGTTGTGTGCCTATAGTCCCAGCTACTAGGGAGGGTGAGGGCAGGAGGATTGCTTGAACCTAGGAGTTTGAGACTGCCCTGAGCTGTGATCATGCAACTGCACTCCAGCCTGGGCAACAGAGTGAGACCTTGTCTCTTAAAAAAAACATGTAGATGGCTGACTTTTCTTATTAACATGGAGGCATCCTCACATTTTCAAGGGAGTTGTGACGTTAATATATTGCAACTGATCGTGACTGGGACACTCTGGTCAAACATAATGAGGTGAATCTTTCTGAAAAAGACACTGATACCAAGAATCCAGAGTATTGCTGAAGTCACGCCTCAAGGATGAAGGAAAGAGAATCTATGTAGAATCACAGGAAGAAAACTCCTAGAAAATGGTCTTAATTAATTATGACATGTTGACTGTTCATTTTGATCACATCTTTTTTATGAGATGGGTATGTTTCAGCACTAACAGACTTTATGCTGTTAAGATAATTTAGCAGTCTGAATAGTCTGCCATCAAGAAAGAGCAGACTGACAGTTTTACACATTCACTGTCTTTAAATGAAAAAACTTAACACAGAACTTTTTTGTTTCAATTATACTGAGACTTAGGGACATGCAGGCCTTGTTCTAACGTTAACAGAGTTCCTTTTTTCTGAAGAGGGATTGTTTCTCTTTGATATAATGTTCCTTCTTAGAGACTTGATAAGAAAAAGAATGTGTGATTGCTGGGTTTGTAGGCAGTTTGCAGTTATAACCTCTTTTTTTTTCCAGCATCAAAATAGGAGGAGTGGGTTTTTTAATCCACTTGAAGCAGATAAGACTCCACCCTTGACAAGGTTTCATTTCTAAAATCTGAGCCCAAGCATTACAGCCTTCAATTGGCCTGTTGTATTTCAGTCTGGCAAAGGGTTTTCAGTCAACTGCAGTGGCATTTCAGTCTTTTAATCCTGCTGCAAATGACTGGATGTACCATGAAATTTTTCTCTGGCATGTCAAATAAAATTCAGTTTTGGAAAACAGAAGAAACAAAATTGAAACAAATAAGAATGATCTAGGACAACAATAATTAATTCCATTTATCAGTAGGCCCATGTTCATCTTATAAAAAAGGCTTTTGGGTGGAATGAGTATGTTTTACAAGAATATAGATTCATGAAAGTAAAACTGCTTTTTAAGCAAAGCCTGAATGTCCCTAAGGAAGAATCCTAGAACTTCACAATTAGCAATCAACATTGCTTTAAACTGTCGTTCTCCAAGTGTAGTCCCTGGACACTCAGCATCAGTATCACTTAGCAACTTGATAGAAATGCACACTCTTAGGCCACACTGAAGACCTGCAGACCCAGAAACTGGGGCTAGAGCCCTGCAATATGTGTTTTCACAGGCTCTTTAGGTGATTTTGTTGCTCACTCAAGTTTAAAAGCTACTGGCTTAGAAAAGTACCCCAGCCTCCTAAACAATCTACTTGTCTCCAGCTTTGCATCCACAAACTTTCCTCCACACTGTCTCCACAATGCCCTTTAAAAATACTGATGTATATTCTATTATAAAGACACATGCACATGTATGTTCATTGCAGCACTATTCACAATAACAAAAAAAAAAGCATGAATTCAACCCAAATGCCCATCAATGATAGACTGGATAAAGAAAATGTGGTACATATACACCATGGAATACTATGCAGCCATAGAAAGGAATGAGATCATGTCCTCTGCAGGGACATGGATGGAGCTGGAAGCCGTTATCCTCAGTAAATGAATGCAGGAACAGAAAACCAAACACCACATGTTCCCACTTGTAAGTGGGAGCTGAACAATGAGAACACAGGGACAGAAGAAAGGGAGCAATACACACTGGCGCCTGTCGAGGGTGGGGGCAAGGAGAGCATCAGGAAGAATAGCTAATGCATCCTGGGCTTAATACCTAGGTAAATCTGTGCAGCAAACCACCATGGCACACATCTGTCTATGTAACAAACCTGCATATCCTACACATGTACTCCAGAACTTAAAACTTGAAGAAAAATAAAATAATACTGATTTAATTATGCCACCCCCTTCCTTAAAACTCGGAATTTAGAACTTTAGAAGTGTCCCATTGTCGTTGGGTCAGGATATTCATGGTATTTAAGGCTCCTCTCACTTTGGTCCCTGATTAGCTCTGCAGCTCCATCTTTCCCCACTTCTGATCACTCCACCCTCCCTTGCCCACCAGCCCACATGCACGCACAGGTACACATTCACAATTCACACATCCACAGAGCCCCAGTCATTCTGAGCTCCTTGAAGTTCTGCAGATCCACTACTCACCCCTAAGCTCTGTACATTGTTCCCTCCTCCTGAAGTGCCCTTTCTTTTTCTTTCCCACTCATTCCTTAGAACCTCTCAATCTGGATGACTTGTTTTCCTCCTTCCAGGATTTGTCCATTCTCACTTATCTTCTGTAAGAAGCTTTGCCCTGAGCACCTCTGCCCACAACTAGGCCAAGTTCCTTTACTAGGTGTTGTCACAGAACAATCTGCATATTTCCACTGTTGCACTCACCACTCAGAATTACAATTACTTACCTGTCTTATCCCCTCCTCCAAACTGTAAGCTTCTAAGTGGGAGTGACTATCCCTTGCAGTCTTGATATCCCAACCTCTAGCTTAGGGTTTGGTTTATGGTAAGAATTTAATAACAAGTCAATGTTTACTAAACAAATGGACACATCCCTTGGTACTACAATTACAGACGAACAGAACTGGGTCCTGACAAATCTATTTTGTGGGAATTAACACCTTGATCCCCTTGTTGCTCAGTCCAGTGTTGTTACCATTAAATCATACTGGGTTTAGACCTAAGGAATAATTCACTGTGTCAGCTGTTCTGCTCTAGAGAGAAAATGGGGACTAGCTGATCCCCTGGGTTCAATTTATAACACTTTTAACCAATCTGATTCTGATTTTGTGATGTATGCTAGGAAAGGTGACATCCCTGTACCAAGACAGACTGACATACACTTTGTAAATTACCTCCCACACTCTCTAAATATGTGGTTCTTCTATCCACTGCATGGTACAGGTTCCCTTAGATCTTGGCTAGATGCCAGTGATCTGTTGGCCTCAAACAGCTAATGAGGTGGCTACAAGGGAGTCCTGAAATGGGAAGGTCACCTCACATAGTGGGTGAGAATGTGGACTCTGGTGTCAGACTGACTGTTCAAATCTCAGCCCTACTTTATGCTAACTGTGACATGTAAGTCTCCCTTCTTCCTTATGTATAATAATGTTTCTTAGGTCAAGGCACTGGTGTAGGGACTAAAGAGAGTTGATCTATCAAGAGAATTTAGCACACGGCATGTATAAAATTCTTCACAAACAGCAAAAATAGAGCTTAATAAGATAATGAGTAATTTGGCCAGGTGTAGTAGCTCATGCCTATGATCCAAGCACTTTAAGAGGCTGAGGTGGGAGGATCACTTGAGGCCAGAAGTTTGAGGATGCCATGAGTTGTGATCACACCATTGCACTCAAGCCGGGGCAGCAGTACTACGCTATCATTACATCTCATTGAAGAACTCACACTGAATTTAAGGGAGCACTGTTATCATCATGGATTGAACACTCGCAGGACTCCTTTTTTTTTTTTTTTTTTTTTTGTGAGATGGAGTCTCACTCTGTTGCCCAGGCTGGAGTACAGTGGTACAATCTCTGCTGACTGCAAACTCCACACCCTGGATTCACACTATTCTCCTGGCTCAGCCTCCTGAGTAGCTGGGACTACAGGTGCCCACCACCACGCCCAGCTAATTTTTTGTATTTTTAGTAGAGACGGGGTTTCACCATGTTAGCCAGGATGGTCTCGATCTCCTGACCTTGTGATTTGCCGGCCTCAGCCTCCCAAAGTGCTGGGATTACAGGCATGAGCCACCGTGCCCGGCCCACTTGCAGGACTCTTTTAGTGCACAAGTGCTATGCACAGGTTCGAGTGTGAGAGAATATGGCAGACATTTCCAAGAAAATCTAAACAATTTTCTGCACCCTTTGGAATGATCCAATCATTAAGCTTTCCTTGAATTCGATGGGAGTACTATGCCCAGAGAGGTTTCATAGAGCAGAGTGAGAAAAGTGACAGTCCTATAATGAAGAATGAAGTTGAATTTTCAATTGTCCTTAGATTATTACATTAGGCATATTATAAAAAGGAGGGATTCAATAAACTAGGCCTATTAGTATGGAGCTCAATTGGCCCTTTTATACAGAGGCCTGTACTAGAGATGACATTCTACATTTTTATTCTCTAATGACTTCTAAAAGAGAGCTTGTACTCTGCTCAGGAAGGGTTACGAAATGCACTGGTTTTATTAACATGTATTAATACGTTAATACGCCCAAGATCACTGAGTAAAAAATTCAAACATCTTGAAAATAACAGATTACCAATTTGATTACAAAATTGTCAAACATTTGTTCGCTGTATCTTAACTCTTAATGCTTTTGTAGAGCCTAGACTGAAATCAAATATATACTCTTTATTGAGCTTATATTTTAAGATCCAAAAATCTAATTCCAACACTTACTAGCTCAGAGATGTTATTTCGCCTCTGTAAGCCTCAGTTTCCTGATGTGTAGAATGAAGCTCTGTGAAATTGTAAGTCTTACTTAGGGTCTGTGGATTAAATGAGCTAATCTCTGTGAAGAAAGAAACACAGAATCTGGGTCATGGGCTCAGTAAATATTAGTTATGGTAATCCAAAGCCAGGGTGCCAAATATATCATTGGAGGATGTTTCACTGGAGATCCCGATTGATCACATTCCATTGTATGGCCCTCAAATAGTTGAGAAAATATGGATACACGCACATACATATCCTCACCAGTCCTTATGAAAACCCCAGTCGCAGTTCAGAGCAACAGACTGCTGTGATGGGTAGTTGGCTGTCGTTTTCTTCATCCAGAAAGTTCCTCGACACATTCTAGAGACAAATATGTCTGAACTCAGCTAAGATGGAGCAGCAGTTAACACGCTGAAGCACGTTCTGCCCTTAGGAGAAGAATGACTAAAAATGTCAGTGTTTTCTCTCTTCTATCATTCACAACCTGTAAGAACACCACATGGTCCTGCATCTCACTGTTTTCCTTATTTTTGACTTCCTGGCTCTTTCTTTCTCTACTGTACACCCCTTCTTGCTAGCCACACTCTCTCTATATCTGTGTTCTTGATCTTCTCCCACCTAGATTTCCAAGTCCCCCCTTCCTCTCTCCATCTCCTGTTTTACCTTCCATTTCCTTATTCCACTGTCAGCAGCCTCTTCTATAAAATCTTTGAAGACAGCTAAGTTACACATATTTTGTGTGTTGCATCCATTGAACTGATTTGGCCAATGAAACTGTCATGGGTGCAGTGCTCTGAGCTGATGCAGAGCAAGACAGGAGCTGAAGGAGTAGAGAGTCTTCAGGAGTAAAAATGAACCTCAAGGTGAGATTACTGAAGTATCTGAAATAATAAAGAATAAAAACAGATTGAAAATAGACTAATCATTCTACCCTGGGATTTGAGATTCAATGAGTCTTCCTTGGTGCCTGAATGGGGGGGCGGGCAGGGTAGTCTCAAAAAAACTAAAAGAGGCATAACATTGTAAATTTATGCAACAAGTTCTCCCGCAGGGTTTTACAAACTGGAAATGAAAATCATTTAAGAAAGGATTGGATATGCCATGACTTGTGGATCATATTAAGTTAACTTTCTTTGACTGACTTCCATGCTGTTTTCAGGGTCAAGTTATAAATTACCTTTCCTTCACAGCCATGTTATCAATTCTACTAATACAGCAAGCCCTAAATTTTTCATTTCATGCATCTCTCTATAAATGTAAACACTGTGAGTTTAGAGTTATAAAGAGGGAAAATGTTACTTCAGATAGCATAATGGAAAAAAAGGGAATAAATGCTGTGGTACGTAATCTATGTTTTTGCCACCTTTACTCTGCAGAAGTTATTTAACCTGTCTCATGATGCCGGAATACTGCATGCTTCACTTTCTACCTCTGGAAGTCATGACTGATATGTTGTTTGGCCACATTCTGTCAGGAAAAGTCTTCATTCTATAATATATGAATGACTACAAAATGACAGTGTACACCAAGGTAACATACCCAAGGCATAACCTTTGGTCTGCCAGGAATCATAAGTGACCGCAGTTTTTCATATTGAACATACCCACAGGCAACTCCATCTTTACATGTGGTCTGTGGTGAATTTTCTTCTCTGCTGTATACATACATTCAACACCTCACGCCAGAGGAGGATCACACAGTGCCTTGTATTTTCAATCATCACTTTCAAAATCAGCACTTTATACATATAGGCTTAAAGAAAAACATGGAGATCAGCATTTGGGAAGTGAGGTGAGGTCCTGATCTTTTGCTCCTATTTCCTTCTCCATACCCAGTTAAACCAGACAAATATATTCATGGATACACGGAAAGGCAGAATTAGGACCAGATTGCTGAAATTGATTGCTATTTTAAATGACATGTGCGTCTATTAGACTCGAAAAATTTCTATATACGAATTGTAATTTCCCCCTTTGGAGGTACTCAGTTTGACATGTATATTTTCAACCACAAATATCTTATTTGAGTGTCTGGCTTTTTCCCCCTAGAATAAATTTACTATAGTTTTGGGGACTTGCAGGGGCGGGTATAAGGGAGTTGATTTGTAAGTGCAGAACAGACAGGAAGTCAGAAACACTGAAAGCTCCTTTATAAAGGATAAAATGGACATGATAAGGAAATTCAAACTTTATTGGATTTATTTAGTGGCTTTCCCCCAAGAGCTAAGATAAAGTTGTGACTATGTTTATTTGAAAGAAACAAAATCATGAGTTAAATAGATCATCTTATCTTTTCAGAATCATAGAGTTAGATGTGCTTTCTTTCTCCTTACATGTATTTAACTGAGATTACTGTAAAATTCCTTGGTAAAAAGATTTCAAGAAAATTGCAAAGTAGAACAGGAAAAAAAACAAGATTTACGACTTGTACCCAGGAAAAAGGACTGTCCCTCCCTTCTCAGGAAAAAACAATCCTTTCAAATGAAACATGAGCTATGCCATGGTCAACAGATTAGGGCTATATCTAGCAAGATAATGGGCTCTGTATGGAAACACCCCATTTCTGCTTTCGCACAGTTCCTCCCTTGGAAGCCTATGCGACACTGTAAATGCATGTTAACGCTTCAGAGAGGTCTAGCTAAGGTCACAGGTTTATAAAAGGAACTCAGCATTTGAATTCGGAGTCACTGTGTACAACCCACTTCTGTCTGTGGCTTGCAAATTTGATCAATGTTTTTGAGTAGAAGTAAAGAGAGATAGGAGAAAACAGTGTATCAACAATAGTTGTAATTTTGGTAGATGTTCCAAAAGCTCAATGGGAGCCTAAATTCTGAATTTTAACAGTTGTCTTCCAAATGCTTGGGGCAGTGGAACCAACAAAAGGCATTCTCAGAAAACATAATGAGGCTGATCTTCCTACAGTTACTCAACACCAGCATACCAAGGAGCTCATATGGCTTCCCCTTAAAACTTGTGGGACATGGATGCCATTTCAGCAGCAACACAAAGAAGCCAATGTTAGCAACTTCTCTGAGCCCCTACAACCCGCTGTAGAGATTGTGCTGTCTCTCTTCTGATTCTTTTCCCCCAAAGTATTACTGGGTTGATTCAATTGCCTGCAATCACTTTCTAGGTTTCTTTCCCAGAAGCTGTGTTTTCACCTGCTTCCAGACCTCCGCACATCTGGGATTCTATTTGTGGGGGATACTTCTTTCTACTTCAAAATTGCATTTTCAGTGTTAGTGCTACCCTAAAAATAAGTGGAACAAGTTTCTTAGCACTGGAAAAAACAAATCTTACCTTATTTCTTTCATGTACTCTCTCCTGATTTCCAAGATGATGACTAGTGGTTCCAATAAATTACACACAAAACTAAAACCAAGCCAAACCAAACAAAAATAAGAACAAAACCAATATATTGGTATGTATTGATTGTTAATAGGTTTAGTGGAACAGGGCTGGTCCTGATGGCTTTTGTTTTCTACTGACATGAGATCCTCTTGTGGGAACATTTGGACACTATGTCTTAATCCATAGAAATGTCTCAAAGGATGGAAATTTTACGCCCTTGAAGAAGGCATTTTGAAACAGGTGGTCTCCATATATAAACATTTAGATAGCTCTATATCCACCCACAATTAGAGCCAGTGTCTGATATTTCACAAAAGCAATATGAACTACAGGAAAAATTTCTGAACAAAGATTTGATAAAGTCACACTGTGACCAATTTTTCAAAAAGGTTAAGACTAAAAGGTACCTCTGAAGTTTCATAGAATTTTCATTCCCTATTCAGTTTCTGAAGGTAGTCTTGTCTGCAAGTTTTATATCCATCTTACACTTGCAGAGTTGCACAGGAAACAAATTCATTCCACTGCATCAAAAACAGCTACCAATACTTTCAGGGCTGTTTCACTCCTGTAATACCAATAGGTACATTTGAATCTTACTGGCCTACCAAAATTGAGAACAATTAGTTCTCAGATAATTTTTTCTGTTGTAACACATCATTAAATAGAAAGTATCAGTAATTTATCTTTGTTTTTGTATCAACTCCTTCTCAACCCCTATCCTCAAGGAGAAATAAAGTGCAGTGTATAATAGCCATGCTGAACTTAAGAACATAATATTTGAGATTCTCTTCACATCCTATGAAGCATGGGCTTTGAGAATTCTCAGCCCACATACTGTACAAATTCTCTAAACAAAATGGATCTTGACCCTGCACAGCTTCTTACAATGCTTCCACTGATAACCTAAGATGTCAACTACCAAGCAAATGTGATGATGTCACTGCTTATAGTATTCCACCAAATCACTTGCTTAATGAGACAAAAGAAACCTAAATTGCAACACTCTGGTCAAAGAATACATTGCAGCAGTGATAAGATCAGAGAAAGTATTTAGATGCCAACCTCTAATCAGGAAGAGACAGAGAAAACTACGCAGACTACATAAGCAGGCTTCAAAGATAAAGAACATTGTGGCTGAATCTTTTGGAGAAGAGAGTATTGCTCTTTTAAGGCAGAAATGCCATGGAATGAAGCTTTAAGTTCTACCATGTGACTTAGTAAAAGAAAAAAAGCTATTATATTCATTCTACGATGCCCACGGCTTGAACTTGGAACATTCTCATCTTCATCATCAATAATGTATATGTGCACATAGCCCATGAAAGTTTCCGTAATAAAGGAATGGGCCTTCCATTCTACATACCATGCCTAAAATAGGTTTCAATAGCAGACGGGTAGGTAGATTTCCAGAAGCACAGTCATCTCTGAATACAAGAATTTCTTCCTATTTTAACCCTTAAATTCCTGAGCACAGTGTGGGGCAGTCTATGATCATTTGACCAGAAGTTGAAAGGAAACACCAAAAGTTATAAGGAGTGAGAATTTTCTGATGTTCCAGTGAGACCAGCACTGCAAGGGGACAACTCCCAAGAACAATAAGAACTCAGGGCCCCCGGCTCTAGGAGCTACTTTCCCTCCCCTCCCTTCCCCTCACTTCCCCTCGCCTCCCCTCCCTTCCCTTCCCTTCCTCCCCCTTTTTTTTTTTGACAGTCTTGCTCTGTTGCCCAGGCTGGGGTGCAGTGGCATGGTCTCAGCTCACTGAAACCTCCACCTCCCGGGTTCAAGTGATTCTCCTGCCTCAGCTTCCCAAGCAGCTGGGATTATAGGCACCTGCTACCACGCCAAGCTAATTTTGTATTTTTAGTAGAGATGGAATTTCGCCATGTTGGCCAGGCTAGTTTCGAGTTCCTGACCTTAGGTGATCCAGCTGCCTCAGTCTCCTAAAGTGCTGGGATCACAGGCATGAGTTACACCCCGCCCAGCTCTAAGATATTTCTTCTTAACTCTACTGATGGCAGTCATTACAGTGATACCCGAGGTGTATAACAAATCCACAAATTTTACCATTGATCTAACAATATTAATTAGATGTGCATAGTACCATGATAAAGAATACAGTCTTTGCCCTGAAGGTGCTAATTCACAGCTGTGGAGACATACAAGTAGACAGGCAGTTGCAGCATAGGTAGAGCAAGGACTAATAAAGGGGTCACAGAGCCACAGAGAATGGACACCTCCTTTAGTAATGGCTTCCTGAAGGACAGGAGGCTTAAGCCAGTGCTGAAAAATGAGTTCAAGTTAGTCGTGGGAAGGATGAAGAGGACAGAAAGGCATTCCAGGCAGAGGAGAAACAGTCTGTACAAAGGTATGGAAGCAATGAAACACTGCAGTTGGGAGAAATGAAAGCAAGTCAGAGTAGTAGGCATGTGGGAAGCTCCAGTGGAGCAGCAAGAGAAACAGGCTGGAAATGTAGGCAGGAGTCAATCTTCAAAGGCTTCTTTTCCCACTTTCTTTTGATCCTATGTAGACCTTGAAAGAACTGAATGTCTCAAAAATCAGGCTTTCTTTTGGTTTGCATGGTTTACTTCCGGGGCCGGGGAACTCCCTTCCCTAGCCAAGGGAAGCCCTGAGGGGCTGTGCCATGAGGAAGGGTGCATTCCAGCACAGATACTATGCTTTTCCCACGGTATCCGCAACCCACAGACCAGGAGATTCCCTCGGGTGTCTACATCACCAGGGCCCTGGGTTTCAAGCACAAAACTGGGCAGCTGTTTGGGGGGACACCAAGCTAGCTGCAGGAGTGTTTTCTCATACCCCAGTGGCGCCTGGAATGCCAGCGGGACAGAACCTGTTCACTGCCCTGGAAAGGGGGCTGACACCAGGGAGCCAAGTAGTCCAGCTCAGTGGATCCCACCTCCACAAAGCCCAGCAAGCTAAGATCCATGATTTGAAATTCTCACTGCCAGCACAGCAGTCTGAAGTTGACCTGGGACCCTGGAGCTTGGTGGGAG
The DNA here is from genome assembly GCF_002776525.5 of Piliocolobus tephrosceles. NCBI lineage: Eukaryota > Metazoa > Chordata > Mammalia > Primates > Cercopithecidae > Piliocolobus > Piliocolobus tephrosceles. The sequence continues at coordinate 67,747,644 of NC_045444.1, read as the reverse complement.
GAGAAGCATCTGGCATTACTGAGGTTGGAGTAGGCAGATTTCCCCTCACAGTGTAAACAAAGCTGCTGGGAAGTTCAAACTGGGCAGAGCCCACCACAGTGCCAAAAAGCTGCTGTAGCCAGACTACCTCACTAGATTCCTCCTCTCTGGGCAGGGCATCTCTGAAACAAAGGCAGCAGCCCCAGTCAGGGGCTTATAGATCAAACTCCCATCTCCCTGGGACAGAGCACCTGGGGGAAGGGGCGGCAGTGGGCACAGCTTCAACAGACTTAAACGTTCCAGCCTGCTGGCTCTGAAGAGAGCATTGGATCTCCCAGCACAGCACTCAAGCTCTGCTAAGAGACAAACTGTCTGCTCAAGTGGGTCCATAGCCCCTGTGCCTCCTGACTGGGAGACACTTCCCAGCAGGGATTGACAGACACCTCATACAAGAGAGCTCCAGCTGGTATCTGGCAGGTGCCCCTCTGGGACAAAGCTTCCAGATGAAGGAACAGGCAGCAATCTTTGCTGTTCTGTAGCCTTTGCTGCTTATACCCAGGCAAACAGGGTCAGGAGTGGACCTCCAGCAAACTCCAGCAGACCTGCAGCAAAGGAGCCTGCCTGTTAGAAGGAAAACTAACAAACAAAGGAATATCATCAATATCAACCAACAGGACATCCACACAAAAACCCCATCTGAAGGTCACCAACATCAAAGACCAATGGTAGATAAATCCAGGAAGATGAAGAAAAACCAGCACAAAAAGACTGAAAATTCCAAAAACCGGAACGCCTCTTCTCCTCCAAAGGATCACAACTCCTTGCCAGCATGGGAACAAAACTGGACATAGAATGAGTTTGACGAATTGACAGAAGTAGGCTTCAGAAGGTGAGTAATAAAAACTCCTCCGAGCTAAACGAGCATGTTCTAACCTAATGCAATGAAGCTAAGAACCTTGATAAAAGGTTAGAGGAACTTCTAACTAGAATAACCAGTGTAGAGAAGACCTTAAATGACCTGATGGAGCTGAAAAACACAGCATGAGAACTTTGTGAAGCGTGCACAAGTATCAATAGCGGAATTAATCAAGTGGAAGAAAGGGTATCAGAGATTGAAAATCAGTGTAATGAAATAAAGTCTGAAGACAAGATTAGAGAAAAAAAGAATGAACAAAGCCCCCATTAAATATGGAACTATGTGAAAAGACCAAACCTACATTTGATTGGTGTACCTGAAAGTGACGAGGAGAATGGAACCAAGTTGGAAAACATTCTTCAGGATATTATCCAGGAGAACTTCCCCAACCCAGCAAGACAGGACAACATTCAAATTTAGGAAATACAGAGAACATCACAAAGATACTCCACGAGAAGAGCAACCCCAAGATACACAATTGACAGATTCACCAAGATTTAAATGATGGAAAAAATGTTAAGGGCAATCTGAAAGAAAGGTCGGGTTACCCACAAAGAGAAGCCCATCAGACTAACAGCAGATCTCTCTGCAGAAACCTTACAAGCCAGAAGAGACAGGGCCAATATTCAACATTCTAAAAGAAAAGAATTTTCAACCCAGAATTTCATATCCAGCCAAACTAAGCTTCATAAGCAAAATAGAAATAAAATCCTTTATAGACAAGCAAATGCTGAGAGATTTTGTCACCACCAGGACTGCCTTACAAGAGCTCCTGAAGGCAGCACTAAATATGGAAAGGAAAAAATGGTACCAGCCACTGCAAAAACATACCAGATTGTAAAGACCATCGACACTGTGAAGAAACTGCATCAACTAACGGGCAAAATAACCAGCTAGCATCATAATGACAGGATCAAATTCACACATAACAATATTAACCTTAAATGTAAATGCGCTAAATGCCCCAATTAAAAGACACAGACTGGCAAATTGGATAAAGAGTCAATACCCATCGGTGTGCTATATTCAGGAGACCCATCTCACGTGCAAAGACACATATAGGCTCAAAATAAAGGAATGGAGGAAGATTTACCAAACAAATGGAAAGCAAAAAAAGCAGGGGTTGCAATCCTAGTCTCTGATAAAACAGATGATCAAAAGAGACAAAGAAGGGCATTACATAACGGTAAAGGGATCAATGCAACAAGAAGAACTAACTATCCTAAATATATATGCACACAATACAGGAGCACCCAGGTTCATGAAGCAAATTCCTAGAGACTTACAAAGAAATTTAGACTCCTACACAATAATAGTGGGAGATTTTCATACCCAACTGTCAATATTAGACAGATCAATGAGACAGAAAATTAACAAGGATATTCAGGACTTGAACTAAACTGTGGACCAAGCGGACCTAATAGACATCTACAGAACACTCCACCCCAAATCAACAGAATATACATTCTTCTCAGCACCACATCACACTTATTCTAAAATTGACCACATAATTGGAAGTAAAACACTCCTCAGCAAATGCAAAAGAACAGAAATCATAGCAAACAGTCTCTCAGAAAACAATGCAATCAAATTAGAACTCAGAATTAAGAAACTCACTCAAAACCACACAACTACATGAAAACTGAACAACCTGCTCCTGAATGACTACTGGGTAAATAACGAAATTAAGGCAGAAATAAGTAAGTTCTTTGAAACTAATGAGAATAAAGACACAATGTACCAGAATCTTTGGGACACAGCTAAAGTAGTGTTTAGAGGGAAGTTTATAGCACTAAATGCCCACAGGAGAAAGGAAAGATCTAAAGTCAATACCCTAACATCACAATTAAAAGAACTAGAGAAGCAAGAGCAAACAAATTCAAAAGCTAGCAGAAGACAAGATATAACTAAGATCACAGCAGAAAAGAAGGAGATAGGGACACAAAAATCCCTTTAAAAATTCAACATGGGAGATTTTTTTTTAAACGATTAATAAAATAAACTGTCAGCCACACTAATAAGAAAAAAAGAGAAGAATCAAATAGACACAATAAAAAATGATAAAGGGGATATCACCACCAATCCCACAGAAATACAAACTACCATCAGAGAATGCTACAAATGCCTCTACAGAAATGAAAAAGTAGAAGAAATGGATAAATTCCTAGACACATACACCCTCCAAAGATTAAACCGGGAAGAAGTGGAATCCCTGAATAGACCAATAACAAGGTCTGAAATTGAGGCAATAATTAATAGCCTACTGACCAAAAAAAGCCCAGGACCAGATGGATTCACAGTCAAATTCTTCCAGAGGTACAAAGAGGAGCTGGTACCATTCCTTCTGAAACTTTTCCAATCAATAGAAAAAGAGGGAATCCTCCCTAACTCATTTTATGAGGCCAGTATCATCCTGATACCGAAACCTGACAGAGACACAACAAAAAAAAGAAACTTTCAGGCCAATATTCCTGATGAACATATGTGAAATATCCGCCGAAAATATGTGAAAATCCGCCATAAAATACTGGCAAAGCGAATCCAGCAGCATATCAAAAAGCTTATCCACCATGATCAAATCAGATTCATCCCTGGGATTCAAGGCTGGTTCAACATATGCAAATCAATAAATGTAATCCATCACATAAACAGAACCAACAACAAAAACCACATAATTATCTCAATAGATGCAGAAAAGACCTTCAATAAAATTCAACACCCCTTCATGCTAAGAACTCTCAATAAACTAGGTATTTATGGAACATATCTCAAAATAATAAGAGCAATTTATTACAAACCCACAGCCAATATCATACTGAATGGGCAAAAACTGGAAACATTCCCTTTGAAAACTGGCACAAGGCAAAGATGCCCTCTCCCACCACTCGTATTCAACATAGTATTGGAAGTTCTGGCCAGGGCAATCAGGCAAGAGAATGAAATAAAGTGTATCCAAATAGGAAGAGAGGAAGTCAAATTGTCTCTGTTTGCAGATGACGTGATTGTATATTTAGAAAACCCCATTGACTCAGCCCTAAAATCTCCTTAAGCTGTTAAGTATCTTCAGCAAAGTCCCAGGTTACAAAATCAATGTGCAAAAATCACAAGCATTCCTATACACCAATAACAGACAGAGAGCCAAGTCATGAGTAAACTCCCATTCACAATTGCTACAAAGAGAATTAAATACCTAGGAATATAACTTACAGGGGATGAAGGATCTCTTCAAGGAGAACTACAAACCACCGCTCAAGGAAAGAAGATAGGACACAAACAAATGGAAAAACATTCCATGCTCATGAATAGGAAGAATCAATATTGTGAAAATGGCCGTACTGCTGAAAGTAATTTATAGAATCAATGCTATCCCCATCGAGTTACCATTGACTTTCTTCACAGAATTAGAAAAAACTACTTTAAATTTAATATGGAACCAAAAAAGAGCCTGTATAGCCAAGACAATCCTAAGCAAAAAGAACAAAGCTGGAGGCATCATGCTACACTACCTGACTTCAAACTATACTACGAGGCTACAGTAACAAAAACAGAATGGTACTGGTACCAAAACAGAGATATAGACCAATGGAACAGAATAGAGGCCTCAGAAATAACACCACACATCTACAACCATCTGATCTTTGACAAACCTGACAAAAACAAGCAATGGGGAAAGGATTCCCTATTTAATAAATGGTGTTGGGAAAACTGACTAGCCATATGCAGAAAACTGAAACTGGACCCCTTCCTTACACCTTATACAAAAATTAACTCAAAGTGGATTAAAGACTTAAATGTAAGACCTAAAACCATAAACATCCTAGAAGAAAATCTAGGCAATACCATTCAGGACATAGGCATGGGCAAAGACTTCATGACTAATATACAAAAAGTAATCACAACAAAAGCCAAAACTGACAAATGGGATCTAATTAAACTAAAGAGCTTCTGCAGAGCAAAAGAAACTATCATCAGAGTGAATAGGCAACCTACAGAATGGGAGAAAATTTTTGCAATCTATCCTTGTGACAAAGGGCTAATATCTAGAATCTACAAAGAACTTTAACAGATTTACAAGAAAAAAACAACCCCATCAAAAAGTGGGCAGAGGATGTGAACAGACACTTCTCAAAAGAAGACATTTATGTGGCCAAAAAACATGAAAAAAAAAAGCTCATCATCACTGGTCATTAGAGAGATGCAAATCAAAACCACAATGAGATACCATCTCATGCCAGTTAGAATGGCAATCATTAAAAAGTCAGGAAACAACTAGATGTTAGAGAGGATGTGGAGAAATAGGAACACTTTTACACTGTTGGTCAGAGTGTAATGTTCAACCATTGTGGAAGACAGTGTGGCAATTCCTCAAGGATCTAGAACTAGAAATACCATTTGACCCAGCCATCCCATTACTGAGTATATACCCAAAGGATTATCAATCCTTCTACTATAAAGACACATGCACATGTATGTTTATTGCATCACTATTCACAATAGCAAAGACTTGGAACCAACCCAAATGCTCATCAATGATAGACTGGATAAAGAAAATGTGGCACATATACACCATGGAATACTATGCAGCAATCAAAAAGGATGTGTTCATGTCCTTTGCAGGGACATGGATGAAGCTGGAAGCCTTCATTCTCAGCAAACTAACACAGGAACAGAACACCAAACACCACATGTTGTCACTCACAAGTGGGAGGTGAACAATGAGAACACATGGACACAGGGAGGGGAATATCACACACCAGCCTGTCAGCGGGTGGGAGGCTAGGGGAGGGATCACATTAGGAGAAATACCCAATATAGATGATAGGTTGATGGGTGCAGCAAACCACCATGGCACATGTATACCTATGTAACAAACCTGCATGTTCTGCACATGTATCCTAGAAATTAAAATATAATTGAGAAAAAAAAGGAACAATTTTGCTGAGACTGGGAATCAAGGTTATTGGTCCAGGTATAATGACTTGAAGTGAGCTGCCTGGGAGGTGGCTTTTGACAACACTAACCTCCCGATGCAAATCATTACACACTTCTATTATCCCTATCCTTAGGCAAATTTACTTATTCAACAAGAATCTTAATTTCATAACTCTAATGCCTCATTCTTCACTTCCTATGAAAACAAAAACCGTATATGCCTTTGAAACAGTTCCAGCCATCATATCTGATTAAAGTGTGGCCGCATTTTAACCTCAATGTCTTTTTTAAAAAGTGTAATCTTAGTAGGCACAAACCCCAGGATACAAACATAATTTGCCAGCTGAGTTAGTTAGCAAGAAAGAATATATTTATCTGTTTTTTTTTAATTTAAAATAAATAAGCAAACATATCACCTCAGTGAAAGCTATCCAAAGGTAGTTTCAGAACTCTCCAAATTGTGAAGGAAATAAACAGCCAAGGGAACGAATTTTCAAACTCAGTTCCAGTACCTATTGGAACTTAAAAAAAAAAGAATTAGATGTTGAGTGTTCTTCAGGGACACACTTAAATTTGTGATATGAAAAAGAAATGAATTCATTTGTCAATAAGGCACTTGTGAGGGGAAAATATGAAAAGAAACAAATCTATCTTGATTTTTAATAAACATGAATTTAATAAACTTAATGTTTATTGAAAAACAAATTTTTTATTTAAATCTTCTTTTATTAAAAAATAAAAACAGTGCATACAAATAATTTCATTTTTGCAAGGTTTAAGAACAAGGATAAGTAATGTGTGGTATTAGAAATCAGGATGTTAATGCTTGGGGTAGGTAGTGACTAGAAGAAGGCACAAGGAGTTTCTGGGGTACTTGATTTTTGATCTGGGTGTTGGTTACACAGGTATGTCCACTTTGCAGAAATGTATTGAACTGCATAATTATGATTTTTCACTTTTCTGTATGTATCTGTTAAAAAAGTGGAAATGAAGAATTGGACTTGCATGCACCAGCAACCATTAGAAAATGCTTTCCTTTCAACAATATACCATTTATACTTTATGTAATATACACAAATTAACTCAAAATAGATCCAATACCTAAATGTAAGAGCTCAAACTATAGAACTCTTGAAAGAAAACAGGGAAACATCTTCATGACATCATTACAGTGATTTTCTGAATAGTTCCAAAAGCCTCGCCAATAATTAAAATTTAAAATTTTTGCACATCAGAGGACCCTATCAAGAGAGTGAAAAACAACCCACACAATGGGACAAAATATTTGCAAATCATATGTCTGACAAGGGATTAATTTCCAGAACATATAAGCTCAACAACAAAAACAAATCCAAACAACCCAATTTAAAAAATGAGCAGAGTACTGAATATCCATGTCTCCAAGGAAGATATACAAATGGGCAATAAGCATATGAAAAGATGGGCAACATCATTAGTCATTAGGGAAGTGCAAATCAAAACCACAATGAATACCACTTCACATCCATTAGGGTAGCTATTATTTTTTAAAAAAGAAAATAATAACTGTTGACAAAGATGTGGAGGAATTGGAACACACGTATTGCTGATGGGAGTGTAAAATAGTTCAGCTACTGTGGGAAACAGTATGGTGGTTCTCTAAAAAGTTGAACATGTAATTACTGTATAATCCAGCAATTTCACTTCTATGTATAAATCCAGATGAATTGAAAGCAGGAATGCAAAAAGGTACTTGCATACTAATGTTCATGACAGTATTATTTACAATAACCAAATGATAAAAATAACCCAAATGTCCATCAGTTGATGAATGGATAAATGAAAGGTGGTATATACATACAATGGATTATTATTCAGCCTTAAAAAAGAATAAAATTTAGATAACATGCTACAACATAGCCAGATGCAAAAGGACAAATATTGAACTAAGCCAGATGCAAAAGGACAAATATTGTATTCCACTTAAATGAGACAACCAGAATAGGCACATTTGAGGGGTTATAATGAGGTGGAACAATGGGAAGTTACTGTTTAACTGTACAGAGTTTCTGTTGTGGAAATGGATAGTGGTGACGTTTATTCAACATTGTGAATGTACTTAATGTCACCGAATTATATACTTAAAAACAGTTAAAATTGTAAAGTTTATGGTATGTTCATCACCATAAAAAGATACCATTTAGAATGGAAATAAAAATTATAAAAAACCTAAGAGTAAATCTAAGAAAAGATGAGAAAATTATCAAATTAGTTGAAGATCATTAAATAATAGCTATACAGAAAGATATACCATATCCATGATTAGAGAGACTCAATGTTATACAAATGTCAATTATTCACAAATTAATCTGAAGATTTAATGCAAATCCAATTAAAATTCAAACTTTTTTTTGTTGTTTGTTTTGTTTTTCTTGTAAAACTAGACAAATTGATTCTGAAACTTAAATAGGAAAGTAAATGGTCAAGAACAGCCAAAGCTCAAACTGAAGAAGACATAAAGACTGAAGCTAGACATTATGATTTATTATTATGCCCTAAAAATTAAGACTGCAGGGCTCAAACAAGGATGAACATTATGCTAATAGCTAATGGGATGTCATTGGTGTAATGGCTATTGATACAGCTCACTCCCTTACTTCACCTCCTTCAGGTCTCATCTCAAAGGCCTTCTTCCTAGTGAGGAATGAGTAATATGTAAAATAACAATGTCTGCTCCTCCCACCCACACTACAGTCCTTATTCCCTGTTTCCATTTTAGTTTCTCCACAGCAATTTATAACCCTTGAACATTCTTTATATTTTACTTCTGTATCTCTTTATCATATCTCACTATAGGATAAACTATACAAAGGCAGGAATTTCTTCTTCTTGTTCACTGCTGTGTCCTCAGGGTTTGGAACACTACCTGATTAAGTATTCATTTTCTTAAGTAAATGAATACAACAGTTTAGAATACTCAAAAACAGACCTGCTCATATAAGGATGTCAAATATATGACCAAGCTGGCATTACAAGTCAGAGGAGAAAGGATGAATTATTGAAGAAAGGCACTTTTTTCTTTATCCAGTTTTCAGCTTCACTTTATTCCTAAATTTGCCTAACATTGAAAGAACTTAATTTCTACAAATAAGATTTATTTTAGTCTCTCACCCTATAGATTGTTCCTTTAATATGAAAAAGACACAAAGTTGCAGGACAAAGTGACAAAATTATCCATATAGATTTTTAAAAATCTACTCCTTACATCATACCTAGAAATTGATTTCAAATGGATTAAAGTCTTAGAGGTGAAAAGGTGAAAATGAAAATTTTAGAACTAGAAAAAAAGAATTTTTTTCTAACTTCCAGATAGGGAAGAATTTCTTAAACAAGGTGAAAAAAAAAAAAAAAAAAAAAGAAAGAAAAAAAGCACATTATAAAGGAACTGATGGATAATAATGTAATTTGGATGTGTGTCCTCTCTAAATCTCATGCTGAAATGTGATTCTCAGTGTTGGAGGTGTGGCCTGTTGGGAGGTAACTGGATCGTGGGGACAATCATCCCTCATGAATGGTTTAGCACCATCTCCTTGGTGGTGAGTTCTTACTCAGTTAGATCATGTGAGATCTGGTTGCTTAAAAGTCTAGGACCTCCCCTAACCTCACTCTCTTGTTCCTGCTCTCACCATGTGACATGCTGCCTCCCTGTTTGCTTTCTGCCATGACTGTAAGTTTCCTGAGGCCTCACCAGAAGTAGATGTCAGCACCATGCTTCCCATAAAGCCTGCAGAACTATGAGCCAATTAAATCTCTCTTTATAAATTACCCAGTTTTAAGTATTATTTATAGCAATGCAAGAATGGTCTAATACAGATAATTTTTACTACATTAAAATTAAGAGCATCTATTTATTATGTGTACTATTTTTTAAAAAGTTAAAATACAAGTCGCAAACTGGCAAAAGATATTTAAAAGAGCATAACCAGTGGAGGATTACAATCCAAAATATTTAAAGAAAACCTATAATAGGAAAAGATAAATAATGTAGTAGGAAAGTGGGCAAAAAACATAAACATGTAACCTTGTTAGAAATTAAAGACATGCAAATTAGAACCACAGTGAAATACCAATTTTTTACTCTTCCATTTGGTCACAATTTTTTAAAGTTGGAAAATTTCAAGTCTTGCCTGGGTTGGAGCAATAGAGCTCTTATCTGTTTCTTGTGGGTGGGTAACTGGTACAACTACTTTGGAAAAAATATCCTCTGGCTTAGCAAATTTATTCTTAGGTATGCAGCTTAGAAAAACTGTTAGACATGTGCATCTGGAGTCAAGTCCAAGAATGTTAGGCAAGTTCTACCCACAGCAACAAAATGCTGGAAACAACTCAAATATACATTAACTACAGAATGGATAATTGAATGTTACTAGTCATACAATAGAAAACTATATAACAGTGCAAGAGGATGACTCATAGACAGCATTTGTCAACATGGAAGAACCTGGAAACATAATGCTGAGTGAAGGAAGCAAATCACAAAAGAGAACATATGAATCTATTTATATAAAGTTTGAATCTAGGCAAATTTAAAGTCATTTCTTTAGAGATTTAGTAAAGTGATCAAGAAAAGCAATGAATTGTTGAAAGAAAAACTGAATAAATGGACACATCGGTTGGTATAATTGTTTCCTCTCACTGAGAAAAGTAGCATGGCCATCAAGAAAAACTTTTATGTACATATTTTGCCAAAAGCAGACGTTCTTGTCATTTAGGGATTTTTCAAAAAGAAAAGGAAAAATAATAATCTTAAATTCTCTTTCCTTGGCAAAATTTTTTCCTGCCAATCGAATAAACAACAACAAAAGAAATAAAGTATCTGTGGTTTAATTTCTCTGAGTTTTTTTGTGAGACATCTTTCACAATGTGGCATACACCACATTCTTCACAATTAAATTTTCCAAACAGGGTAGGAGTTACTGTTCCTTCCTGGTGGAGGGGCTCAATTAACTCCTGGTCCTGGTGTTCAGACTCTAAAATGACTTTGCTCCCTCTCCAAGTTATAACTGTGTAACAATTGCTGATGAAGGAAATTGATGTGATCATGTCTGGCTAGCAGGAAACTCCGCAGATAAGTGGTCAGACCATTACACGGTAGCCTTAATGGACCAGAAGCTCAGTCTGTCTCCGCCTGTCCTGAAACCCCATTTTGCTCTACAGAGTCTGGATTTTGTCATAGTATGATTTTAATATCATCATCGTAGTTTAATTATTCTTAAATATTAGAAATATTAAAATAATTATTAAAAATACCTTACTAAAGAAATAAAAAGTTTTATAAAACTTGACATGTGAATTTGTAAACTTTTATTGGTTGAAAGGTACTAAATAACTAGAACAACTTTCAAACAACAGCAGCAACAACCAAAAGCACTTTTAAAAAACTGTATTAGAAATAATAAATCTGTTAACACAAAACAAATTTATGGTCACTATTTCCTGTAGAAGGATATGTTTTTCCCTCTTACTTTATTTGAAAAGGGAAAATTTTCAGTCCACAAATGCATTAGAGTAATTATTAAAGCTTCATAAAACACAAGGAAAACAATTTTCATATTTTTAAGTCATACAAAATTTCACTGAGTAGTTCCTATTGAGATGCACATTAACACAAACATAAATCATTACTACATTCTACTGTACCATCCCTCAGGTTAAAAAAACTATCTCAGTATATACTTATTATATATAAGTTTAGGGAATTAAAATTCTTATTTTGGACGGTCTTTGGAAGAGTATTTTACAATGGAGTGAACTCTTAAAAAGTGTAAATCAAGGCTGGGCAAAGGTGGCTCACGCCTGTAATCCCAGCACTTTGGAGGCCAAGGTGGGCGGATCACATGAGGCCAGGAGTTCAAAATCAGCCTGGCCAACATGGTGAAACCCCGTCTCTACTAAAAATACAAAAATTAGCTGGGTGTGGTGGTGTACATCTTTAATTCCAGCTACTCAGGAGGTTGAGGCACGAGAATCACTTGAACCCAGGAGGTGGAGGTTGCGGTGAGCCAAGATCGTGACACTGCACTCCAGCCTGGGCGACAGAGCAAGACCCTATCTCAAAAACAAATGAAATGAAATAAAATAAAACGAAATAAAATAAAATACTGGTAATCAACTTCTCTTTGCCACTATCTAACTATGAGATCTTGAATAAGTGGTGTTACTTTTCTGGAACTCAGTTTTCTAGTCTAGATTTTCTCTTATGGCTGATTCTATTCTAATAAATTTTGCTAGATTCCATATTTTGACTTTACTGTTAACTAAAAGACATGCTATTTAACCATGTAACACAAGTATTTGGGGCAGGTTTGCAGTATTATAAATCATTAGAGGGGTCACCTTGGCTATACTAACTTCCCTAGTATCCCTAATGCCCAACCTGTTACATGGAGTAGGTGCTGCACACTATGTTTTTGAATAAAGGAATGAATGAATGAATAGCTTTAGCTCAGGGAGTTACTAATGCTCATAATTTTACTGAAAATCTGTAACTTTTAACTCATTAAGATATTATAGTAGGCCGGGTGCAATGGTTCACACCTGTAATCCCAGGTCTTTGGGAGGCCGAGTGGGGTGGATCACCTGAGGTCAAGAGTTCGAGACCAGCCTGGCCAACATGGCGAAACCCCATCTCTACTAAAAATACAAAACATTAGCCAGGCATGGTTGTGGGTGCCTGTAATTCCAGCTACTCAGGAGGCTGAGGCAGGAGAATTGCTTGAACCCAGGAGGTGGAAGTTGCAGTGAGCCAAGGTCCCACCATTGTACTCCAGCCTGGGCAACAAGAATGAGACTCCATCTCAAAAAATAATTAAAAAAAAATACACACGCACACACACACACATATATATAAAAGTAAATTCTGTATGTGAGTTTTAAATTATCTGATTTTCCTTGGGGGATTTGTTTTCTTTTTACCTCTTACCTCTGCAATCCTCTGCCCTGCTCACAGACCAGCATTCTGAAGAGATTGAGTTTTGAAACAGTTGAAAGAAATTGATTAGAGAGCAAGAGTGTAGTTTTTACTTAGCATTCAATGGCCAATTAACATGCCTTCTACCCACTCACTAAACAATCTTGGGCATGTTAATTCTCCATCGTGGGTCTCTCTGGTTCTTTAAAAAATGAGGATAACAACATTGACTTGTTTTGAAGAGGAAACAGCTAACAGCCATAAAGATTACAGTTCATCAGTGAGCCTGTGGAAGGCTAATCTCTAATATCAGTCAGTGTGCGATATTCACCTGGTTGCTTCCTTTGGGGAAAACTTCTGGAAACAAAATAGTACCCATTAAGAAATACAGCTTTTTCCCTTTCACAGTTGCCAAAGTTTGTTTATTTTGAGGGTTGTTAGTTATACTTATTTTTTTTCCTTTTCTAATTAAGGTGTTCTGGAAATAAGATCATTATCCTCGTGGATATCTGCTGGGTAGAGTACCCTTGAAGGTCAAGATTTTTGCATGATTCATCAAAGGAAATAATGAGGCAGTAAGTAAATTTAAAGTCCAGACTCAGGTTCTTTGTGGGGGAAAAAAAAAAAAAAAAAAAAAAAATGGCAAATACACGCTTGCTCTCTAACCAGTTTCTTTCAGTTGTTTCAAAACTCAGTCTCTCCAGAATGGTGGTCTGTGAGCAGGGCAGAGGGTTGTAGAGGTAAGAGGTAGAAAGAAAAAAAAATCAGTTGAAACAGAATATTTTTGGAAAATTATTACTAACTTTAAGATTGGACACTTTTTAAAGGCATCCTTACAAAGTTATACAAATATATCAAAAAATCTGATTATTATAAATATCATATCCAGTTTTGACAAAAATGAGTCATAAAATGAGAATGTTTCCCTTTCCCTACAGGTTTGACTGGTTGTGGTAATTAATTTTTAACATCTGTTAAGGTGATTTGCTCTGTAAAATGATAAATTATCAAATAGCAGGGCATAAAAGTGACAATTGCACGTATATTGTGCACCATATGGCCCAATTCAGTACCAATATAGGGAACAACACAGGCTTGGTAAACAATAGGGATAATATGGCCTATGTTAACAAGAGTAGATTTCTATTAAGTAGTGAAAGTACAAAGTCATATGGTAAATTTTGGCCTCACAAAGATGAGACTAATATCATTAGCTATTTATTGCAAAGGAATGAAATTTTTTCAAATTAAACTCATGATGGATTTTAATAACTTGGTTAATGTTAGCAAACGATTATGCCTCAAGCCATTATAATAATGATCATTATTAGCAAGAGTCTGTTTTCACAATGTTTATAATGCTTAAAATTAATCCAGAAGTCAAGAGTCATTAAATCATTTCACCTGCAGCAGAATTTAAAAGACGCACATATTTCACATAATTGCAATTTAAAAACAAAAGCTATGAAGGCAGTGGAAAAATACACAAGAAAATCAAGCTGTTAACTACAGTGCCACCAAGCGACCAACCTCAAAATTCCACATATAATCAAAAGGGCAAATATAAAGGAAAATAATTATATGCAGAAAAGAGACCACAGCATGAACCTCAGATGGATGCTGATTATGGACCTCATTGAATCTCAAAACTCTAAGAGGTCAACTTTTAACTATCTAGAATTAATCATTTTCATCTAGGAAACTTCAGGGATCATCAGTGGATTTCCAGAGAGCTTGCAAATTGCTGAGTTTGAAACACAGATGGAGATAAGTCCTTTAAAACAGTAGCTAGATTTTCAAATGTAAGGGAAAAAAAGTTATGTTTGAGTTGTATGAAAGAGTTGACCATTCCAGATGACATGGTATGGTCTTCGGATACAAAGAATAAAGTGTGAACAAAAGAGAAAATTATAATAGAAAACATTTAATTATATCCCCTAGAATCTTTTCTAGGTGTCAGGTTTAAAGTCTATAAAATGTTGGAATCAGACCAGATTATTTCTAAAGTCACTTACCAGGCCAGAAATCCTATGGCAAAGATCATTCAAGTCATGTGGCTCCACAAATTTTATGCAAAACATGGACATATATGCTTGTACAGTATGAGATTGTACTCTAATAGTTGAACTGATAACACACCTCAATTGAAGTAAAAACTAAAAGGTGTTAAAGAAAAATAGAAAAAAAAAGCTTATAAATCCAGATAAAAGATAATTTGGAAATAACTCTTACCAGTAATGTTTGAATCATTTATTTTTTCATTTATTCATCAAGTGTATCTGGAGTTCTAACTATGTGCCGGGCATGTGGGCTGAGTTCTAGGGATAAAAACATACCATGGGAACTGTTTTCCAAGATGGGAAGATATCATTAATAAAAAGAACTCAGAACTAATCACATGAGGCTAAAAAAAATGTGAGTTGAAAAAGGGTAAGAAGTTAGCCCGGCTTCCAAGGTATATATAGATTAATTATAGTCTATAGACGAAAATATCTGACCCCACCCTTATGAGTTATCCCTGGAAATGCCGTCATTATTCTTAGGTCAAGCAGCATAAAACTGACAACCAATCAACCAACAAAAAATGACTAAGGGAGTGACGAGTCTGAATGACTAATGGGAGAAACTTAGGAGCTAAACATAAACCATTTTACTGTATAGACTGACCAAACCAGGTCTAAAAATAGAAAACTAATGTGGGGATTGATATTGTTTTCCAGTGCACAAGGAGATAACCATGGGAGTGGACAGTAAGATAGAGTTTGGAAGAGGAAACTTCAGATAATTTCAGAAAAAAATACATCCTGCCGGAGAAATTTATCCCATTAATACAATCACTAGAGAGCAATGTTAGAGATTCCATTTGTTGATGGGTTGGGAACCCACTAACTGAAGCTTTAGGGCATGTGTTATTATCTGAGGAGTAGAATGGGCCGCTGGTGCCTCTCAGTCTCTGATTTACACTCTGCAAATGCTCAGGGCAGAAGTGGAAAATCATTAAGGAAAAGCAAGTGCATTCTCTGTGGAATATGGAAATGGATTATGGCATGTTTCAAAGTTACAAACTATTCAATTAAGTCATTTCCCCCTTCACTTGTTGCTTCTTTCCTATTGGTTCCAATGAAGAAGCCAAACAGGCCCAACACTCTACTTTTCCAGAGAACTGGAGTCCAGTCTGAATGCCACCGACTAAAAGAATATGATAATTTTTTTTTCCTAAAGATTGTCCACATTTGCCATGCAAAACAGCTCAAATTTCTGGTTCTCTTTCTCCTTGTCCTGAAATCAACAAACATGCAAAAATGTCACCTGGGCAAGGTGAGTTAGTCCGAGAGTGTCCAGTGTGTCTGATTGCTGCTGACTTGTCTACACCCACACAGTCCCTTACAATGACCTCTAGGAAATAAGAACATGTCCTGATTTTGTTGGACAGGTGCAACATTCAATCAGCTCATACTTGGCTCTAGTCTGACCATGCCAGAGAGGGCCAGCCATTATCTTCTGTTGTATTTTTAAAGTGCAGAAAACAAAAAGCAACTACCTTTTTGGTTCTGTGACTAGGCACCTCTGTTCAGCTTCTATCCCCAGTTTGGAGTTTGGAGGTCAGTGGTGTTCTTCTCATAACTTCTACCTGGTGGTTTGGACCTTGGCTCTTTGAGTTAAATATATGACTTCTGATTTTAACCATCTGCTGTATTTCTAGACTGAACTGGCTGCACTTATTGTTTGTTTGTTTCCTGATGTATTTTTCCCCTCTCTTAGACCTAAGCTATGAACCCAATGTTGATTCACAAAACTTTGCAGTAATCTTTGATCTATAAGGAAATTTTTAAAAATTGATTCAATGTTTCAGGATTCATCTTCTCAGGTTTGCTGGTACAGAAACTTTTTCATTTTCAGACCTATGCCTGTTTGTCATCTTAAAAAAAACCCATTCTTTTGGTCATTCCAGGTATAAATGAACAATTATAATAACAGTGATATATCTGCTAAAGTAATAAATTATAGTTTAAGGTGTCATTTAAGCTATAAGTTATTAGTTATTAGTGGTCACTTTTATAGGTAGTTTTTTTTTGTGTGTGAACTGTGCCTTTCTTTGCATGTGTTATAAATCTATGTAGTGGGAATTTGTTTTATTTTAATATGAGTGGTTAGAAATATTCTAGAATAATGATATAACTGATATATCCAATTAGTTTACCAAAGCATTATCTATCATAGCTTAGTGCATGCACTCTATAATTTTCTTGCATAAGAAAATTATTATTATTTCTTGTAAGTACAACTGGCATTCACATTTTTCCTCAATCTATAATTTAGAAATTTTGATAATAGAGAGGTAAATAGATGGTCTTTCTTGATGAGTTATAATTAAGGCATCAAACACTTACTTAGTGTTAGGAAATAAATTGCCTTAAAATACACTTATGCAAATACCTCAAATGGACCCACATGACTTCAGTAGCTGAAAGTAATTATAATAGAAATTTTCAATTCTAGTCCATAGGAGAGTACAAATACTAAAGCTCCCACACTTGTAAGAAATATGCCAGAATTTGCAAAAAAAAAAAATTTATTTACAGAAATGTCCATTTATTCTCACACTTGTTTTCAGCTGCTTCGAGAGAACAAGTTGACACGGACAGCATCAGCTAACATCATTGCCTGAATTCTCCTTGGTAATTGACTTTAATTGTCAGAGCATAAGACTGGGGAATGGGAGATACACTACATGACTTCTCTGTTCATATATCTCCCTTCTTTCCATCCTCCCCCACCTTTAGTTTGTGAGATGTACTTCCCAGTCATGTGGGTTTTGGAATTCTATCTAATCAAGGAGTTTACACACAAGGCATAGACCACAGATCAGAGGTAATCCTAATCATTTGAAATGGCATGGAACCAAAAAGAAGAATTCTAACTTCTACATTATCACGCTATTTTTTTTTTTGCTATAAAACAATAAATAATTCTTAGAAATCAAAAAAATTCTTAGAAATTGTTATGATTTGATGTTTATGAAATCATAAACATTAGATCCTAAATCTGATTCTTAGAATCTTACGCATGTTAGGAATTGGGATTAAATTATACATAGCTTTGTTAATAATAGGTTAGATCACATGAAATTACTATTTTTAACTGACAAATAATTGTGTATATTTATGTAGTATAATGTGATGGTTTGATATATATATATAGACAGTATAGAAAGATTCAGTCAAGCTAATTAACATATCCATCATCTGACATCATTTTTTTTGTGGTGAGAACATTAAAAATCTATTCTTCTAGCAATTTTGAAATAAACGTTATTAACTGTGTTAGTCCATCCTTGTTTTACTATCAAGAAATACCTGAGACTGGGTAATGTATAAAGAAAAGAGGATTATTTGGCTTGTGGTTCTGGAAGTTGTACAGGAAGCATGGCAGCATCTGCTTCTGGTGAGGCCTCAGGGATCTTTCAATCATGGCAGAAGGCAAAAGAGGAGTGAGACGTCACACAAGGCTAGAGCAGGAGGAAGAAAGAGAGGGGAGAAGTGCTACACACTTTTAAACAACCAGATCTCATGACAACTAACTATTACAAGAACAACACTGAGGAGATGGTGCTAATCTACTTGTGAGAACCCCACCCCTTTGATCCAATCACCTCCCACCCAGCCCCACCTCCAACACTGGGGATTACAGGTGAACGAGATTTGGGTGGGGACACAGATCCAAACCATATCATTAACTATGTTCAAAATGCAGTGCAATAGATCACTAAAGCTTATTCCTGCGATCTAACTGGAACTTTGTAAAAATGATGGTTAGATTCCACGAAGTGGTAATGCCTGAACTGTATATATGCTATTAGGCCCAAAGGCCCAATAGGGGAGTGTTAACCTGTTCTCCTTTCATGAAACACTGAAATTACAATTTTTGTATGTTAAAAAGATCAAATGTTGGCAGCTTCTTAAGGTTTAACTACATAAAATCGGAGTATAATAGGAAATTTTATTAAACAGAGCTATGTGCCAGGTATTCTATTAGTTACATGTTTATTATATTAGACTTTTACAAAACGTTGCCGGGTTGATATTATTATTATTCCCATTTATAGAGGAGAAAATGATGTAGTTTGACAAAGTTGGCATGGCTATTAGCTTCTGGTTTAAACCTATGCCTCTTTTCTTTTTTTTTTTTTTTAAAGATGGTGAATTGGAGGGGTTGTTAGTATGCCTCTCCCACTTGGAAAGACAAAATAGTGTGGAGAGATTCATGCTGTGAACTTTTTTCCAAGAAGCAATACAGGAACTTAACAGAAAAACTGAAGAAACCACAGACCCCTTGAAAGAAGCAGTAGGCTGCAGCCTACACCATAAGCCAGGCAGATAACTGTGAGTCCCCATAGTATTCAGGGGGAGAAACTGCCTCTGGGATATACACTCCCACTGGAGAACCTGGCAATCCAGTCCCGAGAGGAAGCCCTCAACCCTACCCAGAGCTGGAACTGATTTAGTGAGCATCGGGGAGAATATGAGAAGGAGTGGCATTGGGACATGCTTTGGCTCCCAGATGCCAGTGGGGACAAAGGGAAGACATTTCTGATCCTACCTCACAGTGGATCTCATGGAAGTTGGGCAGTTAACTCAGGCAGTGGTCACAGGTGGAGAGAAGCTCCCAACTGAGATTCGTGATATAATCTCAACTAGGAACGAACCCCCTAGACCACGGGCAGAAAGTGTGCTGTAACCACAGGTGCAGAAGCTGGATGTCCCTGCTTCGGGGCCAGACTGGGAGAGGCATGACCTGAAAGCTGTGGTTTCTTTCTCAGTGGGGAAGGTTTATGGCCTGGGGCAGTTGTGGGTTCTGAGCACAGGCTGTCTGGAACCTAGCTAGCTGCTGCTAGTGGAACAATGTGGTGCGAGACCTGCTTTGCTAAGTGCATGGGAGCTGTGTGGGGCTTACTGCCACCTGCTATTCCCCACTCCCTGTGTGGATTCTTATGTGCAGCAGAGGCAGCTGCACTCTTCCCTGGAGTACCACCCCGGAAGCCAGAGAACTTCCCTCTGATCCCCGCTGGGGCTGTTGCTTGTGTGCACACATGGGGAGCCAGAGCACAGAATTGCCTGACCCAGGCCCCACCTGGCTTTGCCCCTCCACCTGCCCTCGTAGCTTAACATAAAAAATGGGGACTTTGGGGAGCTCTATGGCCCTTTGCATTGACTGAGACATTAGAGTACCTCCCTTGGATAACATAAAGCCAGCACAAATCCCACCGCTACCACCATAGCTGATGCTGTTTTGCAAGTGTCACCTCCTTGCTGAAGGCCAACTGACACAATCCATTACAGCATCTCCTGGTAGAATAACACAGCACCAAGGAAGAATAAAATTTATGAGTGACTTCAGCTATCACAATTGCCTGCAACATCCTGCCTAACCAGGAGGTTGTGAGTGTGCTCATGTGACCAGTTTATTACTACTACAATGGACGTTTGGGAAAGCCAACACAAGTAAGGCTATTTATAACAAAGGAAATCTCTCAGCATCTATGTTATTACCCTGCCACCTCCATCAGAGCTGGTGCTGGTACCTGCGGCTGGTCAGATCACATCACTGGATCCCTTTCAGACATTCCCCAGCACCAGCCTGGAGTGTGGCAGCCCCACTGGGTTGCTAGACCCAGAGGAGCA
The DNA here is from genome assembly GCF_002776525.5 of Piliocolobus tephrosceles. Classification (NCBI taxonomy): domain Eukaryota; kingdom Metazoa; phylum Chordata; class Mammalia; order Primates; family Cercopithecidae; genus Piliocolobus; species Piliocolobus tephrosceles. The sequence goes on along the minus strand of NC_045444.1, from coordinate 67,727,186 downwards.
CTAAGATTCACAGTAGTCTGGCCCTCAGGGACTCCTACTCCTAGAGGAAGTGGGAGTGCACCACATCAAGGGAGCACCCTGTGGGATAAAAGAATCCAGATGGCAGGCCTTGAGTCACAGAAATGTCTGCCTGTGGAAAGTGTCTTTCAACAGAGGTACAGATGCAGTGCTTGGCTCAGCAGGGAAAGTCTGCTACTCTACCCTAATAGTCAGGCAGCCCTGGTGCTCACTAAGGGTCATGGAGAAGGGGACTTCTCCCCCTTGCCCACCACCGCAGACACACTTAGGGCTTCTCCCATGGGAGCTTGGTGTGGATGCACCTGTACATAGCCTTTGTGGGACATTTCAGGGTTTCTACATCCACACAGGAGGAGTGCCCTTGAACAAGGGGTAAAGTCACAATCCCTCTCTACATGGAATATCAGAATTACTGCAAATGAAAAGAGGTGCCTATCTGATCTGAATACCTAGAACACTCAGTCGGGAGTGTGACTGGGAGATGGATCGCTTTCCTGCTGGCCTTGTAGAGGACTTGGGGTGGCTCCCTCCCTTCTCCCTGAAAAGACCTCAGAGTGTTTCACTTAGAGCTCCCCCAGCCACCACTGCCAAGGCTAGGACCTCTGCCCACCATTGGGTATTGCATTTACCACCTGCTTTAGCCACAACTGGCTTTTACCTGTGAGCATCTCCTACTGGCCTGAAACCTGAACTGCTCAAACCAATGAATAAAATACTGGGGAAAAAATAAATTAAAAGGACACCACTGGAGAATGGGATAAGCATCATGAGACCTCTGCCATCCCAACCCCACAGTATACAGTAAACCTGCTTACACACTCAGCACATCGTTAATACAACCAGCATCTGAGAAAGCCATCAAAGACTTCCTATAACCAAGGAAATCATACAGAGCCTTCACCACTGAAAGCACTCAGAGCCAAATAAGGTTACAATAAACTATAACCTTTGAAGTTACATCCTTGAGGGGGAAAAAAAGAAAAGAAAAACACAGAATTTACTCTCCTTCTATATGTGATTTATAAAACAATACCGCATACCTATCTGGAAACATCCGACACTGCTTCACTCTTCACATCCTGTTTTCTGTCTTCATATATATATATGTGTGTGTGTGTGTGTGTGTGTATATATGTATATATATATACACACACACACACACACACATATACTTTAAGTTCTAGGGTACATGTGCACAACCTGCAGGTTTGTTACATATGTATACATGTGTCATGTTGGTTTGCTGCACCCATTAACTCGTCAGTTACATTAGGTATTTCTCCTAATGCTATGCCTCCCCCTGCCCCCCACCTCATGACAGGCCCTGGGGTGTGATGTTCCCACGCTGTGTCCAAGTGTTCTCATTGTTCAATTCCCACCTATGAGTAAGAACATGCGGTGTTTGGTTTTCTGTCCTTGTGATAGTTTGCTGAGAATGATGGTTTCCAGCTGCATCCATGTCCTTGCAAAGGACATGAACTTATCCTCTTTTATGGCTGCATAGTATTCCATGGTGTATATGTGCCACATTTTCTTTATCCAGTCTATCATAGATGGACATTTAGGTTGGTTCCAAGTCTTTGCTATTGTGAATAGTGCTGCAATAAACATACGTGTGCATGTGTCTTTATAGTAGAATGATTTATAATCCTTTGGATATATACCCAGTAATGGGATCACTGGGCCAAATGGTATTTCTAGTTCAATCCCTGAGGAAATGCCACACTGTCTTCCACAATGGTTGAAATAGTTTACACTTCCTATTTCTCCACATCCTCTCCAGCATCTGTTGTTTCCTGACTTTTTAATGATTGCCATTCTAACTGGTGTGAGATGGTATCTCATTGTTGTTTTGATTTGCATTTCTCTGATGGCCAGTGATGATGAGCATTTTTTCATGTGCCTGTTGGATGCTTGAATATCTTCTTTTGAGAAGTGTCTGTTCATATCCTTTGCCCGCTTTTGATGGGGTTGTTTTTTTCTTGTAAATGTGTTTAAGTTCTTTGTAGATTCTGGATTTTAGCTCTTTGTCAGATGGGTAGATTGCAAAACATTTCTCCCATTCTGTAGGTTGCCTGTTCACTCTGATAGTAGTTTCTTTTGCTGTACAGAAGTTCTTTAGTTTAATTAGATCCCATTTGTCAATTTTGACTTTTGTTGCCATTACTTTTGGTGTTTTAGTTATGAAGTCTTTGCCCATGCCTATGTCCTGAATGGTATTGCCTAGGTTTTCTTCTGGGGTTTTTATGGTTTTAGGTCTAACCTAACATTTAAGTCTTTAAACATCTCAAATTAATTTCTGTATAAGGTGTAAGTAAGGGATCCAGTCTCAGCTTTCTGCATATGGCTAGCCAGTTTTCCCAGCACCATTTATTAAATAGGTAATCTTTTCCCCATTGCTTGTTTTTGTCAGGTTTGTCAAATATCAGATGGTTGTATATGTGTGGTGTTATTGTGTCTGGAATTGGTGGGTTCTTGGTCTCGCTGACTTCAAGAATGAAGCCGCGGACCCTTGCAGTGAGTGTTACAGCTCATAAAAGTGGCATAGACCCAAAGAGTGAGCAGCAGCAAGATTTATTGCGAAGAGCAAAAGAACAAATCTCCCACAGCATGGAAAGGGACCCCAGCGGGTTGCCACTCCTGGTTGGGGTAACCTGCTTTTATTGCCTTATCTGGCCCAACCCACATCCTGCTGATTGGTTCATTTTACAGAGAATTGATTGGTCCATTTTGACAGAGTGCTGATTGGTGCGTTTACAAACCTTTAGCTAGACACAGAGTGCTGATTGGTACGTTTACAATCCTTTAGCTAGACACAAAAGTTCTCCAAGTCCCCACCCCATTAGCTAGAAACAGAGTGCTGATTAGTGCATTTACAAACCTTTAGCTAGACAGAAAAGTTCTCCAAGTCCCCACCCAATTAGCTAGACACAGAGTGCTGATTGGTGCATTTACAATCCTTTCGCTAGACAAGAAAAGTTCTCCAAGTCCCCACCCATCCCAGAAGCCCAGCGGGCTTCACCTGTTACTGGCACTCACCGCCGGGACTTTGCGGCACCTAGCCTGGGCACTCCGGCAGCCCAGAGGGAGCTCATCCCAGACAACCAAGGGGAAAAGAGGGGAAGGAGAAATAGATGGAGACCCACCATTGTGGCCAACAACCCCATGAAGAGGGAATGGTGGTTCACGCACAGGACCCAGCATCTGATCAAGCCCAGCAGGTGCCAGCCAGCCATGCCAAGTGTGGGGCCTGCCAAGCCCATGCCTAACCAGAACCCGGGCCAGCCTGCAAGGGCCATGCGCAGCCCCGGCTCCCGCCCACGCCTCTCTCTCCACACCTCCCGGGGAGCAGAGGGAGCTGGCTCCAGCCTCGGCCAGTGCCAGAGAGGGTCCCCCACAGCGCAGCAGTGGTCTGCAGGGCTCCTTGAGCATGGTCACAGTGGACACCAAGGCCGAGGAGGCGCTGAGAGTGAGGGCTGCTAGCATGTTATCACCTCTGATTATTTCTGAGGACTCTGTTCTGTTCCATTGGTCTATATCTCTGTTTTGGTACTAGTACCATGCTGTTTTGGTTATTGTAGTCTTGTAGTATAGTTTGAAGTCAGGTAGCATGCCTCCAGCTTGTTCTTTTTGCTTAGGATTGTCTTGGAAATGGGGGCTCTTTTTTGATTCCATATAAACTTTAAAGTCGTTTTTTCCAGTTCTGTGAAGAAAGTCATTGGTAGCTTGATGGGGATGGCATTGAATCTGTAAATTACCTTGGGCAGTATTGCCATTTTCACAATATTGATTCTTCCTATCCATGACCATGGAATGTTCTACCATTTGTTTGTGTCCTCTTTTATTTAATTGAGCAGTGGTTTGTAGTTCTCTTTGAAGAGGTCCTTTACATCCCTTGTAGGTTGGATTCCTAGGTATTTTATTCTCCTTGTAGCAATTGTGAATGGGAATTCACTCATGATTTGGCTGTTTGTTATTGGTGTATAGGAATGCTTGTGATTTTTGCACATTGATTTTGTATCCTGAGACTTTGCTGAAGTTGCTTATCAGCTTAAGGAGATTTTGGGCTGAGACAACAGGGTTTTCTAAATATACAATCATGTCATCTGCAAACAGGGACAATTTGACTTCCTCTTTTCCTAATTGAATATCCTTTTTTTCTTTCTCTTGCCTGATTGCCCTGGCCAGAACTTCCAACACTATCTTGAATAGGAGTTGTGAGAGAAGGCATCCTTATCTTGTGTTGGTTTTCAAATGGAATGCTTCCAATTTTTGCCCTTTCAGTATGATATTGGCTATGGGTTTGTCATAAATAGCTCTTATGATTTTGAGATATATTCCATCAGTACTTAGTTTCTTGAGGGTTCTTAGCATGAAGGGCTGTTGAATTTTGTTGAAGGCCTTTTCTGCATCTATTGAGATAATCATGTGGTTTTTGTTGTTGGTTCTGTTTATGTGATGGATTGTGTGTATTGATTTGCATATGTTGAACCCGTCTTGCATCCCAGGGGAAGCCGACTTGATGGTGGTGGATAAGCTTTTTGATGTGTTGCTGGATTCGGTTTGCCAGTATTTTATTGAGAATTTTCGCATTAATGTTCATCAGGGATATTGGTCTAAAATTCTCTTTTTTTGTGGTGTGTCTGCCAGCCTTTGGTACCAGGATGATGCTGGCCTCATAAAATGAGTTAGGGAGGATTCCCTCTTTTTCTATTGATTGGAATAGTTTCAGAAGGAATGGTACCAGCTCCTCTTTGTACCACTGGTAGAATTCGGCTGTGAATCTGTCTGGTCCTGGACTTTTTTTGGTTGGTAGGCTATTAATTATTGCCTCAATTTCAGAGCCTATTATTGGTCTATTCAGAGATTCAGTTTCTTCCTTGTTTAGTCTTGGGAGGGTGTATGTGTCCAGGAATTTATCCATTTCTTCTAGATTTTCTAGTTTATTTGCATAGAGGTGTTTATAGTATTCTCTGATGGTAGTTTGTATTTCTGTGGGATTGGTGGTGATATCCCCTTTATCATTTTTTATCGTGTCTATTTGATTCTTCTCTCTTTTCTTCTTTATGAGTCTTGCTAGGTCTACAAATTTTGTTGATCTTTTCAAAAACTAGCTCCTGGGTTCATTGATGGTTTAAAGAGGTTCCTGGGTTTCTATCTCTTTCTGTTCTGCTCTGATCTTAGTTATTTCTTGCCTTCTGCTAGCTTTTGAGTTTGTTTGCCCTTGCTTTTCTAGTTCTTTTAATTGTGATGTTAGGATGTTGATTTTAGATCTTTCTTTCTTTCTCTTGTGGGCATTTAGTGCTATAAATTTCCCTCTACACGCTGCTTTAAATGTGTCCCAGATATCCTGGTATATTGTATTTTTGTTCTCTTTGGTTTCAAAGAACATCTCTATTTCTGCCTTCATTTTGTTATTTACCCAGTAGTCATTCAGGAGCAGGTTGTTCAGTTTCCATGTAGTTTTGCAGTTATGAGTGAGTTTCTTATATCCTGAGTTCTAATTTGATTGCACTGTGGTCTGAGAGACAGTTTGTTGTGATTTCTGTTTTTTTACATTTGCTGAGGAGTGCTTTACTTTCAATTATGTGGTCAATTTTGGAATAAGTGCCATGTGGTGCTGAGAAGAATGTATATTCTGTTGATTTGAGGTGGAGAGTTCTGTAGATGTCTATTAGGTCTGCTTGGTGCAGAGCAGAGTTCAAGTCCTGGATATCCTTTTTAACCTTCTATCTTGTTGATCTGTCTAATATTGACAGTGGGGTGTTATAGTCTCCCATTATTATTGTGTGGGAGTCTAAGTCTCTTTGTAGGTCTCTAAGGACTTGTTTCATGAATCTAGGTACTCATGTATTGGGTGCATATATATTTAGGATAGTTAGCGCTTCTTGTTGCATTGATCCCTTTACTATTATGTAATGGCCTTCTTTGTCTCTTTTGATCTTTATTGGCTTAAAGTCTGTTTTATCAGAGACTAGGATTGCAACACCTGCTTTATTTTTTTGCTTTCCATTTCCTTGGTAGATCTTCCTCCATCCCTTTATTTTGAGCCTATGTGTGTCTCTGCACATGAGATGGGTCTCCTGAATACAGCAAACTGATGGGTCTTGACTCTTTATCCAATTTGCCAGTCTTTTAATTGGGGCATTTAGCCCATTTACATTTTAGGTTAATATTGTTATGTGTGAATTTGATCCTGTCATTTTGATGTTAGCTGGTTATTTTGCATGTTAGTTGATGCAGTTTCTTCGTAGCATTGATGGTCTTTACAATTTAACATGTTTTGCAGTGGCTGGTACCAGTTATTCCTTTCCATGTTTAGTGCTTCCTCCAGGAGCTCTTATAAGGCAGGACTGGTAGTGACAAAATCTCTCAGCATTTGCTTGTCTGCAAAGGATTTTATTTCTCCTTCACTTATGAGGCTTACTTTGGCTGCATATGAAATTCTGGGTTGAAAATTCTTTTCTTTAAGAACGTTGAATATTGGTCCCCACTTTCTTCTGGCTTGTAGATTTTCTGCCAAGAGATCCACTGTTAGTCTGATGAGCTTCCCTTTGTGGGTAACCTGACCTTTCTCTCTGGTTGCCCTTAACATTTTTTCCTTCACTTCAACCTTGGTGAATCTGACAATTCTGTGTCTTGGGGTTGCCCTTCTAGAGGAGTATCTTTGTGGTGTTCTCTGTATTTCCTGAATTTGAAACTTGGCCTGCCTTGCTAGGTTGGGGAAATTCTCCTGGATGATATCCCGAAGAATGTTTTCCAACTTCCATTTTCCCTGTCACTTTCAGGTACACCAATGAAACATAAATTTGGTCTTTTCACAGAGTCTCACATTTCTTGGATGCTTTGTTCATTTCTTTTTACTCTTTTTTCTCTAAACTTCTCTTCTCATTTTATTTCATTAATTTGATCTTCAATCACTGATACCCTTTCTTCCACTTGATTGAATCAGCTATTGAAGCTTGTACATGAGTCTTGTAATTCTCGTGGAATGGTTTTTAACTCCATCAGGTCATTTAAGGTTTTCTCTAGACTGTTTATTCTAGTTAGCTATTCATCTAATCTTTTTTCAAAGTTTTTAGCTTCCTTGCAATGGGTTTGAACATCCTCCTTTAGCTTGGAGAAGTTTGTTATTACAGACCTTCTGAAGCCTACTTCTGTCAACTCGTCAAAGCCATTCTCCATCCAGTTTTGTTCCATTGCTGGCGAGGAGCTACAATCCTTTGGAGGAGAAGAGGTGCCCTGGTCTTTAGAATTTTCAGCTTTTATGCTCTGGTTTCTCCCCATCTTTGTGGTTTTATCTACCTTTGGTCTTTGATGTTGGTGACCTGCAGATGGGGTTTTGGTTTGGATGTGCTTTTTGTTGATGTTGATGCTATTCCTTTCTGCTTGTCAGTTTTCCTTCTAACAGTCAAGTCCCTCAGTTGCAGGTCTGTTGGAGTTTGCTGGAGGTTCACTCATGACCCTGATTGACTGGGTGTCACCAGTGGAGGCTGCAGAACAGCAAATATTGCTGCCCGATCCTTCCTCTGGAAGCTTCATCCCAGAGGGGCACCTGCCTGTATGAGGTATCAGTTGGCCCCTACTGGGAGGTATCTCCCAGTTAGGCTACATGGGGGTCAGGGATCCACTTGAGGAGGGAATCTGTCCATTCTCAGATCTCAAAATCTGTGCTGGGAGAACCACTACTGTCCATTCTTTGAGCTCAAACACCATACTGGGAGAACCACTGCTCTCTTCAGAGCTGTTAGCCAGGGCCATTTAAGTCTGCAGAAGTTTCTGCCACCTTTTGTTCAGCTATGCCTTGCCCCCAGAGGTGGAGTCTACAGAGGCAACCAGCCTTGCTGAGCTGCGGTGGGGTCCACCCAGTTTGAGCTTCCCCAGCTGCTTTGTTTACCTACTTAAGCCTCAGCAATGGTGGATGCCCCTCCCCCTGCCAGGCTGCTGCCTCACAGGTCAACCTCAGACTGCTATCCTAGCAGTGAGCAAGGCTTTTTGGGCATGGGACCTGTCGAGCCAGACACGGGATATAATCTCCTGATGTGCCATTTGCTAAGACCATTGGAAAAGTGCAGTATTTGAGCAGGAGTGACCCATTTTTCCAGATACCATCTGTCATGGCTTCCCTTGGCTAGGAAAAGGAAATCCCCCAACCCCTTGCACTTCCCGGGTGAGACGATGCCCCGCCCTGCTTCAGCTCACCCTCCGTGGGCTGCACTCACTGTCCAACCAGTCCCGGTGAGATGAATCAGGTACCTCAGTTGGAAATGCAGAAATCACCCATTTTCTGCATTGATCACACTGGAAGCTGCAGACCAGAGCTGTTCCTATTCGGCCATCTTGGGAAGGAAACTTTATCTGTCTTAAGTGATGTTTTCTCTCATATTTTACATTCTCCCATGGGGAATATATAGATGAATAACTAGTTTGACACATCTAACCCAGAAATCTGAACAATTAAGCACATAATGCATGCTTACAATGAGAACTGTGGCAAGTTGTATTGAGGTAAAAATGTTGCTACTCCCTGCCAAATCTTTCCCTTAGAGCCTGTCTCAATGATAAGATTGTAATTATCGCCAAAAGATATCAGAATTAGTCATATGACTTGATTCTCCAATTATTTTTTAGCAGAAGTGACATAGGTCACTTCTGAACAAAAGATTTAAGAGCCATTGTGGGGTCCACCATTATTCTTTTTCTCGTCCCCTTTTTTTGAGATGGAATCTTGCTATGTTGCCCAGGTTGGTCTTGAACTCCTGCATTCAAGCAGTCCTCTCACTTCAGCCTCCTGAGGAGCTGAGATTACAGATGTGTGCCACTATGCCTGGCTCTTTCCCCCTTTTGTCACAGGAAAGTCAGTGTTTCAATAAAGAGGTTCTCCTTCAGGTTAAATACCCAGTAGAGAGAATCCATAGCAGATATGTAGTTTTAGAAATAACCCTTTGCTTTTACAAAGAGATTTTGGACTTGATTGTTCCTAAAGCATATAGAAAATGTTGATCATCCACTTATGACTTATGGTTTGTTGTGTAATAAAAAGGCAATGTGTTGCTTTACTAACTGTAAATGATTTCAGTTTCCTGCTTTTCTGGATGGAAATACAGTAGGAAACAATTAGTGAGAAAGATATTCATGCAAGCAAGGATTGGGCTTGTATACATCTAGTTTCTTTTAATTTAGAATAAACACAAGTATGCATGCAAATAAGATATATTCCTGAATACTGTCAAGTTTGGCACTTTGGAGTAAGATATGTATTTGTTCTGTTTATTGATTAGAATATATAATTCTTGTTTTTGAGGCCTTGAATACATATAAAATAAGAGACTAAGAAAAGAAAATGCATAACTTATATGCTACAGCATGACAAATATCTATTTGAAAAGGTTTTTCCAGGCTCATTTCATAGTTAGGGCATATGGTGTAGAGAGGCCCTGGACTGCAGGACCCATATGGTGTAGGACCAAAATTTGACTGAAAATGGACAGTGACTGCATTACAGACACATTTGGGGGTGCACTTGAAAAACAGTGGAGAGGAAAAAAATCTTCCCATTGGGCACAGCTAAGAACAGTGTACTTGATTATGCTTTTGATATGCAAGGAGAAGTGGTTCAGGGTGAGAATATATAAAGATTCCTAGACAATGGCCAATTGGTAGGGGCTTGGAAGAAAAAGGACTAGAAAATAAGATGCAAGAAGTTGTCAGGAGAGGCATGTGGGACATGTGGGAGTTGCACAAAATGTATTTTTGTATTACTTGTTAACAGCCACCAGAAAGCATCTACCATTGAAGAAGTATTGAACAACAAAGTCCACAAAATGACTTGCCTGGTTGATGTTAGCTATTGTTTCTCATTGGCCACTCCAGAAACAGCCTGTGAGTACAAAGGCTGTGTACAAGTCCATCAGCATAGACTCCTATTTACAAAGTCAATGTAATTATCTCTGCCTCTGAATTTCAATACTGAGCCCCTGACATGGTACTATATTTGATAAGACCAACCAGCTACTTCATGGCAAATTGGCTACACTGGACTCCATCCATTCTAGAGAGGTCATTGGTTCATCACCACAGGAAAAGATACCCATTTCAAGTATAGATTTGCCTTTGCTGCTTACAGAGCCTTAGCCAGCTCTGCTATCTGGGGACTTATGAACTTCCTTGATCCACAGGCACGGATCCTGTGCAGCATAGCATCCAACCAGGGTTACCACTTCAAAACAAAGGAAGTACAGGACTGGATACACTGGATAGGATACACTGATCTGATCATATACCACCCAACTCAGAATGCTAGATCCATGACAAGACCATCACATCCACTGATCTTATATACCACACATGCGTAAGCAGCCAGCCTTAGAGAGTACTTGGATAACCTTCTAAGACATAGATAAAGCTTCAGCTCAGAGGCAGTTCTCTGAAAAGATAGAGTACCATTCTTCAGGATGCAGTAGGTGCATTAAATCAGAAACTTCTATACAGTGCCGTGTTCCTAAGAGGAAAACTACATGGATCTGGGAACCAAGGACTAGAAGCAGGATTGGTCCCACTTACCATCCTTCCCAATGATAGAGTAGAGGGGGTGGTTCTCATACTTCTCACAGTTATGAACTCTGCAATCTTAGAAGTACTGGTCTGCAAAGAGAGAACTCTCATTTCAGGAGCTAAAGAAAGGTTACCATTAAACTATAAGCTCTGGCTGCTACCAGGGCACTTTGGATTCCTTGTGTCCGTGGACCAGCAGACCAGTAAAAGAATAACCTTTCTGGCAAGGTAATTTACCGTGATCAGTGGGAGGAGGTAGGGCTGCTTTTAACCAATAGGGCTGGGAAGGCGTATGTGTACAACTCAGGTGATCCAATTGGGCACCTCCTGATACGTCTTTGGCGCACTATAGTGGTTAACAAACAGTCGAGCAACCTGGACTGAGAAATACATTATTGTCAGAAACCCAGACACCTTAGAAATAAAGATTCAGATGATACCACCAGCTAAGGCAATTGCACATGCCAAGGTGGTAGCTGAGAGTAGTAGCTGAGAATTTAGAATTCATAATAGAGGAGGAAGGGGATGAATACCAATTATAGCCCTGAGACCAACTGCAATGACAAGGACCATAATGTGTTCCACTAACTTCCCTCTAAGATCCTCTCATGAAGGGAGGCTGATGGGAGCCATGGAGGAATTCTTCCCCAAACCTGAATGGAGAAGTAGATGCTCGCAGTGCAAGCGCGGACTGTGGCAGATCTCCTGCTGTGGGGAGCATAGTTGACGGCCCCAATTCCTGCTCCTCTACATCCCTTACTGTGTTCACACTGAGGCCACATCTTCCACATGGAGCTGCCATCCAAAGACTGAGTGGAATGAGGGTAGTATTCCCAACCCATTCCCACTAGACACAGAATTCCTGTGACTGGCCATTTTGATTTGAGAACTCCCCAGCTTCTCAAGCCTGGCCAAAACTTTCTTAAAACTCCATTGAACCTGAGACCCTTTCTACCTGACTCTTCTGTTTCCCCTCTCTTTCACAAGTGTGAGACCTGCATCATAGTCTGAGTGCTTTTCCTACCTTCTCCCACTCTTTCCCTGCTATCCTTCATAGATTTTTCACCAAACATATCTCTTGCCGGTCTACTCTCACCTTGGTGACTACTTCGCAGAAGACCTGAATGAACACAGAAACCAAATCCATTGGAACATTCCTCACTGTTGTCTCTGGCCAGAAGTGGTCAAATCACAATTTTTTTTCAACAATGCTAGTACCCTGGCTCTTTCCACTAATGATAGGAATTGGAATATCCTCTGAAGAGAACCAAAACCCATTTTCCAATCTTTCCTTATAATTCTAATAATTATAAGGCTGGATCCACGACAAGACCATCACATCCACTGATCTTATATGCTACACATGCATATATCCTGCTAGTCTAAGGCAGCTGAAGGTGGGGGATGGAAAATAGAATTAAATTGTTAAAAATTTTAACGTAAGTTTTAGGCCCAGCTAAGTTCTTCCATGTCCACAATCTGTGTCAGCAATGCCTTCCTTGTCTATCATCCTGTCTGCAGGTCTTTGACAAATATTTCTTAAGTAAATCATTGTATTGCTTCCCATATCACCAATTAAGGACTTCAAAACACTTGAGGTCATACATACCTGACTGCTTCACTTCCTTCATGTTCTCACATAGGAGAATTCCGCCAACGAAATCCAACACTGTGCTCCGGCCATTTCCTTTCATTCTATCCCCTCATTTGGGACCCTCTCCTGAGGCACGCTACATGCTTTTCCTGGCTTGTCCTTTTCTGTGTGTAAAGCACACAATGTACAGAAGTAGAGCAATTGCTCAAATTCTCCTTCTGAAACTTATTCTGAAAATGTGGGCCAACCATTTAACCTGAGCCTCAGTGTCCTCACTCATAAATGGAAGCAATGCTATCTCCCTCAGGTGGTTGCTAAAAGTATTAAATAAAATTATAGTTATAAATTTTAAGAGGGCACTCAAATGTTAGTTATCATTATTTATTACTTTTCTCCCCCATTCAAATGGCTCCTAAGCCACAAACTTTTCCTTCACAAACTTTTTTCAGTTTGAGAAGATGGAGACCACTTTCCTCTATTCTGAATACGAATAAAACAATACTGCATACTTACCTGGAAACATTCGGTGGGGCTTCACTCTTCTCATCCTGTTTTCTGTCTGTCTTAAGTGATGTTTTCTCTCATATTTTACATTCTCCTATGGGGAAAATATAGATGAATAACTATTTTGATACATCTAACCCAGAAATCTGAACAATTAAGCACATAATGCATGCTTAAAATGAGAATTGTGGCAAGTTGTATTGAGGTAAAAATATTGCCACTCCCTGCCAAATCTTTCCCTTAGAGCCGGTCCCAATGATAAGATTGTAATTACTGCCCAAAGATATCAGTGTTGGTCATATGACTTGATTTGTCTAATTATTTTTGAGCAGAAGTGACATAGGTTACTTCTGAACAGAAGATTTAAGAGCCATTGTGGGGTCCACCATTATTCTTTTTCTCCTCTTTTTTTGAGATGGAATCTTGCTATGTTGCCCGGGTTGGTCTTGAACTCCTGCGTTCAAGCAACCCTCCCACCTCAGCCTCCTGAAGAGCTGGGATTACAGATGTATGCCACTATGCCTGGCTCTTTCCCTGTTTTGTCACAGGAAAGTCAGTGTTTCAATAAAGAGGCTCTCCTTCAGCTTAAATATCCAGTAGAGAGAATCCATAGCAGACAGGTAGTGTTATAAATAACCCTTTGCTTTTACAAAGAGAGTTTGAACTTGATTGCTGCTAAAGCATACCTAAGCTCACCTAAGCTAACTGAAACAATCATGATAGCATAACCTCTTCATGCACTATTCAATTTTAGTGTATCTGCCCACAAACTTAGAAGTGCAAGAAAAAATGCATGTCTTTATTTTTCCTTGTATTAACTGGACTCTTTTCTTTGAGGCTTAAATTTTGGAAACCAAATTTCGGGTGATTTATAGCTATTTGTGCCCTTCACTCTGATATGTACCCCTCTCTAGTAGAACCACAGAAGCTACTGCTGGAGTTAATACAGAAAAGAGAGGTAAACTTGAAAATATAAGGGTTAAAGCAAATGAAAATCTCAAATCATTATTTAGGCATATTATTAAAACATGGAGTAATATAAAGTGAGAAGGGAATACAGAGCATACTGAAATCAGATCAGTGTGATTTTTTAAAATCGTAAACAATTCTTCTTTCAAAAAGCCCTAGGAATTCTTAGTTTACTACTGCAGACATACTGAAAAGAAATGTGAAAATAGTATTACTATATTTTGCTTGATTTTTGGTTTTACAAACTAAAATATGCTTGTAATTTTCCAGTAGTCTACAGTTTTCTACAAAATGAAAGTAGAATGAAACATATGGATGAATAAAGAAAGTTTTATTTGTTGCCAAATATCTTCTTTACATAACATCTGGATACTTAGAACATCTGCATGACTGACAATTTTTCAACTTTTCATCTGGATGTTTGGCAAATATGGGGAAAATGTTTCCTAAATCTAATTCTTATTCTCATCCAGTACTATTCTAATAGCATATTTGTTAATATTCCTATCATCCTACCATTTTATCAAATAAAATGTGGATACAGTTTTGGAGCAAAACAATAAATTGTTTAATTTTATGGTGCATGCCACGATACAAGCTCTGAGTGTTAAAAAGGAAAATTTTGAGTGAATTACTTCTCCACAACAATCACTCTATTTCAAGAGAGATTAACAATAGAATATATCAAAGCACTCACTCCACATTCAGTGGTCTCTATTGTATATGCCTTTTATGTGAGACAAGAGAATTATATTCTTTGGCCAGATGCTGATACAGTCCTGTAGCATCTGCATGGATGTCTGTTTGGCACTTGGAGTAAGGGAGGATATTTGACTGTACTCTTGAGGTTATGAAACATGGAGACAAGCATCATAATCCTTCGCAAAAACTCTGAGGGGCTTAGTTACATGCTTTCCCCTTGTCAACATCTGTCAAGAACCACATGTCAATTACTACTCCATCTTTTCTCAGGTAATAAAGAAATAGAGAAGTCCCAAAAGAGCAGTTTTTATCTTTCCAACAATATGCCCCCAGGCCTTTGCTTTTGGATCAACCCTCATAAATGTTTGTCATTATCTGCTTACAGGGATCTTGGCAAAGAAGGAGGCTTGAATGGAAGAAAAAGGTGTTACTTCTAGTACAGCAAACCATATGTGAATGCATGGTTTTGGATGTCTAGTGCAAAGAAAGATAAGGCAAATTTAACCAAGCTGTTTCGCTTTCACAAGGGGCATCCCTGTGTTTTACTGAAAAGATGACCCAATTGCTGATTCCGATTCAGCCTCATAGTTTTATACTTGTACAACTTTATCATCTTTTATTATTTATTTATTGGCTTGTACGTGTGTGTGTATGCCTTACCTAGAAAAAAATCCCTTATAAAGTAGTGAACACTTAAGGGCTGATGCCATACTCTGTAGTCAAGATTATCACGCCTAGGGTGAGCCCTGTTAGCCACCTATGGTTGAAAATAGATCATGTGAGAGCCAACATATTTTTTATGTGTGCCCTAATCAATTTTGTTCTCTTCTAATAGACAGCCAACAAAAATGGACATCATTTTAGCAGAATCTTTTCATGGCATTGTTAGTTCATTGTACAATGTGAAATTATCATTTGCCCCAAATTCCAAATGTACCATTTTTTGTGACTTTCAGATGCAAATCAGTAGAAAGGCTCCATATTTCAGCTCAGACAAGTAGGTGATCAGTGAGCATCTAAGAGTAGGTGTGCACAGAAGCAGAGAACCCATAAAGGGATGTAGGTGCATTTCCACAGTTTCTCTGGAAAGACAATGATGGGAAGGATTTATTTAACAAATTCCACAGGTGATAAGCCTAAGATGTCCTGAGGGTCTCTGTTCTGTTGTGAGTGTTCTAGCTGCTTTTTCTCCCACTGGAATTTAATCGATTATGGTTTTTCTACTTTTAATTTATCAACATTTTTTAGACCCATTGTGTGCGGAAGAGCATATTTCTAGCTGTTAAGAACCAATTGCAACATCAAGAAGATCCAGATGTCCCCTTCAGGAGTTTAGTTGGATGACAGTGTCAGATGTTCCTACAAAGAATGGCATGTGGTAGATTAAAGGATGGCCATAAATTCTTTGCTGCTTCTTCCGCTGAGCAGTGAAGTCTGTTTCCCCACTCTTTTAATCTGGGCTAGACTCATGACTCTGTTGACCAATAGAATGTGGCAGAAGTGATGCTGAGCCAGTTCTGGGCCTTGCCCTAAGAGGACTGGGAGCCTCTATTTTCTTGCTGTTGGAAGACAGCCTCCATGCTGTAAGGAATTCCAGGCTATTCTATTAAAAGAGTGCATGTGGAGAGGTTCTGGAAGAGGAAAAGCTATGAGGAGAGATTCCACATGAAGGAGAATTTAGGTATCACAGCTAATAACACAAGGGCCTCAAGCATGTGAGAGGGACTTTCTTGGACCCTCCAGCCAGCCCAGGCAGCCACCAGTTGGATGTAGCTTCATATGTGACTCCAGCCAATCCCAAGTGAAAGAGAAAAACCATCCAGTGAACCTGCAGAATCTTGAGAAATAACAAGTCATTCTTGCTTTAAAGGTCGGTGCTTTAAGAGTGTTTGTTACACAGTAATAATTAACCAATACAGCTTAGAAATCAACAAACATACCAAAATTTGCAGAGACATATAGGAGCATCAGATGGGTATACACAAGGATTTCTGAATAAAGGAATGATTAGAAGTTACAAGAAGCAGTAGAGTCTGATGGCTTTGGGAACCAAACCTGCGTTTGCATTTCTATTCCACTTCCTTTTTTTTTTTTTTGAGATAAAGTCTCACTCAGTTGCCAGGCTGCAGTGCAGTAGCCCCATCTCGGCTCACTGCAGCCTCTGCCTCCCAGGTTCAAGCAATTCTCCTACCTTAGTCTCCCAAGTAGCTGGGACTACAGGAGTGTGCCGCCACACCTGGCTAATTTTTTTGTATTTTTAGTAGAGATGGGGTTTCACCATGTTGGCCAGGATGTTCTCGATCTCCTGACCTAGTGATCTGCCTGCCTCAGCCTCCCAAAGTGCTGGGATTACAGGCATAAATCACCGTGCCTGGCCTCTATTCCACCTCTTATTGTCTCTATGATCTTGGACAAGTCAGCACATTTCTTGGATGTTGACTTTCTTGGGATTCAGTATAAAATAGAAATTCAGTATATAAAATAGAAATAATAACTCCTACTTCATTAAGGTATAGCAACGATAAATAAATTAGATGAATGTGTAAAGCTCTTAGCACAGTGCCTCATCCAGATTAAGAATCCACTGCTAGTTTTTGTTCTTGTAATCATGAAAGAGCTTTCCAAAGAAATTGAATTTTGATTTGCATAAAAATTAATTCATAGATCTTTATTCTGTAGTAATGAGATATATTGAGTTCAATCGTCCCTGAATCTCCAGATACAATTCAGTTTTCTCTTGTTCCTAGTTAGATTACAAATTTGTGTTATGGTCCCTATTTTAAAAGGCAATATAGTAACTTTATTCAAAAGTCTCTGGGGCAGAGGCTAGGATCTGTTTCAAAACTCATGTCTTTTCCTCTTGGGCGCACGATTAGATGTTGTAAGGTCATAGATTCTGACTAGTGGAATGCGGGTTTAAAATGATAAGTGGCACTGCCAGGCCTGGACTATAGAAAAAACCTCCCGCCTGCAATATTCCATGTGATGTCCTCTTCCAGTTGGTTGGAATGGAAGTCCTCAAAGAGTGACTTATGGGATTTACATGTGGAAGACGGTGGATCTACAAGATGGCAGGAGATCCTGAAATGCAATGTAGGAAGAGAGTTACCTAACCAGGAACTGCTCTACTGGGCTCTGACAGAATTAGAAAATAGTGTTGTGTTAAGCCACTGATATTTCAGCATTTATGTATTATAGCAGCCAGCATTACCATAACTAATACAATTTTAATGTCATTCGTGCAATAGCACACAATTATCTTATTCTTTTTCTACCCCCACTATCCATCCTTTTTTCTTCAACAGTAATCCTCCTTACCTTTCATTTCCTTCATTATCCACCTCCTCAGCTTTGTGAATTCTTGTCTTTCTTTCTTGTTTCCATTAAGACCACCATGTTATGTATCTTCTCTCCTTAAGAGCTGTGAAGATTCTTCCTCAGTGAGCTTTCTCTAACTAAATGGAAATAGAAACTTGCTCCATGCCTCCTTCTTAACTGCCATTTCCACTCATTTTCAGACATATGACCTAACATGCATGGCAGGAACTCTGGATATAGGTGATGTTTAAGTCTCTGTAAAATGGTGGGTCATTTTTAAATGCTTAAAAATAACGATAATTTACAACAATTAATAGGTATTATTTATTGACTTATTATGCCCAAGGCACCATATATTTGATGTCAATTAAACTGTATAGTCATCATAATAAATCTATGCAGTAGGAATCATTTTTGCCTCCATTGTACAGATAAGAAAACCAAGACTCAGAGTCTTTAGCAATTTGGCAGAATTAGACATCTGGTTCATGCAAGAGCTGGGCAATGTGAAGCCAGAGCCTGTACTCTTACCATGCCCTCCATGGGTTCTCAACATGTGGTCATAGACATTATGTCTTTTTAAGGTATATCACATGAATATATACAGGAAATATATAGGTTATGAAAAAAGAACATATTAAAATGCTTGTTCATGAGATAGACCAAATGTCACTGGTGTATCCAATTGCATACTAGGTATTAGCCTAGGCCATTAGTTGCATTAGTTCCCATGTTCTCTTTGACAGGAATTTTTGTTCAGTCATAATGTAACATCCTCTTGTCCATAGGGTCAGATGCTCTGCTTCCATGTAGTTGATCGGTGCTGGTGATCAGTTTGCCTTTTCAATGTGACTGATGACATTGATTCTGACTCCAGTGGTGACAGCATTCTATGCCTTTTCAGCTGAGAGCCTCTTTGCAGTGCTAGCTATTTCACAGTCATGATTTTAATTATGACTTGGAAAAAACACTCAGAAAACCTCATCATCATGAAGGCTAGCATGCATCAAGCATTTATAATGTGCCAGGCATTATGCTAATTACTTTACATTTATTTCATTTAATCCTCTCAGCAACCCAATATAATTGGAATCATTTTACCATACTTTCAAAAAAGAGAAAATTGAGACAAAGATATTAAGTAATTTACCAAGTTCATGCGGCAGAGAGGTGACGTAGCTGAGCTTTGAACCCATAGTCTGCCTTTCTAACCAATAGAATGTCTCAAATCACAATCTCCGGGAACTTGATCTACAGATGGCACCTGGAATAGTAGATACTGACCCAGAGAACATTTTGCATCAAACTCTGAATACTTCTTAGCCTCTGCTGTTTGTCACTGGGCAGCATTCCTGAATTACACTGGCAGTGTGAAGCCCTAAATTTGATGGCAGGAAGTTAAAAGCATGTAACTGAAATTAACGCACATACATTTTAAGGGATTTTAATATTATTGTAGTTTTCTTCAAAAGACAAATACCTTACGGGCACTAAACTGAGTTGGGTACATATGAATTGATCTTTATACTTCCTCCCTACAAACATACACCTAGGAAACAACTTCTCCCAAAACATTAATACCACTTGTTAGCAAACTTCTTTGATCTGAGATACAAGCACTCAAACTCCTGAGAATGAACAGGATGCTTTTTCTACATATATTCTAAGAAACTGCATTATATTTGGCCAAAGAGGGGGCCCCCTCAATGGGGGAGAAGTGTGTTATATTTTTCAGTCTTTTTTTTTTCTTTTTTTTTTTTTGAGACAAGAGTCTCACTCTGTCACCCAGGCTGGAGTACAATGGTGTGATCTCAGCTCCCCACAACCTCCGCCTCCCGGTTCAAGTGATTCTCCTGCCTCAGCCTCCTGAGTAGCTGGGATTACAGGCACCTGCCACCACACCCAGCTAATTTTTGTAATTTTAGTAGAGACGGGGTTTCACCATGTTGGTCAGGCTGATCTGACCTTCTGATCCACCCACCTTGTCCCCCTAAAGTGCAGGGATTACAGGAGTGAGCCACTGTGCCTGGCCATTCTTTAGGCTTTTTAGGACCTAAAAAGAACATGTACTAAAAATCTCAAAAAAAAAAAAAAAAAAAAAAAAAAAGATGTATGTATACAAATATACTTAAATTATATACATATGTATATATATATATACACACACACAAACATATATATTTAAATTTTATGTAGGTCATAAATTTATGTAGGTCAGTGTGCATTTATTTCTTTCTAATAGAGATATGGAACTTTGTCTTTGGCCTAAGTATTCAGCCAACATCTATGCTTTCATTTGTCTTTGGTCCAGGATTTTGGAAGATCATAAATAACCAACTTCACTGTCATTTCTGGCATCCCAGGACTTTTATGTGACCAGTGAGATTATTGGGAAATTACCATCATATCAAATTGGCTTATCAAAACCAATAATATAAACAAAGCATATAATTTGGAACCATTCATATCCGAATATTCACTTTCAAATGTAGGTAATCATTCTAAACGCAATCTGGAGTCTAGACCTCCTTATGGTTTTTTGTTATTGTTTTTGTTGCTATCTTCTCATTCAATTAAAAAATTGATGTACAGTTGTTTTGCCTTAATGCAACAAATGTATTTCTTTAAAAAGAAGTGAACTCAAGTCTACAAGATTGTACACTAAAAACAATAGAGGCAAAGTAGTATCAGGGTGAAGTCACTCTAATTGTATGCAATTACATTCAAAACATACAAACTTTATAATTAATGTGCTAACAAAAATGATAATATTCCTAGTAAAAATGCCAGCACAGCTTTTGAAAAGTTGAATGACTATTAAATAAAGAAATACTGGCCGGGCGCTGTGGCTCAAGTCTGTAATCCCAGCACTTTGGGAGGCCGAGACGGGCGGATCACAAGGTCAGGAGATCGAGACCATCCTGGCTAACACGGTGAAACCCCGTCTCTACTAAAAAACATACAAAAAATTAGCCAGGCGTGGTGGCGGGCGCCTGTAGTCCCAGCTACTCGGGAGGCTGAGGCAGGAGAATGGCGTAAACTCAGGAGACGGAGCTTGCAGTGAGCTAAGATCGCGCCACTGCACTCCAGCCTGGGCGACAGAGCAAGACTCCGTCTCAAAAAAAAAAAAAAAAAAAAAAAGAAAAAAAGAAATACTACTGTATAAATAGGACTTTGCAACCAATAACAACAAAACCCTAAAACTAATCTGTAGAAGAGAATATGACGAAGGATTGGGGCTGCTGAGTTATGGAGATGAGGGCAAAGTACACAAAGATCAGGGAGAACCATGCCATAAGTACCTGCAGGAAAGAGCATGTTGCCAGAGAGCCAAGAGCTGGGTGGTGAATGAATGGGCACCGTGCAACCCAGCTCAAGACATTCAGCTGGGTTAGTGCACTTTGCATTCAGATGCCATTACACACTGGTACAAAACATTAATATGCTGGAAAATATCCCATGTAAACCAATGTGATCTCCAAGATAACACCATCCTCTGATCCCAGTGCACATGAGTTGATTCACAGTGCAGAAACACATATTGTAGTAGAACAAACTGTAGGCGTAAAATATGGCAATAATGATGATTCTGAAAGCTATTAATTATGTACAAAAACAATTATTAAAGACTTTCAAATTGTTACGGT
The DNA here is from genome assembly GCF_002776525.5 of Piliocolobus tephrosceles. Taxonomy (NCBI): domain Eukaryota; kingdom Metazoa; phylum Chordata; class Mammalia; order Primates; family Cercopithecidae; genus Piliocolobus; species Piliocolobus tephrosceles. The sequence goes on along the minus strand of NC_045444.1, from coordinate 67,705,880 downwards.
GGAAACTAGATTATAATTAATATGGCTTTTAAGAGAGAATGTAAAGTTAGTAAACAGTTAAAATTGTAAAGTACGCTATATATAGATCTTGAGTCGACAAATATTTATAGAAATTTGTATAATAATATGAGATATAATTAGTGATATTGTGAAGAAAATATTATAAAGAAAAATCCTGTATCTCAAAATATCTTTCTCCTCCATTAACAGTAATGAATCCAAAGTGATCATTTACTTAGAATCATCACTATGCAGTAGAGCTGCTGAGATACTATTGTTCCTACACTATTACGTCAAACTTTAGAAATTTGACTAGTAAAATTGTTATCATAGATTTTATAATAAATGTAGATAAGATTTCATATTTATTCCCTTGTCCCAAAGTTTCTATTAGAATAGTGATATTTGGTTGTGACCTCAGCTCAATTTCCTTTTAATGTTGTTAAAAGCAGCTTAAGACTGGTTGCGGTGGTTCATGCCTATAATCCCAGCACTTTGGGAGGTCAATGCCAGGGGATCGCTTGAGTCCAGGAGTTCGAGACCAGCCTGGGCAATGTAGTGATACCTCGTCTCTACAAATAATAATTAAAACAATTTAGCTAGACGTGATGATGCCCACCTGTAGTCTCAACTACTCAGGAGGCTTAGGTGGAAGGATCACTTGAGCCCAAGTGGTCGAGGCTGCAGTGAACTGTGATTGAGCCACTGCACTCCAGCCTGGGCAATAGAGTGAGATGCCATCTCAAAAACAAAAAAAAAGTCAGCGTAATATTGATTTTAACACCAGTAATATAACTTATTTACCTCTATCCTTTATTTTAAAAAGTATTAAGATGACTTGTAAATAATGAAACATAGTTTTAAATACTCTAAAGCTGCACTGTCTAATATGGTAGCCACTAGCCACATGTGAATTAAATTAACTGAAATTAAATAAAAGTAAAAATGCAGTTCCTCAGTCACACCTACCACATTCATGGACTCAAGTTACTTGTGACTTGGGGCTACTATACTGTACAGTGAAGATACAGAATATTTCTATTATCACAGAAAGTTGAACCGTTAGACAGTAGTTCTACTGACCTACAGGTCTGCCTCATTTCTGAAAAAGTACAACGATTCATGAGTCAAAGTTGCCACTAGACAGCATTAGCATATATTTAAGAACACACCAACCCCACATCTTTTTATTTCCTGCCTCTACAGTGTTGTTGAAAAATTCTTCTCTCCAAGTTTTGCCTTGGGTGCTAGGGAGAGACGGAGCCCACCCAGGCACGTGTGGACGAATGGGCCGACCTTTGCAGATGCTGTCGGCACCCTGCCCAGTCCCTGGCTCTTTTGAGTTCAGTGTGCACCAGCGCCTTTCCAACTGCCAGTATCTCCATTTCTTTGACCAAGGCCCTTTTCAGAAGCTGCTGTGAGATACACTCTGCCCGGACACCTGGCAGGCCAAAAGTGCCTGGGAGTTGACACCCAGTAAAAGAAGCCTTCTACTATTGATGAATGGAAGTTGGTATAAAAATACTCTAGCTCCCCGCTGCCTCAAGTAGAAAATCTCTGAGTTGTGTGTTTTGCAGTGTTTTCCAGAGTGGCCTGTCATGGTAGTCGACTTAACAGTGCACCCTATATTGGCGATCTTGCCTTTCCTATGTCACTTTTTCTCACCTCATCTGTTTATTTGCGTCTCCAAATAAACCCCTTGTGTGCAGGTCCTTGCCTAAGGGTCTGCTTTTGAGAAAACCTAAACTAAGGCAAAATCCAAATTAAGGGGATGGGGGAGAATTAGAAAGGCGAGGGACTTACAAGAATAAAAATAATAACATTTACAGTGTGTATCATTAGATCGCAAACTTCTTCAGAGGAAGAATTGTGTCTTAATTTTCTATTGCTAATGTGTAGCACACACAAGTGAGTAGTAAAGCTTACAGTGTGTCACATATGTGATTTCTCTGATACCCCAACAATCCTATTTGGTGGCTATTATAGCCATTTTTCAGCTGAGTAATTTAAATGAATTGCCCAGAGTCATAGTCAGTGACAGTGTTCAGCCTGGAACCAGCGTTTCAGAGTCTAAGCCCTATGCTTGTCCCTGTTGCTGGTGCCACCCACGTGCCGGTCATCCCATTGACCTGCCTGCGGGCCTCTTAGCTGTCCTCAGCTACCCCTACTTCAGGGGACCATTGCAGCACCACACTCTATGTACCCACCTCTGCTTGAATGAATGGAGTGAAATATGTCATTTATTTCTGTTTCTGCTCAGTGTTGTTAATTTTGTGTTGTCAACATTATTTTCAGAGACCATGGCTCTTTATCTCTAGGCTTGATCCTAAAAATATTGTGAAGAGGACAACAGTAAATTCCTGGATTCCTCCAGGCTCATCTCTGGCAGTGCCAGTCTCTCCCAGACTCACCCTCTGAAGTCTCAAGGACCTGTGTTGTCATATGTGGCCCAAGCAGTTCCAAGACTCTGGAACCATTAAAAAGAACTTCTACACTTCAGAGGATCATTCCGGGTTCTGCTCTCTGCCCTCAGTTCCAAATCTTTTGTTCTCTGAATCTTCTACCTGAATTATTGGCTTGATTCTTGATTGGAGCTTTATTTCAGGTCTGTGCCATAAGGATATTTTCCATTTAAGAGGTAATATGAGGTTTCTATCAAGCTTGTTGGGTTTAGAGGGAGAATGCCTGAGTTAGAGTTTCCCATTTCCTTAAGTTTATTTTAAAGGAGAGTGTGAGACCTTGGGCAAATTATTTCAGATTCTCTGTTTTTGTTTCCCGATCTGTAAAATACAGATATTAAAAACACTCATTCATTTAAAAATTGTCCATAGGTTGTTATGAGGATTACATGAAATAACCCATGTAAAGCACCTTGTCTGCTGTAAACATGTAATTACTATAAGGTACTATACCTTCTGTATATTCCCTCATTCTCCCCACCTGTCATAAGCCCCGTTCAGACTCTAGGAAACCCAAACTCATCATTGATGGGGTGGCCAGGCCTCAATTTATATAGAAATGGAATTTAGATTAACATGTTACCTCTTTCAGGATTGAAAGGAACTCTGGAATTTAAGATTCCTCAACCCAAGGAATACATTCTAATGAGAAAAGTTTAGAAAGAAAGCCCATTTGTGAGTGAATGCTGCAAGGTGGTAGAAAGCATTTGCCTCTATGTAAAAGCCAAGCAGTTTACCTCCCAGTTATTTAGCGAGGTCATGCCAAATGCTCAGTGTAGGTTAAACACCGCATCCAGCACAGAAAGGTGGCAGATACATTATGACAAACACATGTATGTGTGTGTGTCTTTATAGCCCAACTCTGCACAAAGAAAAGGTAGAGCTTATTCAAATAGAATAATTACAAGCTAGAGGACTTGAAAAATAAAAGTCCTCTAGTAAGCTCTGTTTGTCTTTCTTATGTGGTCAGCTATGGTTCTACTATTGATTTCTTATTAACAACCTTTTATTTTTAAAGTGGAGACTGTATAAATCTATAAGACTACCTTCCATGAAGCAAAACCTTGGGTACAAAATCTGACAAACGTTTTTCCACCCTACTTTTTATATTCATGCATTTGTAAAGCATTGTGAATGCTTATAAGTTAAATTCCACTTGACCACATATTTAATGAAGCACCTAATAAAGAACAGAACATAAATATCTAAAATGGGAAAATCTCCAGAGAATCTGAATACCAAGCCAAAAACCTGAAGGGACGGTGCTTTCATTTCTTGTTTGTCTCCTCCACAGCAAAAGCTCATTTTCCAGCTCACAGACACTTTCAAATTGGAAGGATTTTGAAGAAAAATCTGCTACCATACTTTCTATATCCTGTGATAAACTACAGTTCTCATGAAGACAAAGAATTTGGTCACACGATTGGACCTGGCAGAAACATTTTTTTCAGTTCCTTATTACCAAACAAGATGGAGTCAGTCTCGCTGGATATAGAAAAGTGTTGTATTGTGAGAAACTTGCCTTTCAGTCTGGTTGGTTTATACGTTTTTAACAAACTTTCCTGAAGATGGCGCCACGTGCTTAGCTATGTTTTCTACCTGCATCATTTGGTGATTTCTGAAATCACTGTCTAAGGAATAGATACACAGACTTATGGGAAGATCTGTAGGAAATGCCACCTTGAAATGATATTCCTGTGTTAAGTATAAATATAAAACGAAGTCACCCAAGGAACAATATGATTCAGTTATCTCTAAATTTTCAGTTAGGAGATGGAATTACAGAAAAAAAAAAATACAGTCAATGCTATTTTGAGTTACATCAGTGGCATTTTCTGAAAGCCAAATTCCATCTCTAATCTTGTTCTTTCTCCTTTGTTCCCTATTTGTAGTCAATGGCACCAGCCATCCATCAAGCGGTCCAAGCCAGAAACTTGAATGATGTCTTTGATCCTTCTTTCTATTTTAACCTTCTGTACCAGTAACTCCACATCCCAATCAATCACCCAGTCCTATCTATTGTAATCCCTAAATGTCTCAAATGTGTCCATGTCTCTCCATTCCCACTGCTACCGGTAAAGTCCAACAGCACGATTACCTCCTCCCTGCAGTACTGCACAAGTGAGTTAACTGTTTCCCCTTTCACACAGCTTGCTCCTCTCAATCTGCTCTCTTCATCTAGAGTGATCTTTCAGAAAGATAGACCTGAACATGTAATGCACCCCCCATCCATTTACAATCTTCTAAGGCTCCCTAGTGCTTTCAAGTAAAATCCACACTCTTTTGTAGCCTACAAGGCTTTTTTAGAATCTTGCTGTCCCCCACTTTTATAGCTTCATCTTGCAATAACTACTATCCCACTTGTTGTTTAACCTCTGTCATAAGATTTCTTTCCAGTTCCTAGTATGTTCACATCAGGATTGTTTATTTTTCCTGATCCTGCTTGTGTTCCAGCAGCAGTTGCAATTTGCTCTTCTTCCGTAGGCCCAGTCACCACACCTCCATCTATCTAACTCTGGTTCACGCCGTAGATCTCAGTGAGAACATTATTTCTTAATAGAAGGAGTTCCCTAGGGCACATTAGTACCCAGCACTCTATGACTCCATAGCATCATGTACTTTCCTAATTTTAATAGGCATCTCATCTTGTCATTATTGTTTATTTTCTCCTCTATTATAAACTCTGTGAAGGCAGGGACGATGTTCTTACACTACACTCTTACAATGTCCTATAAGGTCTTTGTATTAGTCCGTTCTCACACTACTAATAAAGACATACCAGAGACTGGGTAATTTATAAAGAAAAAGACATTTAATGGACTCACAGTTCCACATGGCTGGGGAGGCATCACGGTCATGGCAGAAGGCGAAGGAGGAGTAAAGGCATATCCAATATGGCAACAGGCAAGGGAGCTTGTGTATGGTTTTATAAAGGGGAGCTTGCTCCCCTTTATAAAACCATCAGATCTTGATTTATGCACTATCACTAGAACAGCATGGGAAAGACCTGCCCCCATGATTCAATTACCTCCCATAGGGTCCCTCTGATGACATGTGGGAATTATGGGAGCTATAATTCAAGATGAGATTTGGGTGGGGACACAGTCAAACCATATCAGTCTTATATCAGCTGCCTCCCTCACCTTGCCTTTCTGAAAATGAGGCAGATGCAAAAGTGGAAACCCTTGATAAACCATAAGATTTTGTGAGACTTATTCACTACCACAAGAACAGTATGGGGGAAACTGCCCCCAGGATTCAAATTATCTCCCACTCCCTCCCCTCCCACAACACATTGGAATTATGGGAGTACAATTCAAGATGAGATTTGGGTGGGGACACAGAGCCAAACCATATCAATACACTTTCATAGTTTATTGTCTGTCTCCCTCCACTAAAGTATATGCTCCATGAGGGCAGGTATTTTTGTCTCTGATCTGTGTACCTGGAGTAGCACAAAGTAGTCAGTGGAATTATTCATCCTAGTGTCCTAGTGCTTTCATGGACTCATTCTTTTCATCTTTCTTGGTACTAAATCATTCTAGTTTATGAGGGGTGGGGGAGAATTTTATCTTCATCTGGAAAGTCTTCCCTCCCTCTGATTACTTTAGTTTCCTATTTCTAGAACAAGAATGTGTTGTTGGAGGGTGGTAGTGGGGCAGAAAAATCAGAACTAAAACTAAACTTTCCCGTGAAAATATAAAAGCAGAAATTTACTGAGGCCCTGTAAGTTTTAGCTGCTTCCAAATAATAAATTTCCTGAAAACTAACTGAACATGTGGCATGAGGCCGGAGCTGCCAATCTTATTTAAAAAAGTCTCCACCTGGATAGTTCCAAGCGTCCCTTATCTTTCTGCTATTTGATGAGATATTCCGAGAAACTAATTCCCTCAAGTCACTGGGGTACCTCCTGTACTGAAAGAAATGTGTTTGCCTGGCTGTATGACCAGCTTGATCATTTGTATAGAAATGCGAGGTTTCTAAACACAAAGCAGCTATGCATTTAGGTGTAGCCCAATTTCCTAACGAGGAAATGGCAAAGAAGAATCAGGTTAAATGACTGCAATATAGGTATGTAGTCATTTTGAAAAATTCCAGCACCCTACAATGATCTAGGGAAAAACAACACTCAGTCTTACTATACGTAAGACTTACTATACGTAAGACTTACTATACGTAAGACTTACTATACGTAAGACTTACTATATGTAAGACTGATTCATGGATAATGATCATTCATGTTTGATTCAGCTTCCACTTTCAGAGTTATAAGATAAGCAAACAGATGTTTACCACCCTTAATTTCAAGGAAATATCACATTGGAACTGCAGTTAAACACAGTTCTATTGAATATGTGAAATATTGTTACAGAGAGATCTGAGAACAATCATTTATAATGCAAAATAAAAATAAAAGTAAAAGTAAGTATCTTTATATACCAAAATTTAAATTTTTGATAGAAGATAAATATTTTAGTTAATTAAAGTCAAAAGGAAAAATCTAATGCTATGTTTGGGTGTATGAGTACAAGATTTGAAAGACCAACTCGTGCCTTTTCATCTTTACAAAATAACGCGAGACTTAGCAACAAAAAGAAGGTCATGGGATTACAATTTTAAAAGGAGGTTGAAAAGTCTGCTATTTAGAGACATTCTAACAACTATGAAGATATGGGTGAGAATTAAGCTGTAAATGATCAAGATAAAGTTTGAGCCATAATTTATCATATCATTTAAAATAGTTAAAGGAAAAGAATTGGAATGTTCCCAACATACAGAAAACATAAATGTTACAGGTGATGGATATCTCAATTACCCTGATTTAGTCATTACACATTGTATGCATGCATCAAAATATCACATGCACCCCGCAAATATGTACAAATATTGTGAATCGATTACAAAATGATCAAGTTTGAGGAAAGGAACAAGAGAACAGCACCCATCAATTGCATATTGCTGGAGTGAATTCAACAGATAAGAAAATGCAAGTCTACATGGTAATTTAATTAAAATAGCACCCAGGCCCACAAAAATGGAGGGAAAAGAGAGAGAGGTGGAAACACAAAGAACGACTTCCAGAAGAGTTCTCCACAGTCAGAAGAGGTCAGGATGAAAGGGTAGAGAGGTATGATCAAGGTTCAGGAGAAAGATGAAAAACACGGCCAAGGGATGAATGAAATCATATAACTAAGATGTATAATTATCTTCTTTACTCTAAAGGAATGCTCTCTGGAATTGGTTAAAGGAGTTATATTTTTGGAGATTCTTCATATTAGGAGAAAGATAAACCCAGGCAGAATGAAACAGAGCTTCTGTAACAGGGGTGTTACTTAAAATTCCAGTGGAGATTCCATTCAATAGAAGCCTAAATGATAAAACTAGAATTGTAATCAATGACAGAAAATTCTGCAATCATTTTTATTTGGTTTTGTAAGTGATTATCTTATACATTGACTGGAAAACAAAAAGCATATATGAGATCCACACTTGGTTCGAAGACAAACTGGGAGGAAGTATGAATCCTGGAAAAAATTGCCTGTCTGGTCCCATGTTTGAAAAACTCTCCCTTATATTAATAACATTTTTAAAAAGTAAAAAATAAAACATGGAGTAACCTAAAGTCAAAAACCCTGACCCACTTCCACTGTGTGAAGTCCAAAACTGTGAACAAATGGAAATTGACTTTCTCAAAATATGTTCCACTGAATGTTGTTGTCTAGTCAAACATACTGGGAATTTCTGGATTAAATAACAGTAAGTACGTTTTGTTACTATTAGGAGAAGCAATCTCCTATGGTTCCAGAGCACCCCTGTATATTCTTGCCAGCTATGGCACCATTGTAAGACCCTGATCATTCTTTTCCTAGCACATGTATCATGGATGTATTGGCAGTGGGTAACCGTTACAGTGAATAATGAGGTAAAATCTCTCTCGGGGATAAAAGCGGACTTGCTAAAAAAAGAGTTGGATTCCCCAAGCTTAAAGGTGAATTCCCTGGCTACAATATAAACCCATTGCATGAACAGCATCCAGTGGGTCCCTTCTATACCTTCTTGTGGGTTTTAGAAGGCAAGGATAATCAAGATAAGCATGATGCTCATGCTACATGCTGGTGCCATCATCACGTTCTTTATTTCTGACCCAGGACTCTCGTGTCTTCTGCCAGCATCCATGAAAAGGTGACAGACTATCCTGTTAGTTTGGAAGTGAAGTAAATTCCCTAACCCTAACAGTTACTGCAGGATTTCTTAGGACCTTTACTTTGTCCCTGTGACCCCCCAAGGGGACAGCATGGCACCAAGCATTTTTTTTAAATTATACTTTAAGTTCTAGGGTACATGTGCACAACATGCAGGTTTGTTACATATGTATACATGTGCCATGTTGGTGTGCTGCACCCATTAACTCGTCATTTACATTAGGTATATCTCCTAATGCTCTCCGTACCTCCTCCCCGCTCCCCACAATAGGCCCCGGTGTGTGATGTTTCCCTTCCTGTGTCCAAGTGATCTCATTGTTCACTTCCCACCTATGAGTGAGAACATGCAGTGTTTGGTTTTCTGTTCTTGTGATAGTTTGCGGAGAATGATGGTTTCCAGCTGCATCCATGTCCCTACAAAGGACATGAACATAAAATGCCTGGTGCCTAGTATCACATATACACCATGGAATACTAGGCACCAAGCATTTTACTTGATCATGCAAATTCATTCTCCTGTACAGCAATTCCAAGTACTAATATTTTGCAACACATACCTTAGGAAGCCCTATTCTAAGAACACTGGTGTGGGTCCGGGTGGAACATGTAAAAGATTTGGAAAGATCTACTTTCCCAAATGTATCTTTCTATGACCTGTTATACTACCCCAAATTCCCACCATATGAATGACTCCTTTGGTAAAATGCATTATTTCCAGAAGGCCCTTATTATAATGCAAACATGTTGCCTGGAGGTGTAGTACAGGAATATACATAGATTATATAAGAGGAGATTCAGCGAAAGTGAGAGTTGGGCTCTGATAGCATGTGGAAAGCAGGTTCTAGGTTAGGAAATGTCCTGGAATTAAATTTGTGTCTGGTTAGAAAAGGACAAACTAAAGCACTACAAGGATGGATCCTCTTTTTTTCTCTTCTCCAAATACAATACTTACAGCCAGGATTTATGTTCAAAATGAATTGCAAAATGTTTTTCTTGCCCCTTTATTTTCTCTTTATTAATTATATCTTTCTGTTTTTTTGTTTTGTTTTTAGAGGTAAGGTCTCTGTTGCCTAGGCTGGAGTGCAGTGGCATAATCATAACTCACTGCAGGTTTGAACTCCTGGGCTCAAGTGATCCTCCCGCCTCAGTCTCCCAAGTAGCTGGGACCACAGGTGAGCACCACTATGCCCAGTTAATATTTTAATTTTTTGTAGAGACGGGGTTTCCCTATATTGCCCAGGCTGGTCTCAAACTCCTGGCCTCAAGCAATCTTTCACCTTGGCCTCCCAAAATACTGGGATTAAAGGCATGAACCACCATGCAACAACCCCACCACTACCACAATCTACCCACCAAACCCCCCCTCCAGCCAAGTCTTCTCTTTCTGTTTGAACTAGAATGTAAATTAGTCCTTAATCCCAAGTGAGTAGTTAACAATTTGAATATTAGCTTTGTTTCAAAAGGAGACTTGAATCATCATCATTTGGGAGAGCAGGAGGAGGAACAGATAGGCCGTATGGCAGATATTTTCAAAACAAACTTCTCATTCCCTTAAGGACACATTTGGAGGTGTCAAAACAGGACAAGTAAGGTGCTGAACTTAAGTCTTATATTTCCTGACTCTGCCTAAGCTAGCCATCTGATGTTTTTATTTACATCTGTTTTATTGCATTTTGGCTTAGGCTTTTTTATTAAAGCAGGAAACTTAGAGATTTATAATAGATATGGCTCAATAATACATTCAGTTATGACAATTTCTGCTTGGAAACAAAGCATATTCTAATGTTCTTACTTGAATCACAACTTTTTTGAAGCTGTTTATCACAGTTACTTAACTTGTGCATCATTTTGCTGTGTTCTCATCACCATTTGGGAAAAGTTATTCAGAGAGAATGTACTAAGAGATTTTGTATTTTCTCTCTCTAAAAAAATGTTGTGTGTACTCAGCATGCAGGGCGTTGTGCTACAAGGAACTAAGATTTCCCCATTAAAAAAGAAGCCTTTCTCTTAGGTGTTTACAGTGTGTTCTACACACGTCCGACATTAGATCAAAGCCAGGACCACCACCATGTTATCCTACAATGGTGTTTCAAACATCACCCTGCCATATAAGCAATCACAAGAAATGTGTGAGACGTTTCACAATAACCAATTAAATTTCCTGGGCTTTTGTAGCCAGATATAACATAATATATTCTCCTTCAAATAAAGTGTACATGGATCAACCAACTTTCAGTTCTTTTGTAATGGTCAGGTTTAGCTGCATTCATGGGAAGCCTCCGAAATGTCAGCAGAAAAGCCTGACCTTGGGGATAGACAGCTTATCAAATACTGGGTCATTTGAGTCTGATGTATTCTAAATCATCAGGGCACATCAACCATCCTTTAGCATAAGCCTCTTTTGGATTCCCACATGGCAAAATTTCAAACTCATTGAGAAGTATGACTACATATAGGTTATCAAATTATTAAAAACAAACTCCACAAGCAAACTGTGAACATCAGACTGCCAGCAACATATTTTCATCTCTGATTACAGATGTGGCCCTCATTCAGTTCCATTTAATTCACATCACAATATACTAGCCCTTTCAGGAATTTAACAGCATTTTCTGGCATACAAATGTCATACGAAAGATTCTAGTTCCTCAACATATTGGCATTGAACCTAAGATAAGTCACTCACTAACAAATTATAAAAATAGGAGTACTTTCATTTTATCTTCCAAAATCTCAAAAGAATTTGTATTGAGAATGTTCCTTCCACTAAAATAGATGGAGCAATTTTTTCCTGGTTCGGGCTTGGGAGAGTGTACATATCCAGGAATGTATTTATTTCTTCTAGATTTTCTAGTTTATTTCCATAGAAGTGTTCATAATATTCTCTGATGGTTATTTGTATTACTGTGTGGTAAGTACTAATACCACCCTTCTTGTTTCTGATTGTATTTATTTGGAGCTTCTCTCTTTTCTTCTTTATTAGTCTAGCTACCAGTCTATATGTTTTATTAATATTTTCAAAATAACAGGTCCTGGATTCATTGATCTTTTCTTTTTTAATTAATTTATTTTTATTTTTATTTTTTTATTATACTTTAAGTTGCAGGGTACATGTGCACAACATGCAGGTTTGTTACATATGTATACTTGTGCCTTGTTGGTGTGCTGCACCCATCAACTCGTCATTTACATCAGGTATAACTCCCAATGCCATCCCTCCCCACTCCCCACTCCCCATAATAGGTCCCAGTGTGTAATGTTCCCCTTCCAGAGTCCAAGTGATCTCATTGTTCAATTCCCACCTATGAGTGAGAACATGCGGTGTTTGGTTTTCTGTTCTTGTGATAGTTTGCTGAGAATGATGGGTTCCAGCTGCATCCATGTCCCTACAAAGGACACGAACTCATCCTTTTTTATGGCTGCATAGTATTCCATGGTGTATATGTGCCACATTTTCTTAATCCAGTCTGTCACTGATGGACATTTGGGTTGATTCCAAATCTTTGCTATTGTGAATAGTGCTGTAATAAACATACATGTGCATGTGTCTTTATAGCAGCATGATTTATAATCCTTTGGGTATATACCCAGTATTGGGATGGCTGGGTCACATGATATTTCTAGTTCTAGATCCTTGAGGAATGGCCATACTGTTTTCCACAATGGTTGAACCAGTTTACAATCCCACCAACAGTGTAAAAGCGTTACTATTTCTCCACATCCTCTCCAGCAGCTGTTGTTTCCTGACTTTTTAATGATTGCCATTCTAACTGGTGTGAGATGGTACCTCATTGTGGTTTTGATTTGCATTTCTCTGATGGCCAGTGATGACGAGCATTTTTTCATTTATCTGTTGGCTGTGTGCATGTCTTCTTTGGAGAAATGTCTGTTCATATCCTTTGCCCACTTTTTGATGAGGTTGTTTGTTTTTTCTTGTAAATTTGTTTGAGTTCTTTGTAGGTTCTGGATATTAGCCCTTTGTCAGATGAGTAGATTGCAAAAATTTTCTCCCATTCTGTAGGTTGCCTGTTCACTCTGATGGTAGTTTCTTTCACTGTGCAGAAGTTCTTTAGTTTAATTAGATCTCATTTGTCAATTCTGGCTTTTATTGCCATTGCTTTTGGTGTTTTAGACATGAAGTGCTTGCCCATGCCTATGTCCTGTATTACCTAGGTTTTCTTCTAGGGTTTCTATGGTATTAGGTCTAACATTTAAGTCTCTAATCCATCTTGAATTAATTTTCGTATAAGGAGTAAGGAAAGGATCCAGTTTCAGCTTTCTACTTATGGCTAGCCAATTTCCCCAGCACCATTTATTAAATAGGAAATCCTTTCCCCATTTCTTGTTTTTCTCAGGTTTGTCAAAGATCAGATGGCTGTAGATGTGTGGTATTATTTCTGAGGGCTCTGTTTTGTTCCATTGGTCTATATCTCTGTTTTGGTACCAGTACCATGCTGTTTTGGTTACCGTAGCCTTGTAGTATAGTTTGAAGTCAGGTAGTGTGATGCCACCAGCTTTGTTCTTTTGACTTAGGATTGTCTTGGCAATGCAGGCTCTTTTTTGGTTCCATATGAACTTTAAAGCAGTTTTTTCCAATTCTGTGAAGAAAGTCATTGGTAGCTTGATGGGAATGGCATCAAATCTGTAAATTACCTTGGGCAGTATGACCATTTTCATGATATTGATTCTTCCTATCCATGAGCATGGTATGTTCTACCATTTGTTTGTGTCCTTTTATTTCACTGAGCAGTGGTTTGTAGTTCTCCTTGAAGAGGTCCTTTACATCCATTGTAAGTTGGATTCCTGGGTATTTTATTCTCTTTGAAGCAATTGTGAATGGAAGTTCATTCATGATTTGGCTTTCTGTCTGTTACTGGTGTATAAGAATGCTTGTGATTTTTGCATATTAATTTTGTATTAATTTGTATTAATTTTGTATCCTGAGACTTTGCTGAAGTTGCTTATCAGCTTAAGGAGATTTTGGGCTGAGACAATGGGGTTTTCTAAATATACAATCATGTCATCTGCAAACAGGGACAATTTGACTTCTTCTTTTCCTAACTGAATACCCTTGATTTCTTTCTCTTGCCTGATTGCCCTAGCCAGAACTTCCAACACTATGTTGAATAGGAGTGGTGAGAGAGGGCATCCCTGTGTTGTGCCAGTTTTCAAAGGGAATGTTTCCAGTTTTTGCCCATTCAGTATGATATTGGCTGTGGGTTTGTCATAAATAGCTCTTATTATTTTGAGATACGTTCCATCAATATCAAATTTATTGAAAGTTTTTAGCATGAAGGGCTGTTGAATTTTGTCAAAAGCCTTTTCTGCATCTATTGAGATAATCATGTGGTTTTTGTCTTTGGTTCTGTTTATATGCTGGATTACGTTTACTGATTTGCATATGTTGAACCAGCCTTGCATCCCAGGGATGAAGCCCACTTGATCATGGTGGATAAGCTTTTTGATGAGCTGCTGGATTTGGTTTGCCAGTATTTTATTGAGGATTTTCACATCGATGTTCACCAGGGATATTGGTCTAAAATTCTCTTTTTTTGTTGTCTCTCTGCCAGGCTTTGGTATTAGGATGATGTTGGCCTCATAAAATGAGTTAGAGATGATTCCCTCTTTTTCTATTGATTGGAATAGTTTCAGAAGGAATGGTACCAGCTCCTCCTTGTACCTCCAGTAGAATTCGGCTGTTAATCCGTCTGGTCCTGGACTTTTTTGGTTGGTAGGCTGTTAATTATTGCCTCAATTTCAGCCTGCTATTGGTCTATTCAGGGATTCACCTTCTTCCTGGTTTAGTCTTGGGAGAGTGTAAGTGTCCAGAAAATTAATTAATACCCTGGGAAAGGCACTGACTGACTCCAATTTCACTGACTGACAGAAATTGGTCTATACACAGGTCAGGTCTCTCATACTCATTTCACATGATTGTAAGTTTCCTGAGGCCTTCCCAGCCATACAGAACTGTAAATCAATTAAACCTCTTTCTTTATAAATTATGCAGTCTCGGGCATTTCCTTATAGCAGTGTGAAAATGGGCTAATACATACACCATGGAATACTATGCAACCATGAAAAAGAAAAAGATCATGCCCTTTGTAGGAACATGGATGAAGCTGGAGGCCATTATCCTTAGCAAACTAACATAAAAACAGAAAACCAAATACCACATGTTCTCACTTATAAGTGGGAGCTAAATGATGAGAACACATGGACATAAAGAAGGGAACAACACACACTGGGGCCTATTGGAGGGTGAAGGTTGGAGGGTGGGAGGAGTGAGGGGATCAGGAAAAATAACTAGTAGATACTAGGCTTAATACCTGGGTGATGAAATAATCTGTACAACAAATCCCCATGACACAATTTTACCTATGAAACAAACCTGCTCATGTACACCTGAACTTAAAATGAAAGTTAAATTTTTAAAAAGTACAAAACAACTACAAGAAGAAAAACAAGATGGAGTGAAATATTTTAGCAGTGGACAGAGGTTTTGGTTGCTTTGTTTCATTTTCTCTCAAGGATTGTTCTTTTTTAAGATGGGAAAATGTAGGTTTAGTCTACTGAGAATTAAGAGTTAGTAGTAAAAGCAGGAATTACTTTTCAAATGCCACCAAAGTTGCAGTTTTGTAGCATAGTGTTCCTTAGGTCTCATCTTGCTGATACCCAAGATTGCTGGAATAATCTGAGTCACTGTAAACACCTTGTTACCCAGGATGATCTCTATCTCCTGCCCTTGTGATCTGCCCATCTCGGCCTCCGTGCTGGGATTATAGGCATGAGCCACCGTACCCAGCCATCTTAACCATTTTTAAGTGTGCAGTTCACCAATATTAAAAACATTCACGTTGTTGTACAGTCATCACCACCATTCATTTCCAGAACGCTTTTCATCTTGCAAAACTGAAACTCTCTACCAGTTAAACAATAATTCCCTTTTTCTTCCCCCTATCCCTGGCAACCAGTATTCTACTTTCTGTCTCTCTGATTTTGACTATTCTAGGTACCTCATATAAGTGGGATCAAGTGGTATTTGTCTTTCTGTGATTGGCTTATTTCAGTTAGCAGGTATCAGAATTTCCTTCACTTTTAAGGCTTGAATGGCACCCTGTTGTATGTATGTATCATATTTTGTTTACCCACTCATCTATCTATGGATACTTGGCTAGCTTTCATGTTTTAGATATTGTAAATAATGTTGTTATGAACATGAGTGTACAAATATCTCTTTGATCCTTCTTTCAATTCTTCTGGGTATATATCCAGAAGTGGAATTGCTGGATTATGTGGTAATTCTATATTTAATTTTTTGAGGAAGTGTCATACTGCTTTTTACAGTGACTGCAACATTTTATGTTACTAACAACAGTGCACAAGGGTTTCGGTTTCTTCACATCCTCACCCACCAATGCTTGTTCTGTTCTGTGTTGTTGTTGTTGTTGTTGTTGTTGTTGTTGTTGTTGTTGTTGTTGTTTGATAGTAGCCATCTTATGGGTGTGAGACACCAGACATTGATTATCTTCTAAACTTTTTCCATACTGTAGTCAGAATTATATTCAGTAAACATATCATGATCACGTAACCTTCAGTTACATGTTTAAATCCTTCAGTGGCTTCTCATTAACTTCAGGATAGTCTGACCTCCTTTAACATGTTTTATAAAAACTCATTCATGATTTTCTCCCTGGCTAACTTTTCTAGCCTTGCTTCTCAACTGCTCCCTTTTCCACCTCTTCCCCTATAGCTCATCGTCCACTTCCTATATACACATATACACTCTATGCATCAGTCACTCTGAAATTTATTCAGGTCTGTGAAAATGCTATACTTCCCCAACACTATTCCTTCTGATAGATGCTCTTTCTCCCTCATCACCTGGCCAGTTCCTGCTTATCCTTGAGGTCTCAAGATAGCATTTTCTCCAGGAAAATTTCCTTAATAAATTCCCTCCACCAAGCTTCATTAGTACCTTTACTATGTGTTCCCAGAGCACTCGATCTTTGCCCTAATGCAGTACTCTGTGTCAATCACACTCTGTAATTGTCTGCTTACTTATCACCTTTCCTCTAATCCCATGCTGGCCTATGTGGCTCTTGGACACTAAATTGTAACTAGTATGACTGAGGAACTGAATTCTTAACTTCAATTTTTACAAATTGTAAATTAACGCTGGTATCTGAATCGGTTATAGTAAAACTTTTAAGATGTTTGGAACCAACTTGGGTATGTGAGTCTACTTTTTCAACTGTAAGTTTATGAGATCTAAATACAGATGAGAATTAAGCATCTGAATTGAGATGTGCTGTAAGCATAAAATATATTGAATTTTGAAGACTTAGTACAAAATAAGGAATATAACTTTTTAGATAGGTTACATGTAGAAATAATATTTTTGACATAGCAGTTTACATAAACTATTTAAATCAATTTTATTTATAATTCAGTCACTTTTTAGTATAGCACTAGAAATTTTCAATTACATATGTGGCTTACCTTATATTTCTATTAGACAGCACTGACCTAGACTATAAATTCTGTAGAGACAGGAATCACGACTGTCTTATTTACTTATTTTTAAAATTTTTATAGCATTCACCATGTGTTGGGTGTTAATCTATGCATTAACTAGGAATTACAAACATTAACTATCTTGATCCTTATAACAACCTTTTGAGCTAAGTAGTATCATTAACCACATTATACATATGAAGAAATTTACACGAAAAGATTCACTTAACTAGCTCAAGGTCACAGAGATGACCCTATGGAGTTAGACTGTAGAGGGGATACATAAATTATACTCCCAATAACTTTCTTATACTGTTTCTTGTTTGTTCTCTTATTACAGGTGTCCAGAGAAACATTTACTACCCAACTTTTTAAATTAACAGCCATCATCATTCAATTACTCTTTTAAAATTAATCAATCTGTTCATTCCATAAGTATTAATTGAACTCTTAGTGCCAGGTGCTGTGCTGGGTAATAAGGACTCTAAGTTTAATGAAACAAATGCTTTATTTACAAAGAAACTCTATCTGATAGTGGTGACAATCATATAATGAAATAATAATACAATATTATACTATACAACACAAATATACATGAAGGATCACAAATATACATGAAGCCTGGAGAAGAGGAACAGGAGGGAAAAAGTGACAGAACATCTTGAACAATGAGTAGGAGTAAACCAAAAGTGGGTGAGTGGAAGGGGAGAGGTAGTTGAAGCAGGGGAGAAGGTGAGCAGAGCTAAGAAATAGCCTGGTGTTGGCCGGGCGCAGTGGCTCACACCGGTAATCCCAGCACTTTGGGAGGCTGAGGTGGGCGGATCACGAGGTCAGGAGATCGAGACCATTCTGTCTAACATGGTGAAACCCCGTCTCTACTAACAATACGAAAAATTAGCCAGGCATGGTGGCGGGCACCTGTAGTCCCAGCTACTGGGTAGGCTGAGGCAGGAGAATCGCTTGAACCCAGGAGGCAGAGGTTGCAGTGAGCCGAGATTGCACCACTGCACTCCAGCCTGGGCGACAGAGCGAGTTTCCACCAAAAAAAAAAAAAGGCAAATTTTGTGTCATGTGTATTTTAACAAACCTTTTAAAAAAACAAAAACAATGACTGGGCATCAAGTTAAAAAGGTTATTGCTGAGATGCAGGCAAAAGATAAAGATGGCAGCCGAAATGAGATGAGAAATATTGATGAAGAGAAAATAGGTTGAATTAAAAAATATTAGGGGTGCAACTAACAAGAGTTTATTGGTGATTAATTCTAGTCTTGGGTGAGGGAGAGTAAGGAGTTAAGTTATTTCTTAGATTTCTAGTGTGAGCAACTAAAGTGGATAGCGATGACATGCACTGAGATAGAGAACAAAGAGGAGATATAGACTTGGTTGGCGTTGAGGGTGGAGGACATAAGAGGTTCACCTTCAAACACATTGATTTTGAGGTATTTGCAGGGAATCCAAGGGGAGTTGTCTTGTTAGGGAACATAGTTCATAATTTCTGGACAGATCTTGGAGCCTTTCTTATGTGGAGGTTAATTAAAGGTACAGGACCAAGGGTAGTTCATGCATGTTTATAGTCTGTCTGCCACCACATTCTCCTTAATGTTTTTGAGTATTTTGCATTTCTTCACCAATAATCTGTGATTTGGATGGGGCTCCACCCAAATTTGTCCCCAAGGATAGAATATGAAACACACCTGGCCACAGTGATCGGGGTATAAGATTGGCAGCCTCAACTAGTAAAGTAAGCATCAGTCTAAGGATGTGTGCAGGAGTTGCTGATTTAAAAATGAAAGTCTACTCCACTCAATCCCATTAGACTAGGAACTCATGAAAAATATGAACCAGGAACCAGGGTTTCCTAGGAAACAGGAAAAATATGAAATTAGAGTTGTTGAAGCCATCTTGCCACCATGAGGATGAGTGCAACTGGAGGCCATCACATTCAGCCTGAGAAGGAATCTAATATATAAGTTTGAGATGAAGGGTAATTGAGTTCTTTTTATGTCATTTCAATTCTAAATCCAGCCATGCCTGAAGCAAAACCAAACGCTAGACATTTCAAATATGTGAGCCAATTAAGTGCCTGCTTTTCTTACACCAGTTTGAGTTGTATCCTAGTGAATATAGGCAGTCCTAGCTCTGCACAGTAGTGTAGAACCATAAAAAATGACTTTATCACCAGGTGTGGTGGCTCATGCCTGTAATCGCAGCACTTTGGGAGGGTGAGGCAGCGGATCACTTGAAGTCAGGAGTTCGAGACCAGCCTGGCCAAGATGGCAAAACACTGTCTCTACTAAAAATACAAAAATTAGCTGGGTGTAGTGGCACATGCCTGTAGTTCCAGCTACTCAGGAGCTGAGGTGGGAGAATTGCTTGAACCCAGGTGGTGGAAGTTGCAGTGAGTCTAGAACATGCCACTGCACTCCAGTCTGGATGAGCGTGAGACTCTGTCTTAAAAATAAATAAATAAATAAATAGAAATGACTTTACAAGCTGAAACTCTGAAGACTTATCTTAATCAATGGGAAAAAATATAATTGGTCCAAGACCTTTAGATTTTTTGTTAAAATATTAAAAATACTCATTTTTATAAACTAAAAAATTATAAAGCTGATATTTAGTATACAAAAATTTAAAATATTAGATAATTAGGCATTGAGGTGTTTTATTTCTTTGTAAAAATGTATCAAAAGTAGTTTGGACAAGCATTTTTTTCTGTCTTAGTGAATTATTATACTCCTTTATAAGTTTGGATCACCTTCCAACATGTTGCCTTTTGCCCTTTCAATGCTGTAAAATATCTCTGAGATTTCCTTTAATTTGAAGGGTTTTTGTCTGTTTTTCTGTTGCTTTTTTTTAATTACACACATATATTTAACAGTACAGTTTTACATAGAATGCTAAGAGCACTTTTCTTCATATTTTACAAAAAGGCTTGAAACATATGGACTTTCTATTAGTAATCATACAATAGCACATCCAAATCTAATTCCTCAATAGATGATGCATTATAATTTGTTTAGAATTCAAAGGCTTAATGACAATAATCCGGGGAGGAAAAATAGTAAATTTATTTTACATAACTGACCGAAAAATAAATACAAGAAATAGTAAATAGAATTTAATATGGCCTCATGTGCCCTGAAGGAGGTGGTGCCCCATGTGGAGGAGTAATTGCTATGTCCAAGTAACCTATCTGGAACTTCTGCGAATGCAGTGTCATGGAATCATCAGTCCCCTTTCTGCCAGACATGGTGCTGCCAACCTCCTTAACTCGATAGCCAAGTCTTTCAACATCTGTAAAAACGATTGCAAAATTGAAGTGAGTGCCCTTCTTTCTAGCTTCTGGGTAGACTTCTTTTACTAAGTTTGTCAGTTTTTCAAAGGTTGCATCCATCCAAACGTAGATCTACAACTCTCTGGATGGTACGTTTCCCTGGGAGAACTCGTCCGTTCGGTGGTGGTGGCCATTATTGGTGGTGAAGATGCTCAGCAGCCGCAGGCATGTTTTCTCGCGATCGATAGACTTCTCTGGCTCCTTCTTAATTTCCTCCTTGGTAATGCGCGACTCCACCGCCATCTTCCTCCAACGGCTCGCCTGGTTTTCTTTACTGTGGTTACTTCCTCTGGGATATCGTCATCCTTTTTGTCACAACCACTTTCCTCTTTTAAGTCTATACATTTGCCTTCATGAAGTTCCTGTGGCTGCAAGCCTACAGTCTTTTGAATAGCAAGTGTCAACATTCCCAGTCAGCTATTTCTTCTAAAGCCCCATTAATGTTCAATTCAAATACTGTGACGTCATGCCAGTTTCTAAAACACTAAAATCTGCCTTCACTGGCAGGGAAATATTTATCTTCAGTCTCCTTGTAATTACTGATTCCTTTCAATGCAGTACCTGACTTCAGAGTTTGGCCTACATGATAGTCGTTAAGCTGATTGGGTTTTTGTTTTCATTACACTGTTCAATCCTAAGCAGAAGTAAATGCTCCATTTCTACCTTAAGCAGCTTTCTGTTCTAAGTGCAACTTAAACTAAACAATGTTGAAGCTACATTACCTTGTTTTTGAATGATCTGACTTCCTCAACATCATTTGTTCACTAGCTTCAGGCAGGCCTAGGTCTCATCTTGTCTTTACTTTGCTGTCTCCATTTTCAAATCTCCTTATCACATTCAATTTAACTTCCAGCATTATTGTTTTTATTTGCTGCACTTTAATTGCTATTGCTCACTTTTCTCTAATACTCATTTCTTTAATGTCATTTGGGCTTAATACTAGGAAAGAAGGAGGCAACCCAACTAAGGCTTTGCTCTCTGTGCATGAACTGAATAACAGATGGGCAGTGACCAATCACTAACAGAATTTGAAACAACTGATGCGATTGGTCACTGATCGTGATACATGTCTGTTATTTACATAGAGATTCCTGTACCAAAGAGCTAGCATTGAAGCTTATACTTTAAGCAATTACTCACAATATACACTGTGTAACTGAAATTTAAACCATGTTACTGGGGTCTAGTGTCATTTAACTGAACAGTAGTAGATTTGTGCATATGAAAATTGTTCAAAGCATTGACTGCCTTACTAACGAATGCAGAGATTGTGTAAGAAGAAAACAAGAAAGCCTAGGAGACAACCCTGAGGAAAACCAAAGATTTAAGGGATGAATAAAAGAGAAATCTGCACAGTAACTCATAAAGAGTGGTCAAAGAGGTAAAGAGGAAAACCAGAGCATATGGTGTCATATGAGGTAAGAGAAGACGTATTGCAATTGCATTTCTCACTCATATTTTTTTTTAAATAAACTCTAATTAACTCATAAAACTTCATAAAACTCATAAAACTCACCATTTTGAAGTATACAATTCAGTGGTTTTTAGTATACTCACAGAGTTGAGCAGCCATTACCATTATCTAATTCCAGAATATTTTCATCATCCCCCACCCCGCCCCAGAAAGAAACCCATTACGGACTAGCTGTTTACTCTCCATTCTTCCCGCCTTCCAGTTCCTGGAAATCACCAATCTGCATTCTGTGTCTATGATTGTAACTACTCTAGGTACCTCATATAAGTAGAATAATACAGTATTTGTCCTTTCGTGATTGGCTTATTTCACTTAGCATAGTGTCTCTGGTGATTGTTTTTGTTGTAGCATTTATTACTTTTCATGGCTGAATAATATTCTATTGTATGAATATACCAAATTTGTTATCCATTTATCAGATGATAGATACTTGGCTTTTTTCTACTTTTGAGCTATTATAAATAATGTTGCTATGAACATTCGTGTACAAGTTTTTATGATCGTATGTTTCCTAGTTTCTTAGGGATATTTCTTCCCTATTCTTAGGGATATACCTAGGAGTAAAATAGCTGGGTCATATGTTAACTCCCACGTTTTGAGAAACTGTGTGAATGTTCCTACAGTGGCCATACCAGTTTACATTACCATGGGAAATTTGTGAAGATTCTTTTTCAAAAACCTTTCATATAAATATTTTTACTCATTTTATTCTTCTAGTTTCTCATTTTATTTAACCATGCACATTTCTTCCTTGCATCTTTGACTTCCTTATTTCACATTTTTAAAGTTATCTCCTAACTATCTATACAATAAATTTTCTTCACACTGCACATCATTTGTGGCTTTCCTATCCCACACTGTATAGAATTTATTCAAACTATGAACAGCACTAGGTCTCTCATATTTCAAGCCATTTGTCCAGGCTGTTTATAACCGCCAAAAAAAATCAAAAGTTAGATGTGGATAAGAACAGTGACTTTATTTAGCTTCCTTTCTCTTCAATTAAATTAATTTAATCTAATTTAATGGTTTTTGGAGGAAACCTCCTCAAAATATATTAGTCATAGATGGTGCAAAGTGAAGCAAATTGCTTCTTATTTTGGAAGAATCTCAGTTTGCCCCATTTCATTGGATCCCCAGTATCTTCACTGAGATAGCAGGACCCTAAATTTTCCTTGGATTTATTCCTCACTCTGTATCAATCATGCGCCTTTCTGATGCAATTAGGGTGTCTGCCACTTCTTTTTTTTTTTTTTTTTTTTTATATTTTAAGTTCTAGGGTACATGTGCATAACGTGCAGGTTACATATGTATACATGTGCCATGTTGGTGTGCTGCACCCATCAACTCGTCAGCACCCATCAATTCATCATTTATATCAGGTATAACTCCCCAATGCAATCCCTCCCCCCTCCCCCCTCCCCATGATAGGCCCCAGTGTGTGATGTTCCCCTTCCCGAGTCCAAGTGAGCTCATTGTTCAGTTCCCACCTATGAGTGAGAACATGCGGTGTTTGGTTTTCTCTTCTTGTGATAATTTGCTAAGAATGATGGTTTCCAGCTGCATCCATGTCCCAACAAAGGACGCAAACTCATCCTTTTTTATGGCTGCATAGTATTCCATGGTGTATATGTGCCACATTTTCTTAATCCAGTCTGTCACTGATGGACATTTGGGTTGATTCCAAGTCTTTGCTATTGTGAATAGTGCCGCAATCAACATACGTGTGCATGTGTCTTTGTAGTAGCATAATTTATATTACAAGGAGTGAAAGAGTTGGTATACCTGAAATAGAATGTCTCAAAGCAAAACTACTTCTTGTGCTCCTTACTTACTATGATTTTTCAAAAAGTTTTTAGTTTGGCATTATGGCTCAAGCTACTCAGGGCAGGAGGATTGCTTGAGGCCAGGAGTTCAAGACAGCCTGGGCAACAGAGTGAGACCCTTTTCCGCTTATTTAAAAAAAAAAAAAATTGCTAAAACAAACGCTGAATGTCATGTGTCAGGATTCTGTTGATTTACTCAACTAAAAGATATCATGTAGAATAGCACCTGCATTTAAAAATCACCATGTGATTGGGAGGCTGGGGTGTGCAGATCACTTGAGGTCAGCAGTTCAAAACCAGCCTGGCCAACATGGTGAAACCCCATCTCTACTAAAAATAAAAAATAAAAAAAATAGCTGGGCATGGTGTTGGACGCCTGTAATTCCAGCTACTCTGGAGACTGAGGAAGGAGAATCTCATGAGCCCAGGAGGTGGGGGATGCAGTGGGCCAAGAATAAGTTTACAGTAATTCTACTGACATTCTCCAAGACTCTCATCTGCGCAAGGCAAGGAAAGGAGTTCTATAATGGAGATGTGACAGGGATCACTATCTATGTTTGCTAGCATATGAATTCAGTTGCTGGAGAGAGATTCACAATGATACAGGCATAAACAAAATAAAAATTTATTTCTCATTCAAATGAAATTCCTTGTGTAAACAGACTAGATCTAGTATGGTTATGCTATCAATGAGCCAATTCTTTCTATCTTATTGCCACATTGTCTCTATGGTGGTGCCTTGGGTCTGCATTTCAGCAAGCACAAAGGAGAAAGAAGAAGGGATAGACACATCACTTTATTTGAATGACAAGATCCAAGAATTGTTCTCACCACTGTCACTCACATACATTGGCCAAAACTTAGTCACATGGTCATATGCAGCTGCAATATGACAGGAAATATAGTCTTTTTTCAGAATGACTTCTACCCTAGGTAAAATTTGGAGATATTATTTCTGTGAGAGAAAAAGAGAATATAGATACTGGGGGACAACTAGTGGCTACTGTCATATCACTTCATGTCTTTCAAATCTTTGATGCTGACAAATCTCTGCAATCCCCCCAGTGTGCAGTTGTACTTTTGGTAAGAAGAGGAAGCTCAAGATTTGACCTTTTCTCCCACAATGACCCTCATTTTGGGGGTCAGAAAGGAAACATGGACATACACTCATCTCTATATGAAGGAAATGTGGAAACAATCACAGGATGCTTTTACAGACCTGTAAGTGCCATTGTGACAGAATTAGGCCCACAAATCCAATTGTCACCTAAACTGCATGTGTCCCAGATTCTGCCAGCTACATCACAGTGACATTCTGCATTGTGTTCATTTATGTTCGGGAGCCAATACTCCCTGAAAGATCTGGCTATTTCCCATCTCCCACTACAGTTACCATGGTAAATGACCAAAGATACTTCCGGAGAAGGCTGGGAGAAAGATTTACAGGAAGTACTTCTGATGATATCACAAGGTCCTTCTTCAGGTTACCTGTCTTCCTCTATATTCAATGTTTGGAAATAAACTGAAGTTTCAGAATTTGAGTGAGCAGCTATCATGACATCATGGTAATTCACGACAGGCCTTGATCAGGTTTTATCATCCCATGTATTATTGTTGTTATTATTCAGACTTCATACAATTATATGAATCCCATGAAAGGTTAAGACACTGCCACAGGTTTTCCTGTGTTAGATCATCCCAATCACTGTGGGTTGTAGTAAAAATCCCACTTTGTCTCTGACTCTTATGTGTGCCCGCTGGACCATCATCCCAGAAACCAATTATACCAATTTCTATCAGGGATCCCATTCAACAGTAACATTGTCCACCTTCCTTCCCGGCCTGAAGGGGATTTTTCAAAGATACCGTCCTTCCCAAGTAAATGCACATGTGTTGGGGATAGTTAGGAGGTAGGTGAGAAGTTTGCCCATAATGAATTCACTCTAACCTTTTCTGTCTAAAACTTTGGGTTGCTTTTTCTACATTACATTGATAAATTTGGGGTATTTAAGCTTCATGCAATGTAAGTCACCTTTGAATGTATATTTTATTCAACCTTCTGAGCAGACAATGAAAATTATACCGAGCGGTTTCAGCAGCACTTGGAATCCAGAATTAACAACAATTACAACAGTATTCAGAAATTCAGCCTGATCTAAAGTAATATTTTATCCCCCCCTAGGCTGGCATCTGCAAAATCTATACTCACACATTTGCCCCCACATTTAGCACAATAAAAATGAACAAAACCTTGCAATTACTTATTAGCCTTCTTCTAGGTACAAAATTGTTCTTGTCCTACCTGAGCCCTATTAGTCATAGGTTGGAAGCAATGGTAAGGGGAAGTAATGGGGTATAAAGAGGGTTTACATCCTCTTGCGACTTAAGTATGTCAGAGGAACCTTCAAGCAAACCAAGATCAGCCTCATTTGATATGGCAGGAGGGAATGCTTATGTTGTGAATAACTTGAGTATTCAGAGTAGCTGGAGCTATTTAAATCTTCCCAAATGTTGTCATTATAATTCTCAGTTTTTGCTCCTTGATATAAGAGATCAGAAGGTAGGTGTGGTGTGTTATTGAGAACCATTAGGAGTTTTCAAACTTTAGTGTGCCTCATCACCTGGAGAGCTTTACAAGAAATGTGTTAGGAGGTTTGAAGAAACAGACTCTAGCCTGAGATTCCAGGAATAGTATCAAAAACCCATACCACAAAACTAGGCTAAGAAAAATTCTACCTTTGCTTGAGTCCTGATCAGAAAGCTGTCACCACACTTGCTGGCTTTTATACCTTGCACTAGAATTTGTGCCAGACAAATAAATCTTCTGTCTCCTGGCTCTCTCAGGTAACTGGTTCTGAATAAAAGTCTAATGCATCCAATTAGCAGAATGTATACCACAACTAGGACACATAGGAAACTTTTAATTAATTTATTTGTTTTAATTTGCCAGACTGTTTACTCTAGAAAGGCATGCGAGAAGGGAGTGAGATTGGATATTGAGTACTCCTGCACTGTTTGAAGTCGGGTAGGTACATACTTACTTGTGACTAAACCTTGTTAAAGTCCATCTCTCCCACTAGAAAGAAAGCTTCAAGAAAGCTGAATCTAATGTCTATTTACTCCTGTGCCCCTAGCACCTAGCAGCACAATGCCTGCTACATAATGGCACTCAATATAGATGTGCTAATACGCTTATTGTCCAATGAATCAGCAGTTTCTTAAAGGAGGGTAAGGAGGAGACAAGCTCTCTGAAGAAAACCTGAAGCAGTTTTATAGCCTTTGCTTGTGCTCAGCCCTGGTGCTCTCCATAGTGTCTACCACTCTAGCCTTGTGGATGAACACAACAATTTAGGACTTTTATTTTTGTTTTGTTTTTTGTCTATTTGTTTTTCGTGAGAGACTATTAATCTAGTCCATGTGATTCCAGAAGAAGCAGGATCCAGGGTAAATTCAAAGGAGAAAATTTATATTTGACTTAGCTGCTTTAATTGTTAAGTTCTTTCCTGACTTTAGGGTTAACTTCTTTAAAAAACTGCCAGGCTGGGCGCAGTGGCTCATGCCTGTAATCCCAGCACTTTGGGAGGCTGAGGTGGGTGGATCACCCAAAGTCAGGAGTTCAAGACCAGCCTGACCAACATGGAGAAACCCCGTCTCTACTAAAAATACAAAAATTAGCCAGGTGTGGTGGCACATGCTTGTAATCCCAGCTACTCGGGAGGCTGAGGCAGGAGAATCGCTTGAACCCAGGAGGCAGAGATTGTGGTGAGCCGAGATCGTGCCATTGCACTCCAGCCTGGGCAACAAGAGTGAAACTCCATCTCAAAAAAAATATAAATAAATAAATAAATAAATAAATAAATAAATAATTGCCCACATCAAAGACAAATAAATGAAAACATCACAAAACAAATGACCTCTTCCTTTCACCATCTAAGTTTGAAAGGGTTAGTAAATGATGTCTAGAGAGAGAGAACCTCCCTAGAGGCTGCGCAATCCCCAGCCGCCACATACCCATCTGCCTCAGGACAAGTCATGAAGGAAGATGGAGGCTGCCACCTGCGTAGCACAAACTGAACAGAACATCATGCCCCAGCCTCCATCGGAAATATACCTCTCTCAGCGTGTATTAATCTCTGAATGTCAATATTAAGTGTTTATTTTTTTTTCTTTGTACCATGTGATTCTGCAACCTCCCCAGGTACAGGCATCAGGTTCGGCATCATTCTCAGCCTCTTAAGATGCAAAAATTTCCAGGTTCCTTGCAACAAGCAGCAGGTATAGATTGGCAGGTAACAGAAAGAACATAAAGGTGCTGAGAGCACCTGAGGGGTCTCGGAAATGCGTCACTAGTGATTAGAAAACAAGGGCATGTAAAGGGTTAAGAGAGCACAGAAAGCACCTGGGCCTAATTCAGTATCTTGGCAAGATTGGTTGTAATCTACTTTATCAAATTAAATACTTTTCGAGAGGAAGAAGTTGTGTAAAAGTTTGTACAGTGAACAATGGGAAAGGAAGAATTTGCCTCACATCACTCAACTGTGGGTGTCTGGCCTCACAGCTTCTCATCTGATGCTAGGATGGCAGGGGTGCCCAATTCCCTCTGGGAGGGATCTTAACATTCATATTCCTCTCCTTGATGCTTTTGTGGCTCTTTTCCTTCCAGAACTAGCTTGCCTGCCTGGGGAGTGGGTAAAGTCAATGAGTGTGAGTTATGTGAGAGTCTCAAAATATCAGACCATCTCACAAATGAGCAAAGATGTTACAGGAGGAAAATAGGCTGAGGTATTTATTGATAACTTGGGAAATTGTTTTTAAACATCTAGTCCCATTACAAGTAAATTATCTGTTATTACATCATTGTCTGCAAAATGTGTCTAAGGCTTAGGCACATTTGTGTCACATATGCACGTATGTGTTTATGTGTTTATTATTAGGCCTAACCTCATAATCAAATTGTTCTGTTGGAGCCCCTAAAGTGGCTTGTCACTGAGTGAAAGTAATTTCCCATGGCAGGTGCTCCCAGCAGGTGGCTGCTCACGGTACCTGCATCCGAAAGGTAGATTTAGTCAGAGATTTTATTTTAATAAGAAACTCGTATTGCAGCCGAGCCACCACTGGGTGATGTGCCAAAATTCATGTCTGCAGCATGATGTATTATGTGAAAATACCACAGAACTAATCAGTGGAGTTACTAATTAATATAAATCTGCATTTTTTGCATAAGCAATTAGTGCAAGGAGAGAGCAGTGAAAGAGGAAGTTTGACTCCTTTAATCTCAGTGCCTACTCAAGCGGAAAGACCCACCAAGGCCAAACTCCGAGATCTACATTTGGAATTTTCCCCCTTTGATTAGTTAAAGACATAAAAGGTCAAATTATCAATATTTAATTTGAGAGAAATGCATTTGTTATAAAGGAAAAAAACATTTATTTAAAGAAGGTGAGACTCCAGGAATGAATTCTTTAATCAAAAATGATTATATTTCTCATTACGGTGAAGTCTGAATAATACTTGATAAGGATTTTGTTTACTACTAATAATGATGTTTTGAAAATTACATCAATAAGCGTGTGTGGTGGGGAGGGGGATATGGTATATATTTCTCAGATGTTCAAATTGCCAAAGGAGCTTTCTCTTCTCAGTTATGTCTTTACTAGATGTTTCCAGTTTATGTTGGATAAGTTATGAGTACTCAATATGTAATATTTTAGATCTGGCATGATTTAGCTAATTGTGTGGCTCACTGAATCTGAGTGAATAATACCATTTGACTTCTGTTGGCTTATTTTTTCATTAATTTATCAGAAATTGTTTACAGTATGAAATAACTGAAGTGTTGATAAAATGATGGTGAAAAAGATTTTCGAGTTTCAATAAAATTTATACTCCATAAAACACAAGCAAAATCAAAAACATTTTGAGAGATATTTTATTATTTCTGTGGAGAGTAAACAAGAAATTCATTTTGGTTTTGAAGCTGTGCAGCAAATAAGTGCAAATATTGGAATAATGACTATCTTTTCGAAAGCTATTTAATTTATGATTTCTCTCTTTGTTAAAGACTAGCCAGCTCAAATTATAGTTTAAGCTCTTTCCTTACCCCTAAATCTGGCTATCTAGTTTTCCAGGAAACTTACTGTGACTATTTGGCTAATTAGATGCAGACTTACAGGACTCTTTGACTAAAAGCTCAGTCATGGTGCCCAGTGTTTTTTGTTTGTTTTTGTTTTTGTTTTTGAAACAAAGCAAACAGGGAAGAGCGGAAAGGAGGAAGGGAAAGAAAGGAGGAAGAAGGGGAGGGAGGAAAGGAGGGAAAGAAGGAGGAAGGGGAGGGAGGAAAGGAAAGGAGGAAAGGAGGAAGGGACGGAGGAAGAGAGAGATTTTGCTGAATCTGGTAGGCCCAAGGTCAGGGCCTTTGGAGTGGGAATTGTCCGCGGTGCTGATAGGTTGAGGAAGTCGTTCCTTCTACAAGTCGCCTGGGGCCCTAAACCTGGTTTGCCTGCGTTCCTCCCGTGCCTTTAGGAACTTGTACGGGTCTCCTCTCCCAACCCACTGCAGCAGCCATTGCTATTGGGACGCTCCGGCGCCGTCGGTGTGTCTCGGCTCTCCAATCCCGAAGCTACACACAGCTACCGAGGATTTTTGTTTGCTTGCTTCTTTCTATTAAGGCAAAGGTTGGCAAATAGCGTGTGCTTGTCAGTTCCCTGGCGATCCCCTTTGGACAGCAAGCTGTTCTTCCATCCCCGGGAAACAGGTGTGCGCCCTCTGCTCATGCTCCTCTCCCGAGAGCAGGTGCGACCGTGGACATACACTCACCGACACTCACACACCCATCCACTTATGCCCACACTCACATATACATTCACATTCATTGACACACACCTGCACACATTCATAGGTTCACATACACACTAACAATCATTTATATGCACACACGATTTGCACACACATTCACATAATCTTGCACACACACAGATTCACACAGGTATATTCAAGTGGAATCACACACTTTTGCACACACAGGGCATCGGACGCACGAGGCCTTGAGCAATTGTGCCCGTGACCCACGCCTGCCAAGATGCTCCTACTGAGTTGATTTTACATTGTTGGTTCTGCGTGTTAGATGGTTTAAGGAAAGCCTCTCGATCCTGACAGGGAATCAGAGACAAGTCCTCCCAAGGTCTGTGGGAGCCGAGAAAGGAGCCACCAAGGCCCCGTCGGGACCGGGAGGGCATAAATAATAAATAAAAAGGCCCAGGCAGGCCGATCTGGGGAAGCCCGGCATTAAATCACTCCCCAAATCACAGTCGCGTCGCGCTCCATCCAATAGCTCTAAGCAATTTGTGGGGTTGGGGGTTGAAATCAATTTTTTCCGTTCTCGCAGGTGCAATATGAATCAATTATCTTAATTAAGATTATGCCGCAAGCCCTGGAGATTTGGGGAGGATGGGTTTTGCGCTCGGGGCTACGGCGAGGCATTTTAATAGCGTCTCTCGTTGCTCTTGATTCTCCCGGGTCGCCTGCCTGTCGAGCCTGGGCAGCTCCAGCCTCAGGCCAGGACCTGGGAGCCCAACTGCCTCCCCCGGGGCGCAGGCGCCGCGTCGGCGGTCTGTTCAGAACCCGCATCAATCCCCCTCCATCCCCCGAAGCTCTCAAGAGCCTCGGAGCTTCCCGGCCTATGCAGGACCTGCAGCTCTCAGTCCTCCGTTCCTGCGGCCCCTGCGCCCCACG
The DNA here is from genome assembly GCF_002776525.5 of Piliocolobus tephrosceles. Taxonomy (NCBI): domain Eukaryota; kingdom Metazoa; phylum Chordata; class Mammalia; order Primates; family Cercopithecidae; genus Piliocolobus; species Piliocolobus tephrosceles. The sequence continues at coordinate 67,674,333 of NC_045444.1, read as the reverse complement.
GTCTCGCGGGCCCCTCAGCCACCTGGCCCCCCGCCCCTCTCTCCCGCCCCTGGAACGCGCCCAGGCCCCGACACCCCCCTCCTAGTTAGGGCGGGAAGAGGACGCGGGAACCTCTCGAGGTCGGCCGGGCTGCCCTGGCCACACTTGATCCTTTCATTGAACGCAAACCTCCCTTTGCAAGAGCTAGCATCTGTTTCCCTGAGAAACAGGTCACCGCCAGGCACGCCGGCCCGGCCCCTGCTCTTTATCTTGGCCCTGTGAATGCTTCGCCCCCCACCTTCGCCTCCAGCCACACGCTTCCCACCCCCTACGTCCGGGCCACACGCCTCCATCCCTTCCCCACCCCCATCCCTCCACACGCCTCCCCCTTCCCCTCCGCCCGGCCCACTCCCCTCTCCCCACCCCCGGCCACACGCCTCCTCCCGCCCCCCTTCCCGCGGGCGCTCCGGCTGCTGCTGTAACGGCCGGGACGCCCGGCCCGCGCCGCGCGCTCAGAGCGGGGACCGGGAGGCGGCAGATTTGGGGCATTGCTCGAGGGCAGTGAGTCATGAAAGCGGCTTTTGTTGTCCGCGCGTGCGGTTCGCGTGCCGCTGGGTAGCCTGCAGCGCCCAGTAGGGACTGGAGCTGGGGAAGTAGGGCTAACTGGCAGCGAGGGGAGAGAGAAAAAACTTAAGGAATCAGGAGGGGGAAAAGTGTGCAACCGTCCAAACAAGTCCAAAGAGAAGAAAATAAGGAGGCGGGGCGGGGCCGCGGAGACGGTCCTCAGTACTAAGCCCCGCCGCGCCTTCAGCTCTGTCGTCTCCCGGCGTCCGGCTGACTCTTCTCTCGACCCAATTTCTCGCGCCTTCAACCCCAAACAAAACGCACCTCAATCCAGGCCGTAGTCCGGGCTCCTCCCTTTAGGGTCTTACTACCCTGCATCTCCTGGGAGCCTCGCGGGCACTGGCTGAGCGTCGCGATGCCGGCGCTCCGGGTCGAAATTTTCCGCGCGGAGGAGGGTCACTTCGGAGCGCTGCAGGCTGGAAAGCCCAGTGACAACCACGGTGAGACCCAACCTCAGCCCGGTCTCTGAAACATCTTGGAGTGGCCTTTCCTTTGTACAAATCCCCAGGCCTGAGCGAACAACACGCAGTGGGATTAGAAATGAATTTATCAAGGGGAGAGGAGGAAACAGACTAGTAATTCCCGCACTTTACGCATTTGAGTCCACTTCTGGCAAAACACTCGGGCGTCCCTCTTGCCCAAGATCATCTGACTCCACCATAATTCTCCTGTATTGCACAGGATGTCGCGAACTGGAGAAGTTTCTGCTTTCTAGGGATGAGGACAAGAATTTAGCAGAGGGACCACTAGGCTATCCCTGACCTCGAGGTTAGATGGAGTCCTTTCTCCCACTCCATCCCCAGATCTCCTCCGGAGCTCCCCAAAGTTGGAAAAATGAGAGCCTACGCACGAGTTCCATATGCCTGCAGCACGGTGTGCTGCCAGTCGGGGCAGCTGCCGGGCGAGGGGCAGCACTTAACCTGGCCCTGCTGCAAATGTCCTCAGACCTCAGACTGTACTACCTTCTAAGGGCTAGTACTCTGACGCCCTCGAGTTTTAGCCCAACACTGAAGATACATAGAGTACAGGGGTAAATCCTGGGACCAGGCCCCTGGGTGACTTATTTTATCCTCCCCTATGTGCTTTGTCAGCTGAGTGAATGTAGAAAAGCAAGTAAAACTCCGGAACCCCACCACGATTCACGCCACGCTTCCGTGGCACAACTCCTTTCTTCCCCTTTTAGATTTGTACTGCGCAGGGAAGGCTGCATCTGCCACCTTCAGACACCGGCGATCTGGCTAGGACCCTCTTCCTCTACCCCCACTCTCTCCTCCTGTCCCCAGCCTCTTCCAGATGCACCCCAATCCAGCCGCTCAACCCTGACACTGTTTGCAAACTCGAGGGATATTTAGTGTAATTGCCTTTAAATAAGCAATTCACGTAAGAGGTATTTATTGCAGAGGGCTTCAAGTCTGGGAGGGGGTAAGGAGTTAGTTAATGAAGGATTAGGGGCAAAGCTGGGAAAGAACGAGTAGATAGGCCAGTTTCTTTCTTTCTTTTTAAACTCTATTCTGGAAAACGCTTATTCGAAAAAGAGTAAAGAATTGCTATTTAGGCAACAGTGTGGCTCCTTCAGAACTGATCGGAAATTTCTGTGGTCTTTGCTTGACCTACAAGGTGGGAGTTTCAAATCAGAGGCTTTGAAATCTGGAGGAGTTCACAGCCATTAATCCTTCCCGGGGTTGTGCTAAAGGCATTTCTAGAAAGAGATCGGAAAGACCCGTTCAACACAGGCCCATTGCATCTTCTCTTTGAAAAGGCTTGTCTGAATCAAGTATCTTATACAGACCCGAGATTGAGGGGAGCAAGAGCGCAGGTCCGGCTGTGGCGAGGTGTCCACCACCGTACTCGTGGTCAATGCCTGGACTAAAGAGCCGAGGCCATGCAGGGCGGGCTGGCCAGGTAACTGGAAGCGTCCCTGGACTGGCTGACAGGGGGTGCCTTTTGCAGCAACCCAGTGGCCATGTCTAAAAGGCAGAATCCAACCGTCAAAGAAGCCCTCAGCTCCCACATAAGAAAGCGCAAAGGCCAACGGAGCCAAGACCTCCTCCAGAGAACTAGCTCGCTTTGAGGACAAGATCCTGGGGATGGAGGTAGGGACTGACGTAGTGAGAGGGTCTGGAGGGACAGTGGTAGCTGAGAGTCAGGACACGAAGGATTGAACGTATGGTAGGGATAGAATGGCAGGTACAAATTTTCTGTACTTAAGGAACTGGGAGAGGACGATCTGGTTAGGGAGGCTGGGGAACTAATCTCAACTTTGCGTTTACAGAAGAAGCCGCTTTTGTATGGCGTATATGTTTGCTTAGAGGGGCCGAAGGAGATGAGGAGAAGCCATCCTTTGCCGCCAATGATCAAAGCGTCTGCCAAGGAGAAGCCAAGGGATGGGCCTTTCAGACAGGGCAGGGAGTCATGCTGCTCCGGATGCCAGTGCCAGGACAAGAAGTCGAAAGGAGCGAGGACTCTTCACTGCGTGCCTCAGTCTCCCCGCTTCTGTCTCTTTCACCTGTCCTACTTCCGGCGTGAAAGCAGGCCACTCTCTCTGATGTAGAGCTACTCAACATTAGCTTTTCCCTTCCTTCCCTCAAATCCCCTCCCCCCTCTATCCCCTGTCCCTTCTGCCGCCGGAAAGGGTTAATCTCTCCTGCGGGTAAAAACAGGTCCGCGGAGTCTCTAACTGGCGACAGATGGGCCACTTTCTTCTGGCCACAAAGGGGCCGGAATGGAGCGCTCCGCGGCATACAAATGGGCAGGTCACGTGGTTCCAGGCTCTTGGCTGGACCGGGAAGACCATATGGCGCATGCCGGGGAGGAAGGAGAAGGGGCGGGAGTAGGGGTGGAGGGTGAGGGGAGCGGTTGTCAGAAGAGGGCGGGAGACAAGCAAGGCGTGGGGAGAAGTGGGGAGGAGGGGAGAACCGGGAGCGCACAGCCTGGACGCGTGCGCAGGCGGCAGGCGCAGAGACCTGCTAGCCCCTCAGCTAGCAGCCCCGCCCGCGCTTAGCATCACTAACTGGGCTATATAACCTGAGCGCCCGCGCGGCCAGGACACGAGGAACTCGCCCACGCAGGAGGCACGGCGTCCGGAGGCCCCAGGGTTATGAGACTTTCACTGCTCAGGACCTACTAACAACAAAGGTAATTACAATTCTTTCATTTTTTTGCCCTAAAATAGAAGCAATAACTGAAGACTGATGCACCTACATATTCTGTATGTGTGCGTTTGCGAGCGTGTGTATGTGTGTTGAGACCAGCATCCCTCTCCATAATTGCCCATAAGTACTCACACATAATGAGTCGTGTCACTCAAGTACCCCCTGCAGGCTTTCTAATTTAAATTTTAAAAATTTGGGTTTCTTTTGTGGATAGCATAGGAGCTTGGATTTTTTAAAAGAATACACGGTAACTATGATTATCTGCTAGTGCTGATTTTTAAAGTCCCAAAAGCAATAATGACTTCATTTTCTCACTTCTTACAATAAGAAAAAAAAGCTGTGTTATCAATATATATTTTGTGTACATGTATTTTACGCATATTAGGAGTGCCAAGCTGTGTTTTCAGTGAATGAAAGCGACATGGATACCTTGAGTATTCACACCATGGAAAATAAATCAGGTGCAGAGATAGTTTAGTCGAGAGGAGGGAAAGTGAAGAAAGGGAGAGGGACTCACTGCTGCTACCTGTTACCGCTCCAGAGGCGGCCAAGTCCCCAGCAGCCACTACTGGAGCCAGAAATTCAGTTGTTTTACTAACGGCTTTTTATTTTCCTTATTAGAAGCGGCAACTTCGCGGTTGCCAATCGCTGACCATTATAATTACTCAATTTTTTAAAGGGAGGTTTGAGGCGAACTTTGAAAAGCCCCAATAAAGAGCGGGCGGCCCTTTCAATGGGCTGTTTATTAGAGAGGAGCCTTCCGCACCTGATCCCCGGCGCGTGGGAGAGCGCTCTGCGCCGCGCCCCCAGCCCTCGCCCTGCAGCGAGCGCTTTTGTACAAGGTGGAAATTCAGCGGCGGGCCAGAGATGGAAGGCAAGAAAAGAAAGGCGAGGGAGGGGTGGAAGACCCTGTCCACTTTTGTTGCCAAATGTTACATTGATGGTGGAACAATTTGGTGGAAACTATTTTTCCTCCTTTCTGCATTTGCTCTTCAGTATCCCGTCTGTGTAATCTTCTTAAAAATCGCTGCCAGTATTAGTAAATTACGCAATGGCTCTTCAACTTAAATCGCTAAGTACCTAGAAGCCAGGACAGAAATGGAAGCCGAATGTGTGATTTTTCAGCTCAGTTGTGTGTGTGTGTGTGTGTGTGTGTGGAGTTGTGACTTTGAACACATTTGGATAAACATGAAGTCGCTGAAATGTACAGTCATTTCCACACACATTATCCTGTCGGGCAACCACCATAAACACATTTAAGTTAATCACTAGGATACAAACACATATGCGTGAGTGGTGTACACATATACATATTCACTGCCTTCCCCCAGTCCTGTCCTCACTCCTACGTACCAGCGGGGCACACGCACGCGCCATTATAAAACACTGCATTTAACTTTTTCTCAGAGGCATTCATTTTGTAATGGGCAGGTACTTTTCTCAAGCATTTGTACAGATTGAGGGAGTGGAAGCTGAAGGCGTATCTGGCTTTTGAATATAGCGTTTTTCTCCTTTTCTTTCTGTTTGCCTCTACCCTGTTGAATGTAGGAAATCTAAACATGACCAAATCGTACAGCGAGAGTGGGCTGATGGGCGAACCTCAGCCCCAAGGTCCTCCAAGCTGGACAGACGAGTGTCTCAGTTCTCAGGACGAGGAGCACGAGGCAGACAAGAAGGAGGACGACCTCGAAGCCATGAACGCAGAGGAGGACTCACTGAGGAATGGGGGAGAGGAGGAGGACGAAGACGAGGACCTGGAAGAGGAGGAAGAAGAGGAAGAGGAGGATGACGATCAAAAGCCCAAGAGACGCGGCCCCAAAAAGAAGAAGATGACCAAGGCTCGCCTGGAGCGTTTTAAATTGAGACGCATGAAGGCTAACGCCCGGGAGCGGAACCGCATGCACGGACTGAACGCGGCCCTAGATAACCTGCGCAAGGTGGTGCCCTGCTATTCTAAGACGCAGAAGCTGTCCAAAATTGAGACTCTGCGCTTGGCCAAGAACTACATCTGGGCTCTGTCGGAGATCCTGCGCTCAGGCAAAAGCCCAGACCTGGTCTCCTTCGTTCAGACGCTTTGCAAGGGCTTATCCCAACCCACCACCAACCTGGTTGCGGGCTGCCTGCAACTCAATCCTCGGACTTTTCTGCCTGAACAGAACCAGGACATGCCCCCGCACCTGCCCGCGGCCAGCGCTTCCTTCCCTGTACACCCCTACTCCTACCAGTCGCCTGGGCTGCCCAGTCCGCCTTACGGCACCATGGACAGCTCCCACGTCTTCCACGTCAAGCCGCCGCCTCACGCCTACAGCGCAGCGCTGGAGCCCTTTTTTGAAAGCCCTCTGACAGATTGCACCAGCCCTTCCTTTGATGGACCCCTCAGCCCGCCGCTCAGCATCAATGGCAACTTCTCTTTCAAACACGAACCGTCCGCCGAGTTTGAGAAAAATTATGCCTTTACCATGCACTATCCTGCAGCGACCCTGGCAGGGGCCCAAAGCCACGGATCAATCTTCTCGGGCACCGCTGCCCCTCGCTGCGAGATCCCCATAGACAATATTATGTCCTTCGATAGCCATTCACATCATGAGCGAGTCATGAGTGCCCAGCTCAATGCCATCTTTCATGATTAGAGGCACGCCAGTTTCACCATTTCCGGGAAACGAACCCACTGTGCTTACAGTGACTGTCGTGTTTACAAAAGGCAGCCCTTTGGGTACTACTGCTGCAAAGTGCAAATACTCCAAGCTTCAAGTGATATATGTATTTATTGTCATTACTGCCTTTGGAAGAAACAGGGGATCAAAGTTCCTGTTCACCTTATGTATTATTTTCTATAGCTCTTCTATTTAAAAAAAAAAAAAATACAGTAAAGTTAAAGAAATGCACCACGAATTTGGTGTAGCTGTATTCAGATCGTATTAATTATCTGATCGGGATAACAAAATCACAAGCAATAATTAGGAACTATGCAATTTTTAAACTAGTAATGGGCCAATTAAAATATATATAAATATATATTTTTCAACCAGCATTTTACTACTTGTTACCTTTCCCATGCTGAATTATTTTGTTGTGATTTTGTACAGAATTTTTAATGACTTTTTATAATGTGAATTTCCTATTTTAAAACCATGCAGCTTCATCAATTTTTATACATATCAGAAAAGTAGAATTATATCTAATTTATACAAAATAATTTAACTAATTTAAACCAGCAGAAAAGTGCTTAGAAAGTTATTGTGTTGCCTTAGCACTTCTTTCCTCTCTAATTGTAAAAAAAAAAAAAATTGCACAATTTGAGCAATTCATTTCACTTTAAAATCTTTCCCTCTCCCTAAAATCTAAACCAGAATCATAATTTTCAAGAGAATAAAAAATTAAGAGATGCATTCCCTATCAAAACATATCAATTCAACACATTAGTTGCACAAGCTTGTATATACATATTATAAATAAATGCCAACATACCTTTCTTTAAATCAAAAGCTGCTTGACTATCACATACAATTTGCACTGTTACTTTTTAGTCTTTTACTCCTTTGCATTCCATGATTTTACAGAGAATCTGAAGCTATTGATGTTTCCAGAAAATATAAATGCATGATTTTATACATAGTCACAAAAATGGTGGTTTGTCATATATTCATGTAATAAATCTGAGCCTAAATCTAATCAGGTTGTTAATGTTGGGATTTATATCTATTGTAGTCAATTAGTACAGTAGCTTAAATAAATTCAAACCATTTAATTCATAATTAGAACAATAGTTATTGCATGTAAAATGCAGTCCAGAATAAGTGCTGTTTGAGATGTGATGCTGGTACCACTGGAATCGAGCTGTACTGTAATTTTGTTTGTAATCCTGTATATTATGGTGTAATGCACAATTTAGAAAACATTCATCCAGTTGCAATAAAATAGTATTGAAAGTGAGAGCAATTGTTGCATTTCTTCCTAAAGGGATTTTGTTTTTATTTCTGGGGAAAATAGTTGCTTTTTTGCTGAGTTAAAAAATACTAAACACTTTATGTAGAATAAAAGAATAGAAAAAAGGTTTATCTTGGCATATGTTCTTGTCTGTTTATCTTGCACAGGGAATCACCAGCTCTTTGTAGATAATGAAAAGACCTAATTGATATTTCATTATTTGGAAGATGGGACTGGACAGAGGTACAAACAGTGTGTTTTTATTCTGTTTTAGGTAGCTTAGCCTTTAGGCTTTTTATTTCCGTTTCTAAAAATGATTGTTATACGTTTTCTTCTATTTCTTTTTTTAAAAAGGTGGATTTTATTAATTATTAACAAACAAGACATAAACAAGTATCCCAGCATAGTTTGTCTATACATTTAAGACATATAAAACATTACTATTTTCTTGGTGTTCTGTTATCTGCACATTTTCCTGAACTAAACAGTTTTATCTCACAAATAGTACTGTCCCAGAGAAATTTACATACTTTTAGAAAGTACCAAAGGGAAATGAGTTAAAGAAGCCAAGAGAAGTAACATTTTATAATTGTTCTATAAACATCTTGTGATGATTTCCATCATTTTTCCATGAAAAAGCATAATGGATTACTTGTACTGAAGAACACACTATTTGTACTGTATTTTAGGAAGGTGTAATTATTTCCTCCCCCGCCCCCCCCCCACCCTTTGGGGCACTATTCTGTTGTTTCATGAACACAACTCACTGGAAAAACTTATGCAAGATTCTGTCTATTGTTACGTCCACTTCAAAAAAAAAAAAAAAGAGTTTGGCATTTCTTTTCCTCTGGATGTACTGACTGACAGTCATGATTCCTAGGGAATATTATTTTGGCACTCGTGCCCTGGCTCTACCGTGGTGCTCTGATTACTGTCATTAGTAACTCCATTGTTTCTACTCTGATTCGGGTGCCACATTGGATGACTACCCCCCTTCCCAAGCTTGTTCCTTTAATCTCCTTCTCATTGGTGATTTAGGGGTTCCAGAAAGCTGACCTCATTTAGCAAGCTGCTCCAGAAAAATGTGAGTAATGTAATGGACAAGAACAATTAGCCATACTAATACCATTGCCAATGAGGCTGCGTCAAGCTGTGACAGTAGCAGTAAGGAATACTTCGACGTTAAAAAAAAGTTGGAGAGCAATTTAAAATATATTATTTTAACATGTTTTCTATCAGCCTTCATCACATGACAGAAATACTTTTAAGTTAGTCCCAACTTTATCTAAAATGCAGCAATCTCATTCCAACTGAATCAGAGTTGTTATTTTGGAATCAAGCTGTTGCTTCTGTATCCTGGATTGTTCTCACTGTTCTTACTTTAAGAGATATAATACTGATATGATAGTTGAATACTACCAGTCTTCCAGCATAGGAGGTAATGAAGTGAACATTCAGATCTGATCTAATCTATTAAGCAGCTCAATTTCACCTGCAGTTAAAATTAGACATCTTCATGCAAACTAAAATCTGTTGCTGTAGTGAAGAGAAGAAATAAAAGAATGACATTTTAGGAATTCCAGCTTTCAAAATAGCAAACAGGAAAATCTAGACTGTGATCTTTTGTAAGGTAGGAACGAACACTAAAAGTTAGGTTTTTGTTTTATTTTGTTTTGTTTTTCCATTTTGCCAATAGAACTTCATTCTAAAACATAGGGATTCTTTCAGTCAGTCAAGGAGTAACTTACATGCCACCATCTTTTATTCAAAGGCAGGCACAGATGTTCCTTCTGCAGGGGAGGATTTAATTTATGAAAATGATATTGTTTATGCATGAATGAACTGCATGCACTCTGCATAACACATAGCACTTCCATCTGATCAGAGAAATGCCACAGAACCAGTGCCAATGTCAGAAACATATTCTACAAATTTACTCACTTAAATGTTTAATGAATATTTGGAAGGCACTTTCAAACCATAAGAAACATTTTAAATTATCTTCTTTTATGAATTCCTACCCATATTTAAAAAAGACTCTTACAGCTTTTGCAATTGGCTAATGATTATACCCAGTTTGTAAGAAAAGAACATATTTTACTAAATGAAAACCAACCAAAAAAAAAAAAAATGCTGGCAAGTTTGGCTTCACTGGAAAAAATATTTCTTTTAGTTTTGCTGTTTAATGCTTGTCATGAATAATATTTGGGATTCTATGTGTTTCTTCATCTTGAGCCACGACTATTCCTATCAAATAAGATGCTTAGGTATACTTGCTTAATGTGAAAATCCTAAGAAGTTATTTCTAGAAAAAGCTGGTATGTAAAATCAGGGAGAAATTTCATAGTCTAAGATGAAATTGAGCTAAATAGTGTAACTGGTGCATAATTACTATTGAATAGGAACACTTCACATAACATATTTTATTTTATATAACCAATTGCAGCTATATAGTATGATCTATCTACTTTTAATACTTAATTATAAATATATTAAAATGAAAGATTATAATGTCTTAAGAATGTTCTACTAATCTTAGGTTTATAATATGTTATAGTAAAATAACATCTGAAATACATTTTGTGTTCTAATTTATTAATCTTAAAATCCCTGTTTTTACATTTGAAAGCCCTTACATTCTTACAAAATTAATGCATTTTCTGAAAGAAGCTAGCAATTACTAAAATGATATAAGGATCATTAGCTAACAGTTTGAACCAAGCTGTTTTAGTTCTATAATTATACAAGAAATTTAAAGTGAAAATATCTATTAAGCAATTAATAAAACTAGGTTTCAAAATATTGGCTGATTTTCTCCTAATGGAAAATGTAAAACAGCAAAACTGTTTCTTAAACTACACAAAAACCTCCTCACTTCTCTTTTCCTCTCCTTCTAACACCACTTATTTCTTGAAAATCATCTAAATAAAATCTTTAATTCCAGGGTCTGATGAAGAATAAAAGAGCCAAAGCAACATCTTGTAGAACACCAGGACTGAGAACTCTTGTTGTTACCATTGCAAAGAGGCATTCTGGCGTCAGATGCACAGTGATTTGTATGGTGGCATAATCATTGGCTCCTGGCCAGGCATTATGTTTCAGAGGACACTATTGTCAAGAACCATTCAACCAGAAATCTGCACTGTATGCACTCAAAAGTTGAGATCATCTGCCTTCCTATGACAGGAAGAATTCTGTGCTGGCAATTGACTCATGGACTCTCTTCACACACACTAAGGCTTGGTCCAATGGCTCTGATGGAATTAACTGTGCAGCCAAACTAGTGGCATTGACAAGACAAGGCCACAGTCTCTGGGGACTTCTGGTTAAATTGCTAATTTTAAAATGCAGAGTATTATGTTAATGCTGGATTAAATCTTCAGATACATTAAATGTGGATTTGGCCATCTAAGCATTATTATGTTATTTGCCCAGTTAATTTAGAGGTAGATGGACAGTGACAATAACTATCTCTACCAGATCCACAATTCCAAGAGATGGATCCAATTGTGAAATGACACAGAGAGATAAAGAGTAAGTTCAATCTAGCATATATGAAATAACTTGATAACTGACTTTTCTGTTAACAAGATGAAAAGCTAACCTGCTTTACACTTTCACATCTAAGGACAGACAACCAGAGAGGTGGCTTCACACACTAGGCCAGTGCTAACTAAGTGCTTTTCATTCACTTGCGTATTTCATCATCAAAGCAGCCTCCTGCCTTGTTTATAGATGGGGAAACTTTAGGAAGTTGAGATACCTAGATATTTGCATTTCTGTCTTCCTTTCTTCATTTAGGTTTTTCTTTCATTGCCACTTCCTCAAAGAAGCTTTTACTGATTCCCATTTAAAATAGCAACTGACTTCAACTTCACCAAAATCACTATACTGTCCCTCCCACTTTCCAGAGCATTTGCCTATCAAACGTTATCTTATGTATTTACTTGTTTAGCTTATTTTTAAACTATTTGTTTATTTTTAAACTATCTATCTCTAGGTCTTCTAAGCACCTGAGAAACAGAGACAAAGTTGTCTCTTCTGTGTGTTGCTGTTCCTCTGGTGCTTAGAAGACCTAGAGCATCCTCAAAAAATATTAACTTTCCAAGGGAATTGAAGAACACTAGGCCGGGCGTAGTGGCTCATGCCTGTAATCCCAGCACTTTAGGAGGCCGAGGCGGGTGGATCACGAGGTCAGGAGATCGAGACAATCCTGGCTAACACGGTGAAATCCTGTCTCTGCTAAAAATATAAAAAAATTAGCCGGGAGTGGTGGCGGGTGCCTGTAGTCTCAGGTACTCGGGAGGCTGAGGCAGGAGAATGGTGAACCTGGGAGGCGGAGGTTGCAGTGAGCCAAGATCGTGCCACTGCACTCCAGCCTGGGTGACAGAGGGAGACTCCATCTTAAAAAAAAAAAAAGAACACTAATGTGATGCTAAAGCCTATGCTATAAGTCAAGTCAGTTGAGAATGGAGAGGACCACAGATTATTTTCAGTCCAGCAAATGTTATAAACATTAATTCTACAAAGAGAAAACAATTAAAACTAATTTCTATCATACTGGATGGCACCAAACTCCCCCCCTGCTTCCTTTTTGAGGATCATGAGTTGTCAGTTATTGTTTCTTTTATTGATATCAATTGGTTAAATATAATCTAGAATTGGAATAAAAACAATTATAGGCTTTTTCCAGACCATGTATTTCAATGCATGTTCTTTTTTCCTTCTGTTCGTTATTCTTTCAGTAATTATTTTTGTTCTATTTTTAGTGTTACGTAAAATTACTCTAGCTCATAATTTCTATTTTAAAGTGTTCAGTGCATAAACTTAGCACATCAATACTATCTTTTTAGTGTTCGCTCTCAATGATGTCAGTTAAGAGATCATCATCACTTTTGGTGACGTCAATGAAGGGGTATTACAATCTTAAGAGAACTGTTAATCCCTTTCCACTGGTGTCACTAACAATTGTCGTGCTTATTTACTCATAGCAAGTATGTGACTAAGCAATGTTAACATCAAAGCAGAAAGAGGATAATAAAGTGTTCTGGAAAGAAAATTTGGTGGCTGGGTGCAGTGACTCACACCTGTAATGCCAGCACTTTTGAGAGGCCGATGAGAGTGGATAGTTTGAGCCTAGGAGTTCGAGACCAGTCTGGGCAACATGGTGAAACCTCGTGTCTACAAAAAATACAAAAATTAGTGGTGCATGATGGCGTGCATCTATAGTCCCAGCTACTCGGGGTCTCAGGTGGGAGGATCACCTGAGCCTGGGGAGGTCAAGGCTGCAGTGAGATGTGATTGCACCACTGTACTACAGCCTAGGTGACAAAGTGAGACCCTGTCTCAAAACAAAAGAAGATGATGATTTGAGATAATGTCACTTGTTACTGTTAACAGCTAACTGAATAATCTTTTTTCTAGTCAGGGCCTAAATACATAATAAATGATAGTACAAATGCATATAAATTATAACTAAACCTAAGTAGTGATATTTATCACAATATTTCTCTACTAGAAGAATTTATTTGTTAACAGAGGCAAGGCTACTTGTTTAGGTATCTTAAAATATCAACATAAGATTTTTGGATAAATAAATTAATGAATCCTTGACTCTGGCATATTAAAAATGTTAAGCAAAGAGATCTTTGCTTCCCAAGGTTTTATTTTTGCCTAATTAACTACTGGTGCATTTATATTAAAACATATTGTCATATATATATATGATACGTGTGTGTGTGTGTATATATGCTATACTTGGCTGAGTAGTATCCCCTTCCCTTGCCCACCTCTCTCCCAAATGTATGTCCATCCAGAACCTCAAAATGTGGCCTCATTTGAAATACTGTCTTTCCAGATTTAATTAAGATATAAGATGTAAATTGATATGAGTTCATGCTGGATTAGGGTGGGCCCTAAATCCAATCGCTGATGTCCTGATAAGAAGCAGACAGAACACACAGACACACAGCATACAGGAAGGATGGCGTGTGAAGGCAAAGGCAGAGACTGGAGCGATGTGTCTACAAACCAAGGGGATCCAAGGATTTGGGGCAAACATCAGAAGCTGGGAAAGAGACAGGAATTCTCAGCTTCTCCTTCTGAATCCCTAAGAAGGAATCAACCCCGCTGACACCTTGATTTTAAACTTCTTGTCTCCAGAACTCTAATACAATACATTTTTGTTGTCTTAAGCTACGCACTTTCTGGTGATTTGTTATGGCAGCCCTAGGAAACTGATAGGTAGACTAAAATCTCTAATGAATTGATGTTAAATATATATAAGTATAGGAGAGTTCATTTAAATTCTTCTGAAAATGTCTTCTTAAACTTTTAATGATACAATATATAACAACCAGTATACTTAGTTGGTATCAGGTTTGATATTTAAACAAGCTGACAAAAAACAGCTATTTAATAAACATTTGAACTATATAAAAGTTGTATTGTTTATTATTCATGTGAATGACTTAAACTGACACTGACATTTAGTGAAGTGTGAATGGGTGTAGCCAATAAACTATGAGTAATTTTTTTAAAGTCTAATTTTTGAATTGACAAAAAAAGTATCAAATATCGGCTATTATGTGTTCTTCATGTGAAGAAAATGTCATATTTATTTGATTTGTGGAGCAGCATTATATTAATAGAGCTTCTGAAACAACAAATGTAGCATTTTCCTGATTTTGCAGACACTCATTTAACACATAATTTCATATTTTAAAGTACATAATTTTTTAAAAAATAATTCTAGTCCAAATGAATTTAAGTGCCATGACTTCTAAAAATTCTGTCTCTATTTTTGGGTTTTATAGGACCTTGAGCCAGTACTGTTCTGGTGAGCTTAAGAGGCTAAGACTTCAACTTTAGTTATATGGGGCTTTCATCTGGTTGTCTATTTTGATTGCTCTAAACACAAGTAAGTGTTAATTTCATCTGAATGTATTTAATTGTAAGTTTTGGTTTTACGTAGATCTGGGGTTCTGTCTTGTTTTTAATCTTTATTGGTCTGTTTGTTTGGGGATAGTTGGTACTTTCATCTCCTATGCTTGTTTCTTTTTCATTTTGTGCCCACCATTAGTCAGGTGAACATCAGTGAGGAATAAAATTTTATTGTTTTAAACCACTGAAAAAATTTAAAAACCACATCATAATTCTGCCTCTGCCAACTGATAAAGATGCTAACTTATTAAGACAAAATGTTATGCAAGAAGACTTTATTGGAATAGAGAAACTTCCTTTTTTATGTAAGAAATACCAACAGAGACATGTGACTTTCTTGTGATAAATGTGATATGTGTGTGGATTAGAGGTCTGCAATGTGGCAGCATTTGGGTACTTGGAGGAGAGAATTTGAGTAGGGTAGAAAGATAGACAGGGAGCAGAGGATGATTCTCACCCAATAGAAAGCAGAGTGAAGAAAGAAAGGGGAATTGTTTTTTGCATTATATTATTTGAGCTGTGGGATCAAGTCTTTCCATAAGCCATCCTTACACCTCTAAGTACGTTTTATTATTCTAAGCTGGTTTGACGTGGTTTTTAAGCCACACACAAGAATTGCCTGATACAAGAGAGGCCTTGATTTTGTTATTGCTTGCTCACTTTTATACACTAAGATGGAGAAAACCCTGGACATACTGAAGACCAAATTGAGGAAGGTGCTGGGTTGAGTGGAGGGTAGAAGATCTATAACATAGGTATAGAATTACATTAAACAGGAAGGACACTTATATCCAGATATAGGAGTCAGGGTAGAAAAAGAATTTTAGGAGTAAGGGTAACAGAGTAGCAGAAGTTTCTTCTTATCAGGTCCTGGTATATGACAGTGGAGGCATGCTGACCCTCTGAGTAGGGGAGTTAAAGGAGAACACTGAAGGTTTAGAATAACTTCTCTAGGATAGAAAGAGAAAGTTTCATCAAGACTAATCAATAATAGGGCAGCAGTGCTTAGGGCCAAGCAAAGTACAGAGAGCATGATAATATAGTAGTTTGTAGTAGCCTCAATCCATTTAATTCTGCAACATTTTCTCAATGGCCCATACTTAGCAGTAGTACTGTGTTATGGCATTTAGACAACAGAAGTGAAAGCACTGGTAAGAAAGAAGTTGGAGTGAAACACCATGGGGCTCAGAAAAGCAAAGTTGATCCATCTGGTACATGGGCAAGGATGTTCCTGAACAATTCTGCAGTAAGTTGGAAGATAGAAAAAATACCTAATGAACTTGTAGATCTGGGTAAGGAGATTTTTGGTAGAATATTGTAAGGCTAATTGGTTTCTCTTAACTATATGAGATAGGGTTTTACAAGGGAGAGAGATAAGCAAGCATAATTTAGAAGAACTATAGGGGGTCCCAGGCAGACTCTTTGGCTGGAAAATTACTCTGATAGCAAGAAGTTAGCCCCAAAGCAAAGATGAAAAGTAGGGTGCTTCCAATTAAACATGTGATAAGGTCAAACCTCAAACAAGACTGTGGCTAGAAGGCACAGCTCACCTGGACAAAGATGCTTGTAAGAATATTAGGAGCATATACCAAAACAGCCTGACTTGGACCCAAACTTGAGAGAGGTCACTCTCAAAAAAATTTGTGGGAATGGCTTTTGCATAATACGATACTTGATATACATACATGTTACATATCATATATGTCATATTAAAAAGAAAAAAAAAAACCCGTTTTTTTCTTCTGTTCTTTCATATAACACTTCTGACAACAAATGTGTAGTTCTTCCCACACCAAGCAATTCTCTAGTTCTAGGTGGACATCTCCTGGATGTCCTACAGTTCAACTCAATTCTCACACAACTGCTCAGAGTCAGTGCAGATCCACAGAATAAAAGCTCAGTCCCAAAAGACTATCCCCCACTTCCGATGTCAATCACAAGTCTCGACTTCGTTTATTTCTGACTGACCAGCTATAAATTGGAGGAAACCCATCTTTCATTCAATAATTTGCTAGAATGGCTCACAAAACTCTGGGAAACATTTACTTATGGTTACCAATGGATATAACTCAGAAACAGCCAAATGGAACAGATACACAGGGTGAAAAATGGGGGAGAGACAAGCAGCACAACTCTCTCAGCACCTCCATGTGTTCACCAACCCAGAAGTTCTCAGAACTCCTTCCTTTAGGGCTTTTATGGAGCTTTATCAAGTAGGAATGATTCATGAAATACTGGCACTGGTGATTAACTTAACCTCCAACCCCTTTCCCATCCCTCAACACTGGGGGTGAGGCTAAAATTTCCAACTCTGTAATCACAGGGTGAGCTTCCCTGGCAACTAGTCCTGTTATCCTTAGGGGGCTTCTGAAAGTCACCTTATTAACATAAATTCAGGTGTGGTTGAAAGGGTATTGTTTTGTATAACAAAAGATGTGCCTTTTTCCTTTATCTCTCCGAGTTGTTTCAGGAGCTAGGGACAAAAGCCTAATACTATAACAACAACAAAAATTCAACTTTTGCTTTTATCTCTTGGAAATCACAAGGATTTTAGACCTCTGTCCAGAAGCCAGTGATGAAGATCAAACTACATATTTCTTATTATATAACAATTTCACACATGTACATGATATCTGTAGGATAAGTGAACTACATAAAGTAAGTTTACAAAGTTTCGGTAGGAGTTTTGTCCATTTACAAACAGTTTGTAAGCTAAAAGTATCTGTGACAAGGCTCAATCAATTTAGAAGTTCATTTTTCCGATGTTAAGGACATGCCTGTGACACAGCCTCAGAAGGTCCTGATGGCATGTGCCCAAGGTGATCAGGCTACAACTTGGTTTTATACATTTAGGGAGACATAAGACATCAATCAATACATGTAAGATGAATTCAGTCCAGAAAAGCAGGACTACTGAAAGTGGGGGCTTCCAGGTCATAAGCAGATTCAAAGGTTTTCTGATTGGCAATTGCTTGAGTTATTATCTAAAGACCTGGAATTAATAAAAGGGAATTTATCATGCAGATGAAGCTTTAGGTAGCAGGCTTCAGAGAGACGAGATTGTAAAGGTTTCTTATCAGACTTAAAAGAGTCTGTTCTACTAGAATTAAGGTCTCAGTGTTGATGTTAATGCTGGTCAGCTGTGCCTGAATTCCAAAAGGGAGGGGGTATAATGAGGCATGTCTGAGTACCCTTTCCCATCATGGCATGAACTAGTTTTTCAGGTTAACTTTGGAATGTCCTTGGCTGAGAGGACGGGTCCATTGAGATGGCTGGGCAGCTTGGAATTTTATTTTTGGTTTACAAGTTCAACATTAAAAGCCTATGTACCTCCAACTTTTTATGGATAAAAAGAAGGCTGAAAAAGCTACTTGGCTGTAATCATGGGGCATTTCATTTTAATAATCTGAAAAGAAGGATAAAATGGAGGGCAGAACCAAAAGTCCAGCAGCTGGAGCCAAGAGCTGCTGAGAATGATGAATTAGGGAACCACTCTCAGAGAGCAGATCTGGTGGTGAGATAGGAACATTCTCTATCTTAGGGTCTATGAAACTGGCAACACATGCCTCCTGAATTTCAGAATTGCTATGGACCATTTACTGTGATGTGCTTTCTATATTTTTCCCTTTTTGATGGGAGCATCTATCACGATTATCCTCTCCCTGTCTCACTGTTGTATGTTGGATTTGTGTGGGAAGATAACATGTATTTTTAGTTCCTAGGTTCCCAGAATAAGTGGAGCACACTCAAAGAGCCACATTCATGAGATACTGGATTTTTCACTTGATATCATAATTGGATGAGACTTAGAAGAAAGTGAGCATATTTTGCAAATGGGAGGGATGTTAACCACTGACAACCACACCCATAGGGTCCATTGTATTAGCCCGTCTGCAAAGATGGCTGCCAACAATTCCTTCTGTCCATATATATATATATTCCCCTTTTTAATGTGACTATTTCACCTGCCAGCAACTGAAGGGCTTTATTTCCATTTCCCCTTGTGTCTTGTTTGACTAACAGCAAGAAGCAAAAGTAATGCTATTCTGATTCTAGACCTGGGCCTTAAGAGGCATGACAGCTTCTGCTTTTACTCTCTTGAAACTTAATGTCATTTTTTTTTAAAGCTTAGGCTAGACTACTCATCATGAGGGACCACATGAAAAGGGATAAGCCCAGCTAGTTTCCACCCATTCCAGCCACTCCAGATGAGGTGCCAGACATGCAAATGAAGCCATCTTGGATATTTCAGCTCCAGCTGAGCTTCCAGCTAAATGCAAGTACATTCAGTTGATACCTCATAGAGCAGAACCACTGAGCTGACTTCATGCAAGTCACAGAATTGTAAGAAATAACAAATCATTGTTGATTTAAGTCAATATATTTAAGTGGTTTTTTATGTTATCCAGTTGTAGATGAATTATACAGCCTGGGGGGAAAAGAAGATAGCACACTGTTAGTTGCCTCATCAATATTTATCCCCAACTTCTTTTTCCTTGTTAGTAGGTCTCATCTCCCACCTGGAAGCTGAAAACACCTTTCCCAGTCTCTCTGGAAGCTACAGCACAGGCATGTTGCCCAATTCTAAACAACAGGAGCCGGGCGCAGTGGCTCAAGCCTGTAATCCCAGCACTTTGGGAGGCTGAGACGGGTGGATCACGACGTCAAGAGATGGAGACCATCCTGGCTAACAAAAAACTAGCCGGGCGAGGTGGCAGGCGCCTGTAGTCCCAGCTACTCGGGAGGCTGAGGCAGGAGAATGGTGTAAACCCGGGAGGCGGAGCTTGCAGTGAGCCGCGATCCGGCCACTGCACTCTAGCCTGGGCGGCAGAGCGAGACTCCGTCTCATTTTGTGCCCACCATTAGTCAGGAAAAAATAGGACATGAGAGGAGGTCTGCTGGGTGGAATATTTGGAAACAGTTTTTTTTTTTCTCGTTAAGAAAAAAGAAATGCCCAAGGAAAACCTTGAAATGCCCCTTCCATTCTTGCTTTTGGACATTTTTTGGGAGAGGGTATGATGCTTAGCACTCCTGCAGCCACCTTGGGGCCAACAATAGAATCCTTGTTGCTACGTGGTGACAGTGAAGTAGAAAGCTGCAAAATTCTTGATTTCTAATGACATCATATGGGATGGACCAACCCAGGAACAGTCTGACTCTGGACCTCTTTTAATGTTAGAAATAAAATCTTATTTGTAAACCACTGTTAGTTGTACAGGTTGTTGACATAGGCCCTGAAGTGTCCCCAAATGGTGATGAATAATGAAACAAAAGTCAAAGATAGCAAGTCTAGTGCCAAATTTTTTGATGCCTATGGGTAAGACACTGAAGACGGTGAGCTATTTTTTCTTTTTTTAATTTATTTTTTATTTTTGTGGGTTATATATAGATGTATATATTAGTCCACTATTTTCAATAGTGAGAAGGGATGTTGCCACTTAGTATAATGCCTTTTTCACAGCTATCATAGAAACTGTATATACATGTAGTATAGAAAATGAGGATAGATTTCTGACTTAAACTGCCTATTTCATTTGTGTGCCTGGTTACACCTAATTTAAGACTCTACAATACAGCATTGCTAGCAGTTACTGTGAGAGTATTTCAAGCTCCCTGTTTGGTGGAAATACATTTCATTTTTTTGTTCCAAGTTTACGAATATTAGAACCTACCTTAAAAGGAGCTTTTAAAAACTTGAGGAAAGGAAAAGGGAGGGCCTACTCTTCTTGCCTGTGTTACTTCTTGTTACTGCTGATTGAGATGCTAGAGATCACATTGGGTGAGATGTGTCTTAGAATACAGCTGAGCAATTCACTTTTAACAGTTTCCATCTGAGTGCAAAACACTGGTATGTGCAGAAAATTTGATATTCTGACTTGGTGGGATTCTAGGATTTGTTCTATTTTTTTATTTCTGTAATTGTTGTAGGGACATATGGCCCTGTACCTTTTGGGCAGCAGGAGCCAGAATAGCAGGAACATTCTAACAAAATTCTCACTCAGCATGAGAGGGAAGCAGTTCCCTTGACACACTGATGAAGTGCCCATTTAGCATTACAAGTGTTTGAGAGATGGACATACAACTAAAACTCACCTCACTCAAAATAGATATTGACACAGAAAAAGTAAATACAATCTGCTGCCATTAACCTTTCTTCTCACCAAAGAGACATGTTAAATATCTGAAATTAATAAAGGAATTAAATTTTAAAAGTTTACTCATTCATGCATTTAACACATTTATTGAGCATCTGTTATATAAATGCACTGTTTTAGGCACAAGAGATAGAGCCATAAACAAGCAGATTAAATCACTGTTCTCAACTGAGGTACTAATCTGATATAAGAGAGGAGACAGAAATAAGTAAACATTATAAAGCAACTACATACTTTTACACAGTGTAAAGTGCAATTAAGAAAATATTATTGAATAGAGGTCAATTTTGGAATGGTTGGGCAGGGAA
The DNA here is from genome assembly GCF_002776525.5 of Piliocolobus tephrosceles. Taxonomy (NCBI): domain Eukaryota; kingdom Metazoa; phylum Chordata; class Mammalia; order Primates; family Cercopithecidae; genus Piliocolobus; species Piliocolobus tephrosceles. The sequence goes on along the minus strand of NC_045444.1, from coordinate 67,653,246 downwards.
GACCTTCTGAGGTGACATGAAGTTGGCCTGGGCACCATGCGAAGCTATGCCATGGTGAAAAGTGTTCCAGATATAGTAGACAGCAACAGCAGAGGCCCTGAATGAGAATGAACTTGGCTTATCTGAAGAGTAGAATGAAGGCCAGAGTGGTAGGATACATACTAATAATAGAAGAAAAATGATAGAAAAGAGAGGGTTTGAATAGGTGGGCAGGAATTGGACAACATGGTGTCTCATGTGTCATAATAGAAGTTTGGATTTTATTCTACCTGCAGTGAGAAGTTGTTAATAAAAAAAAAATCTATATACTGGAGTTTGAGAAAGAATTATGTCGATGATAGCATAAACCCTCAATCATTTGTCACATAAACTCCAAACTTCAGCAGAGACTTAGGGAGATCAAAGGGACTACCATAGGATTACCCACTGGCTAAAATTCGGATCCATGGCAGTTGGTCCTGACTGGAATTAGACTTCCTTGTCTGTTGCCCTCATTGCAGTGGGTCTGAATGTCTCTGTCGACTGTGAATTCGTCTCCCTCTATCTGTGGCATTGAGAAGGTGGCCCAGACTTTTGGAGTCTGTCCCATTGGCCTATTACCTGGGGATTTGCTGCCCTTCTTCTGGAAGTTTGGGTATTTGTTTTCAGGGCATATTTAAAGGCCTCCTGAAAGCAATGTTAACAATAGCAGAATGTTTTTTATGGTCTTCTACTCAGACTTGGATTTCTAAGAACCAGGGATGGAGACTGTGTTCCCAGATCTAGTCAAATCCCTTCCAAACATAAAGCAACAAAGTGCCTTTTAAACTAGGACTTGTACTGTTTAATGCTCTGGAAACAAATACCCAAGCTTCAGTCAAAGGAGGGAAAGCAATGTTCAGGAAGCTTCCTGAAAGTTTTTTGAAAGCAATTTTCATGCATTAGTATTATATATGTAATATATATATACACACACACACACACACATACACACACACACACACACACACGAATCGCTAATGAGACAATTGATCTTCAGGAACTAACATGAAATAATTGGGGTCTCTTGGTATTATCGTTATAGATAAATGTTGAAGAAGTTCATTCATTCTTTCAGATATTAATTGAGCACTTACTGTGTACTAGGAACTGTGATAGATACCGGGAATTTAATGGTGAACAAGATAAATTCTCTGCCATCAAGGAGCTTATATTCTAACAAACTTAAAATTTACTAAGTGTTTTCTGTATTTCAGCATTGTTACTAAGTGCACTCACTCAGTGAGGAAGCTAGACAATAAACAAAGAAGCATGTAATAAGAATTAATAGTAAGTGCTGTAAAGAATACTAAAGCAGGTTATGGCAGAGAGATTAATGGCAGCCTGAAGATGTCCATGTTTCAATCCCCAGAACCTGTGAATATGTTACCTTACAAAGCAAAAGAGGCTTTGCGAACATAATTAGGGGTTATCTGGGCAGGCCTAATGTAATCATAAGAGTCCTTATAAGACGAAGGCACAAAGGTCAAAGACATAGGAAAAGAGAAGATTTAAGGATAGAAACAAAGAGGAGAGATGTTACACTGCTGGCTTTGAAGATGGAAAAAGTGAACCTGAGCCAAAACAAATAAAACATAGAACAAAACAAAATCCACAGGTGACCTCTAGAACAGGGGTCCCCAATCTCTGGGCCATGGACCAGTACTTGTCTGTGGTCTGTTAGGAACCAGGCCGCCCAGCAGGATATGAGTGGTGAGTGGCGGACAAGCAAGCATTATCACCTGAGCCCCGTCTCCTGTCAGGCCGGTGGCAGCATCAGATTCTCATAGGAGCCTGAATCCTACTGTGAACTGCACATGCAAGGAATCTAGTTTGTGCCCCTTATGAGAAACTAATGCCTCCAAAAGGCTCACACCGCCAAACTGCCCCCATTTGTGGAAAAACTGTCTTCCACAAAACCGGTCCCTGGTGCCAAAAAGGTTGGGGACCGCCGCTCTAGAAGCTGGAAAAGAGGAGACATATTTTCCTCTAGAGCCTACAGAAGGAATACAGGCCTGCTGGCACCTTGATTTTAGTCTTGTGAAACTGATTTTGGATTTCTGACCTCCAGAAATATAAAGCAATGCATTTGTTTTGTTTCAAGTCAGTAAATTTATGGTAATTAGATACAGCAGCAGTAAGAAATGAATACACAGGTTTACAGGATGGTGAATTATGGAGGGTGCTCAGGAGTGGCCTCTTTGAGGTGCTGGCCTTCAAACAGAAAAATGAGCAAAGTGAAGGAATGAACCATCTGGTGGGGAGAAAAGCGTTCCAGCCAGAGGGAACAGCAAAACAAATGCTCTGAGAAGGGATTCCTCTCAATGTGTTTGAGGACTAGCAAGAAGACTTTGTGTGAATGAGCAAGAGGAAAAAGTTGGTAGGTGATCTCAGAGAAATAGCCAGGGTCCAGATTCGGAAGAACCTTTCGACTTGCTAAGCATTTGGACTTTATTCCAAGAATAATGGGAAATCATTGGAAGGTTGTGAGCAGGGTTATATGCTCTTCTTATTTTTTAAAGGCACAATGTAACTCAAAAATGGAAAATTGGCTTTGGGCTGTAGCTATCAGCACAGGGGAAAGGGAAAGCAGAGAGATGGGTTGGGAGAGCTGAGACTGAAGTTATCCAGCTGAGGGGTGCAGAAGTGCGGACTGCAATGACAGCAGGCAGAGAGGACTATCTGTTCTAGATGGAATGGACAGGAATTTGCTGGTAGATTGGATTGAAGGTATGAGACAAAGGAGACATGGATAATATCAAGGATTTTGATACTACAGATTTGAAACATTCTGAGAGGGACAGGTTTGTGCTGGAAAATCATGAGTCTGGTTTTAGATATGTTTTAGAAGCTTATTGGACAGCCAAGTAGAGATATCAGGTAGGCAGCTGGACATAATATCTGAAGTTCAGGAGGGTGGTTGAAGCTGGTGTCATCATTTGCAGAACCCTGGATAGTACATAAAGCACGGGACAGCGTTTGTGGATAGATCCTAAAGACAGAGCCCTAGGGCACTCCAGCCTTTACAGTCCTGAAAAAGGGGAGCTTATCAAAGAAAAAAAAAAAGACAGAAAGAAGGAAACACAACTCATTACTTCCATCTTCAGGACAATTCAAAGCCACTGTTTTTGACTTCCTAGCTTGAGTGAAGCTTGAAAAATGGCAACTTGCACCTTTGCAAAACTCCTAATGAGTAGCCATTGGCTTGGTCTGTTTGCCCTGGCTTTCGGTGAGCTTTTAAAATGCCAGTGAGCTCTAATTGTGTTGATTGCTTAACAGCTGTGAATACAAGACGCTGACTCCAGAACTGCAACTCATTTTGCGAAGGGCACCATCCTTTTCCCATTAATGACTGCTGAGCAGAGCCACCTGAAGCCTGCATGGGTTTAGCAGCAGCTGCACTTCTGCTCTAAGAAATAGCTCACTGCAGTCAGATCAAACTGAAGCTCTTCCTTGCTTTTCCTTGAAGCTTGGGTACTTATTGTCGGAGCATTAACCAGTACGAGTCCTAGCTTAACTGGTGCACAGTGCTTTATGTTTGATAGGGATTTGGTTAGGCCTACAAACCATAAGAACCTTGAGAAACTCCTGCTATAGTTAGCTCTTTCTGTGACTTTGCAGTGTGACCAGGAATGAGGACAGAATAAGAATTTGCTGCCTCTATGATAGAACTGTTTAGGCACTAGAACACTGGAACGAGATCTACAACCCATGCATTTAATTTCCTCTTCAACTCCCCTACTCCTTTTTTCAATATGACCTTTTTTTTTTTTTTTAAAAAAAAAAAAAAAAAAAAAAGCCTTTTGCTTTACTTCCCACTCTTCCTCTTCCCAGGGACTCGCTTTCTTCCTGACTGCCTCCCCATTATAAATACTCAGCTCCCTGTGTTACCATCCTGCTTAGAGCAGCCGCTATCAGCCTTGGCTGAACATTGGAATTACCTGGGAACTTTTAAAAATCCGGAAGTCTGGGTCTCGCCTCCAGAGATTCCAGCTTAATTGTCTTGAGTGTGGCCTGGATATTTGGGTTTTCAAAAGTTCCCCATGTAATTTTAATGTGCAACCACTATTGAGTATCACTATCCTCCAGACTCTCTTGTGTGTTCCAAATTAACGAGCAGCTGATATTAGAAATCTCACTTACCAGGAGAAAAGGGTGAACACCCCCCCCCCCCCCCCCGGGGGGGGGGGTCTTCTCCTTTTCCAGGTGACGCTTCTTTATAGCAGTGCGTGAAAGAGAAGCCCTGCTGCCTGTAATCTCCCTCAAGGGAGTGTAAGATCCAGGCAAAGACAAGATTGCAGAGGAGATGCCTTGTGGGAAAGTAGGATCCTAAATACTTACACCTGGAGGCACTTACCTTTAATACTGAATTTGTCAGATGCAAAATGAAAACCAGGGCCTGATTTCTAGCTTCCCCTCAGGAGTTTTGGGAAGTGCGCTAGTACTCCGTAACAGGGTTGTAAAGCACCACCTCTGCTCGCCAGGGAACCCTCTGGAAAGGAGGTGGAAAAAGACGCTTCCACCCTTGCAACTCAAAGTGTGTTCCCTGGCCAGCGGGATCCATTACCTAATATTTTCTTAGATATGTGGTATTTGGGGGCCAGTCCCACACCTATTCAATAAGAATCTCCATCTGAACAAGATGCCCAAGGGATGATATGCAAGTTTGAGGAGCGCTGGTTTAACTTGAGGGTAACGAAAAGTGCGAAACCGTACTTTGCAGGAGAAGCTAGGCGGAGGGCGCCACTTATTCTCCCTCTTGCAGCTGGGTCTTTTTGTAGTGAGTGGCGAAGCGAGAGGCTGGCAGGCCAGGGTGCTGGACTGGGTCAGGCGCGGCCCCGCCTCCCTCCTGGGTCCTTGCCCTGCGCGCCGTTGCTGTGGCAGCGCAGGACGCAGCTAGAGCTGGGGCTGCCGCGCCCTCCACCTCCTCTTCCAAAGGCCTCCCGGTACCCCTGGCTCGGGCCCAGCCTGCGGCTCCGCCATGCCCTGGAGGAGGCGCAGGAACCGGGTGAGTGCCCTGGAGGGCGGCCGGGAGGAAGAGGCGCCCCCGGAGGCTGCCGCTGTGCCTTCGGCGCTGTTAACGTCCCCGCAGCAGACGGAGGCGGCGGCCGAGCGGATTCTGCTCCGGGGCATCTTCGAGATCGGGAGGGACAGCTGTGACGTGGTACTGAGCGAGCGAGCACTGCGGTGGCGGCCCATTCAGCCCCAGCGCCCAGCGGGTGAGTGTCAGGCCCCAAGTGTCTTCGCCTCCCTCCGCGCCTCCTCCCTCTCCCCAGCCCGAGGCTTGCCACCCGCGCGCTTTCGCTCCACCCTCTCCTGCTCTCTCCTCCCCTCCCCAGGCTCTCCTCACAGCCAGGACAGGTTACCGAATCCCCAAGTCGCCGCCGCTTCCTTCCCAACCGGGAACTCAAGCCCCTCGCCCCACCCCAGAACCTCCAGGGATTCATTTCGCTACCTAGCCTTCTCCCGCCTCCGGGACCTTCCCCGGATAAACGTCACACTCAGCTTTTGTTCAGCGTCTCAGCAGAAAATCTTGAGCCCCAAAGGGGAGGTAATTTACAAATGTGAGAAGGTCACCTACTCCGCCCCTCCAAGTTGAAAAAGTTTTAATGCATCAACTTTGATGGTACACTGAAACTATAAACATTTTACAGATTATGCATACACAAGAGTTCTGAATCCAACTCTCATTTTGCTGACTTGAAAATGTAACCCCAGAGCTTTGGGAGCGTTTCTGGATTTTTTTTCTGCCCCTCACCTTCCTTGCCATTGTCAAGAATTAAGACATCTTCAGGCTCAGTCTAGAAACTTTTGGTTTTTAATATTGACCCTAGAATATTGGATCACAGTTTTGCGATACTTAGTTACATCAAGCGGTTTGCCCACGTTTGCCTTTTATTGACTTAAAATTTGTTACCTAAAAAAGTTAGAATGCTGTAGTTTACAACAGAAATACTTCGAGTCTATTTTCATGTCTTAGTCAAATACCTTTATAAACTTACAGATAACTTATAAAGACCATTTTACAAGTCTTGTAGACTTTCATATAGTCTTATTTCTAAGTCCAAACTCGAGAAATACTCCCCATTGTTGAATTAGTTCAGCTGTGAGTGGTGAAAGAGATGAAATGGGGGAGGAACTACATCAAGGTTACTCTACTTGCTAGGAGATGACTTGTGGGAAACGGAATTTGGTATTCAACCTCTTTTAGCTAAATACAAATTTATGAAATTTAAAAAAATTGCCTTCCCCTGTTGGAAAACAAGACACAGTGTGCTATTTATGTTACAGAATAGAAAGACTCACTGTCTTCAAGTTTCTTGCTCAAAAGTCTAACGAAATGAAACCAACTAGCCAGGGTCTCAGCACTGGTTGCGATTGTGAATTCTGCCTGTGCTGCATGTGCCATGGTCGCTCACTTCATGAAAACAGTCTTTGACCTTAAAGGGTTTTCAGGTGTTCTAAAAGCCAAGGTGTAGTATTTTCTTGAACCGTTTAAGTTAAAAAGCTAGGGATGTAGCCATAGAATTATTTGTCAGGCAATTCGAGTTATGCAGTATAGAAGTTTATAATTAGAATTTGGATTAGCCCAAAGAGTCAATTTAACCTACAATGCAGCTGAAATACTATAGCATTAAAATGAGACATTGTGCAATGAGAGGTCATACAAACCAGTGTTGCAGTGTTTGTGTACAAAAAAACAAACAATGACATGAGAAAAATGCTGTTTTATATTGAGTGGTGATTAAGGAAAAATAAGTTTAATTAGCGCACCCCTGGCAGTAGAGTTCTAAAATACATCTTGATAGATTTGTAACTTTATATGTTGTAAGTACTGATTCTTTAATTATACCCTAAAATCATTTGATTGTCTGTCTTTTCCTTCAAACAGGTGTACCCTTTTTTCTTTGTAATTAAGAGCTGGTACTCAAACTACTTTGGGCCTCTAAAATTGGGGGCACAGAAGCCTAGAGCCTTAGTAAGTACTTCTATTTATGGAAAAAAACGAGATGTTTTGTTTAGGTAAAATATAGCCAGAAGTGGTGGTGCGTGCCTGTAATCCCAGCTACTTGGGAGGCTGAGGCGGGTGAATCGCTTGAACCTGGCTGGGTGATGGAGGTTGCTGTAAGCCGAGATCATGCCACTGCACTGCAGACTGGGCAACAAGAGTGAACTTCCATCTCAAACACAACAAACAAAAACAAACACTGGGAAATAAAAAGGAGATATTAAGAGGTGATATATTTAAATATTAGAAGTACTCTGTGTTGTTGAATAAGCTTAGATGTGAGTGGTAAAAGATTAAATGGAAGAGGAGCTACATCAAAGTTACTGTACTTGGGAGGCCGTGATATGGTAGGATGTGGTGGGGAGAGAGCATGTCCAGTGCTGATTGGCAAGTGACTGGCTGCCTCAGAAAAGGATGACGGTGGGTAGGGGAGGTCACTGGAGATTATATGAACATACCTATATTTTCAAGACTGCTTAGTTTTTAAACCTCATAGTACCTTAATTGTTTTCACTGATGAAATAAAATACTATGTGATCTTTTTCTAATTTTCCATCTTGAGTAATGAGCAAAGACATTAACGTATTTTATGAAGACTTTGACTGCCAAAATTGGGACAAATTGATGGTCTTGTTGGCAGGGTAAATGAGCATAACTGTAGTAATTGTAGTTCTTTTTATTGGGTTAAGGGGTGACCTGGAATAATGGACGTGTTACCCTTCCCTATAGAAGTGAGGCTTTCGAAAAGAGGCTATAAGTCAAGTTGGGAGGCACAAAAGTATCAGCACTTTTTGGGGATCTTATTTTTTAGGTAGAAAAATATTTTAACTCAAACGTGTGATGTTATGCATGTACTTCTTAAGCACATTAACTCAACCAGATCCAACAGCTGGTCTAATAACTTTTTAATTGTTTAAAAAAATTTTAATTGACACATTGTAATTGTACATATTTATGAGATACTATTTGATGTTTTAATATTTATGTTGTGCAATTATCCGATCAGAGTAGTGTTTCCTTCATCTCACACATTCATCATTTCCTCACCTGTTCATCATTTCATTGTGGGTTAGAACATTCAAAAGACTCTTCTAGTTATTTTGTAATATACAGTATTTTACTGTTAACCATAGTCACCGTACTATGCAACAAAACCCCAGAATTTATTCTTCCTACCTAGTTACAACTTTGTTGACTAACCCCTCTCCATCCTTCCTTCTCCCCTCCCCTTCCCAGTCTCTGGTAACCACTATTCTAATCTCTGCCTTATCTGTATCAACCTTTTATAATAGAAAAAGATTCCACATGTGAGTGACATCATGTGGTATTTGTCTTTTTGTGTCTGGGTTACTTCATTTAACATGATGTCCTTCAGGCTTATCCATTCACAATTGACAGGACTTTATTTTTTTGTGACAGACTAGTATTCCATTATGTTTATATATCACATTTTCTTTATTCATCTATTGTTGTATGCTTAGGTTGATTCTATATCTTGGCCATTGTGAATAGTGCTGCAATAAACAACGGGAGTGCAGATCTCTTCAACATACTGATTTTATTTCCTTTGGATGCATGCCTAGTAGTGGGATTGCTGGATCATATGATACTTCTATTTTTGATTGTTTTAGGAACTTCCATGCTGTTTTCCATAATGACTGTACTAGTTTACAATCATACCAACAGGGTGTGTTCCCTTTTCTCCATATCTGTGTCAATGCTTATTTTTTTTGTCTTTTTGGCAATAGCCATTCTAACTGGAGTGAGGTGCATCTTCTTGTGGTTTTGATTTGCATTTCCCTGATGATTAGTGATGTTAAGCACCTTTTAAATGTACCTGTTGATCATTTGTGTGTCTTCTTTTGAGACCTGTCAAAATCTTTTGCCTATTTAAAAAATCAAGTTGGCCAGGTGCAGTGGCTCACGCTTGTAATCCCAGCACTTTGGGAGGCCGAGGCAGGCAGATCATGTGGTCAGGAGATCGAGACCATCCTGGCCAACATGGTGAAACCCCGTCTCTACTAAAAATACAAAAATTAGCTAGGTATGGTGGTGCGTGCCTGTAGTCCCAGTTACTTGGGAGGCTGAGGCAGGAGAATCGCTTGAACCTGAGAAGTGGAGATTGCAGTGAGCTGAGGTGGTGCCACTGCACTCCAGCCTGGCGACAGAGGGAGACTTCATCTGAAAAAAAAAAAAAAAAAAGTTATTATTTTTTCTGTTGAATTAAGCTTCTTATGTATTTTGGATTTTATCCCTTTGTCACATGTATAGATTACAAATATTTTTCTCCCATTCTGCAGCTGTTTTCACTTTGTTAATAGTTTTCTTTAAGGTGCAGAGGTTTTTAGTTTGATTTAATTTTATTTTGTCTGTGCTTTTGAGGTCTTATTTTTAAAATCCTTGCTCAGCTCAGTGTTGAGAATAATTCCCCTTTTTTCTTCTAGTAATTTCATGGTTTCAAGTTTTACATTTTAAATCTTCAATCTATTTTGATTTTTGTATATGGTGAGAGGGAGGGGTCTAATCTCATTCTTCTGCATGTGAATATCTAATTTTCCTAGTACCATTTGTTGAAGAGACTCTTTTTCCCAGTGTATGTTCTTAACATCTTAAAAAAATCAGTTGGCTATTGTAGGTGCAAAAATGTATTTCTAGGCTTTCCGTTTTATTTCATTGGTCTGTCTGGTTTTATGCTAGTTCCATGCTGTGTTAATATAGTTTCATCGTATATTTTGAAGTCAGGTAGTATGGTGCTTCCAGTTTGGTTCTTTTTGCTCAGGATTGCTTTGGCTATTTGTTTTTTGTTTGTTTGTTTGTTTTGTGTGTGTGTGTGTGTGTGTGTGTGTGTGGTTCTATATGAATTTTCAGATTGTTTTATTTCTGTAAAGAATGGTGTTGTTCTGATAGAGGTTCCATTAAAACCATAGATCACTTTGGGTGGTATGGCCATTTTAACAATATTAATTATTTCAATCTATGAACATGGACTATCTTCCCATTTATTGATGTGGGAAGATAATTTCTTTCATCAAAATTTTATACTTTTCACTGTAGAGATTCTTTCACTTCCTTGGTTGTTTATTTCTAGGTATCATTTTAAAAAGTAACTACTATAAATAGAATTGTTTTCTTGATTTTTTCACATAGTACAATATTAGTGTATAGAAATGCTACTGATTTTTATATGTTGATTTTGTGTCTTGCCACTTTACTGAATTTATTCTAACAGTTCTTTTGTGGAGCATTTTGGGTTTTCTATCTATAAGATTGTATCTTCTGCAAACAGGGACAGTTTGACATGCTTCTTTTCAATTTGGATGCTTGTTATTTCTTTCTCCTGCCCAATTTATCTGGCTAGAACTTTCAGTAGTATGTTGAATAGAAATTGTGAAAATGGGCATCCTTCTCGTTATTGATCTTAGAATTGATCTTATTATTGATCTTTTCTCATTCAGTGTGATGTTAGCTGTGGATTTGTCATATGTGGCCTTCCTTGTGTTGAAGTGTATACCTTCCATACCTAATTTGTTGAGTTTTTAATCATGAAATGATGCCAAATTTTGTCAAAGGCTTTTTCTGCATCTCTTAAAATGATCTTATGGTTTTTGTCTTTCTGTTAATATGATGTATCACATTTACTGCTTTGTGTGTGTTAAACCATTTTTGCATCCCTCTGATGAATTGCACTTGAACATAGCAAGTTATCTTTCTAATGTGCTGTTGGATTTGGATTGCTAATATCTTGAGAATTTTTTGCACCTGTGTTCATCAGGGATATTGTACTATAGTTTTCTGTGTTGTATTATTATCTGGTTTTGGAATTAGGGTAATGCTTGCCTTATGAAATGAGTTTGGAAGTATACCCTCTGTTTCAGTTTTCTGAAATATTTTGAAATGAATTGATATTGGTTTGTTTAATGTTTGGTTGAGTTCAGCAATGAAGCCATTCGTTTCTGGGCTTTTCTTTGATGAAAGACTTCATTACTGATTCAATTTCTTCACTTATTATTGGTCTGGTCAGATTTTATATGTCTTCCTAATTTAATCTTGGTAGGTTGTGTCTGGGAATTCATTTTTTCTGTGTTATCAAATTTGATGAAATTTGTTGAAAACTAACTCTAAATTTTGTTCATCTTTTGAAATTATTTTTAGTCTCGATTTCATTTGTTTCTCCTCTGAGTTGAATTATTTCCTTACTTATACCAACTTTGGGATTAGTTTGTTCTTTTTTCTCTTTTTTTAAGATGGAGTTTCATTCTTGTTGCCCAGGCTGGAGTGCAATGGCGCTGTCTAGGCTCACTGCAACCTCTGCCTCCCGGGTTCAAGCAATTCTACTGCCTCAGCCTTCCTGAGTAACTGGAATTACAGGCATGTGCCACCATACCTGGCTAATTTTGTATTTTCAGTAGAGAGGGGGTTTCTCCATGTTGGTCAGGCTGGTCTCGAACTCCCGACCTCAGGTGATCCGGACGCCTCGGCCTCCCAAAGTGCTGGGATTACAGGCGTTAGCCACCGTGCCCGGCTGATTAGTTTGTTCTTGATTTTGTAGTGTCTTGAGGTGCATCATTAGGCTATCAGAAATCTGTTGTCTTTTTTGATGGAGGCATTTATTGCTATAAACTTACCTCTTGAAACTGCTTGTGCTATGTTTCAGTATGATGTATTTTCATTCTCACTTGTCTCAAGAAAAATTTTATTTTCCTTTTTAATTTCTTCATTGACCCATTGGTTGTTTAGGAGCATGTCGTTTCCATGATTTGTGAAGTCGTCAGTTTTTCTCGTTGATTTCTAGTTTATTTCTTTCCTTCTTTTCTTTCTTTCTGAGACAAGGTGTTGCTTTGTCTCTCAGGCCCAAGTGCAGAGGCACAATCTTGGCTTAGTGCAACCTCTGCCTCCTGGGCTTAAGCAATCCTCTCACCTCAGCCTCCCAAGTAGCTGGGACTACAGGTGTGTGCCACTGTGCCTGGTTAAATTTTTTGTTGTTGTTGTTGTTGTTTATTTGTTTTGTTTTGTATTTTTAGTAGAGAGGGCTTTCACCATTTTACTGTGTTGCCCAGGCTGTTCTCAGACTGCTGGGCTCAAGCAACCTGCCCACCTTGGCTTCCCAAAGTGCTGGGATTATAGCCATGAGCCACCATGCCTGGTCTGATTTCTGGTTTTATAACGCTGTGGTCAGTAAAGATACTTGATATGATCTTAATCTTTTAAAATTTGTTAAGACTTGTTTTGTGGCCTAACATGTGATCTGTCCTCAAGAATGTTCCATGTGCATTTAAGAAGAATGTGTATCTGCAGCTGTTGGATGGAATGTTCTGTAAGTGTCTGCTAGGTGCATTTGGTCTGTGGTGCAGCTTAAGTCCAGTATTTCTTGATCTCTCTGTGTGTGTTTGTATATGTATGTATGTCTAGATAATTTATTCATTATTGAAAGTGAGCTGTTAAATTGTCTTACTATTATTGTATTGGAGTTTATCTCTTTAGATTGAATATTTGCTCTATATATCTGGGTACTTAGGTATTAGGTACATGAATGTTTATAATTGTTATATCCTGTCGTTGAATTGATCCCTTTATCATTATATTATGACCTTCTTTATCTCTTTTTACAGTTTTTGACTTAAAGTATATTTTGTCTGATATGAATATTGCTACTCCTGCTCACTTTTGGATTCTGATTGCATGGAATATCTTTTTCCATTTCTTCACTTTCAGTCTGTCTTTAATGGTGAGGTAAGCCTCTTTTAGGCAGCACGTAGTTGAGTTTTTCTTTTTTTTTTTCCCAGTCATGCAGCTACTTTATATCTTTTAATTAGATAATTTATTTACATTCAAGATTTTTATTGATAAGAACTTACATCTGCCATTTTGTTAATTGTTTTCTGGTTGTCTTGTAGATTCTCAGTTCTTCTTTCTTTCTTGTTTACCTCTATGGTTTGGTCATTTTCTGTGGTCCTAAGCTTTGTTTCCTTCTATCTCTTGTTTATGTATCTCTTGTAATTGCTTTCTTTGTGAATACCATGGGGCTAACATAAAGAGAATTGTAGTTATAATAAACTATTTTAAGCTGATAACAAGTTAACTTTGGTCACATAAAAATACTGGACTTCCCCCCCCCCATCCCTAATTGATATTTTTGTTGCCTTTATTTCTTTAGCATGTGTTCCTTAGCCATTGTAGCTGTTGTTGTTTTTGACCAGTTTTACTTTAAACCTTCATCTAGAGGATTGAGAGATTTATACAGTAACATGATATCACTGGGGCATTCTGAGTTGGATTTATAAATTTACCTCTGTTGGTGAAGTTTATACTCTCACATGTGTTCATGATAGTTACCATGTTTACATTTACAGCTGTAGCACTCCCGTAAGCATTTATTGTAAGGCTGGTGTAGGGGTGATGAATTCTCTCAGCTTTTGCTTGTCTGGGAAGGCCTTTAGTCTCCTCCAGGAGAATTTTGTTGGATATCATATCCTTTATCCTTGGCTGATAGTTTTCTTTTTATTTTTTTTTCTTTTAGCACCTTGAATAAGTTATCCCTTTCTCTCCTGGCATACATCAGTAATTTAAGGTTACTGATGAGAACTCTGATAGTCTAATGAGGATTCCCTTACATGTAAATTGATGCTTTTCTCTTGCAGATTTTAGAATTCTCTGTCTTCAACTTTTGACAGTTTGTCTATAATGTGCCACAGAGAGAATCTTTTTGGGTTGAATCTAATTGGGAATCTTTGTGGTTCCTTAATCTGGATGTCTGTATCTCCCCCAATATTTGGGAAGTTTTTAGCTGTTATTTCATTAAATAGGTTTTCTGTGCCTTTCTTCAACTTTTCTCCATCTGCTAGTTCTATAATGCAAAAATTTGTTTACTTCTTTTTTAAAACTTTGGATTATTTCACAAAATGTATTCTCAGATTTTGAAATTCTTTCTTCTGCTTGATCTGGTCTATTCTGGAAGCTCTCAATTGTGTCTTTTATTCACTGCATTCTTCAGATTTCTGTGTTTTAAATGATAGATCTTGTTTTAATTTCTCATTTTATAACTTTCCTGATTTCTTTGGGTTGTTTGTACTCTTGTGTCTTGCTGAATTTCTTTAAGATCATTATTTTTAATTTTGTTTCAGGCATTTTGTAACACCCTTTTCTTTGGGGTCTGTTACTAGAGACTTACTGTGTTCCTTTGGCGGTGTCATGTGTCCTTTTTCATGTTTCTTGTGACATCTGCACATCTAGTGGAATAGTCACATTTTCCAGTTGTATGCAGTAGCTTTCATAGGGAGAGACTTTTCTTGCAGGTGGGTCCTAGAGTGTTGGTTGGGTATGGTACATTGGCTTTGGTTTGGGGTGGATTCAGTAGCATGGTCTCTGTGTAGTTTCTTCAGCTGTAATCTTCATCAGCAATGTCTGTGATTGCCTCAGTGGCCTAGGCTGCAGGAGTTTTTGATGGTGTTATAGTTTTGGTAGGGACAGGTGTGTCATGATAGTTGTCAGGCTGGACTCTTGCAGGCTGGGAGGGGTGACAGGCTGTCTTATGGGCTCCCAGGGAGGAGAAAGTATGATTTTCCAGCTTTTTTTCTATGTTTATTTAAAACTTTGTTGTCTGGCTCACAGTGTTCTCTATCTAAAGTCTGGCCAGTGGTGGTGGTCATATCGCAATCATTACAACTTCAGATTTTCTAGACCTTTTCCATTTTAGTGACCTTCAGCCTTCATTCGCTTCCATTCATGACCACAGAATAGATGTCATCTCTATTGAAGGCAAACTCATCCCATCCCTTCAGCTTCATCTAGAAATTTGTTTCATCTGTTACACTTTCTTTCTTTGGTTTTTAGCCTTCACTTCTACTGGCTTTTTCACTTAAGCACAGAGATATGTTCAGGACTCTCCCATTCTAACAGTCCCTGCCTTGATCCTACAAGCTTCTGTCTCTAGCTGCTACCTTGCTTTTTATTTTTATTTTTTTCTTACTTGCTCTGATAAGCTGCTAGAAAAATTGGCTTACTCTCACCACCTCCATTAGTTTACCTCTTAATTATTCTTCAACCATCTGAGACCTGGCTTTGTTCTTTCTCTGCTGAAACTCTTCAGGCAAAGATTAGCAGAAGTCTTCTAATTGCTCAATCAAATGGGAACTTTCAGTCCTTATCTTTCTGTATTTCTCCTTCATTTGACTTTGACTTAACTCTCTTGGTTTTTGTAATACCACCAGCACCTAGTTTATCAGTCTCCCATGGGGACTTCATTCTATCTGCCTGCCAAATGGTGGAGTCCCAAGGAGTGTGGTCTGATCTGCTGTTCCTCATTACGTGCTTTCTGGTCAGCATTGCCCACTGTGGTTCTCATCTACCATCATCCACCTCCAGGAGTGCCATAAATTTAGTAAATTTACAAGAGAAGCATTTTTTATTGCTCCATAGACTAACTCTGATCTTTTGTTCCCTATCATGGTTATAGAACTCTCTATTCAGCATCAGCTGTCAGAATATTTAACTTTGCTATTTAGGTTTGTGTAAGTTATGGGACAATAATTAGGATAACTAGAATTAGCTTGTAGCTTATGTAGGATAGATCATAGAATTGCATACGTAAATAGTGAATATTTTGGCTTAATATGTGAAGGAGTATTTAGGAAGCTATCTGGAATGTTATCTAAGCCAGGATTCTGAAGGTAACTCCAGCTTCACTGTCCCTTACTCACTATTTCTAAACACCCACCAATTCTGCCTACTTTATTTACTTAGTATTTCTCCAATCTACCATCCTTCTCTGACCAATCACTGCCCTAACTCAGGCCTTTATAATCTCTCACTTGACCTACTCCTTCACCTCCTTTGAACCTGTGCACAAATGTTAGCTTCTTAGTAAGACTTCCTCTGATCACCTGTATAAAATTCCCATCTGCTACATACATCCTGGTTCCCTGTATTGCCTTATATTCCTCAGTGGCATTTATCATCTTGTATATTATATAATTTCTAATCTCTGTCCTTTCTATCACCACCCCACTTCAAGATGGCAAGAATTTATCTGTTATATTAGTGACTGTCCTAATAGGAAAAAAAAAAAAAAAAATGGCACATTTATATTAGGGTAACTTGAGAAGAATTTTTAAAAGTCAGTATTTATAAAGGTGTAGATATAGAGATAGTGAAGTACTCTTGGGACTAGTAATAATTGGGCAGTTGATACCATTTTTAAGCCCAAAAGGACATAGTGAAGGAGCAGGTGCCTGAACCTGGATTCAGAGAGACTATGTAGAGGAGGCCACTAGGCAGGAGCTGTGGCCTTTGCCTCAGCTTGGCTGATTACTTCCCTAATCCTCACTAATCCTAAATTACCCAAGTTCCTTCTTTTCTGGCCCATTTCACAGTCCAAACCCAACTTTAAGCCAGAGGACAAGGGGAGCACTTGATGTAGTCCCTGCAGTATGGCCTCCCAGTGCACAGGGCAGGTGGAGGGTGGAAACTAAATCTACATGGAGGAGAGGGAAGGTATTCAGAATATCTTTTTTCTTTACTGTCAGCACCTTGAAGAGTGCCTGGCATATAGATAATATTTGTTGAATGAATGAATTTGTTACTGCTTTACTGGCCGCATGAACTTCAGTTTTGTCTATTCTATTCTAACTTGATGACTACATTCTTACATACTTGATACCAACTCCTCATCAGCTACAAAAGCAGTATTCCCTTCTCCCCCTTTTTAAACATCAAAACTCTTTTAAAAAAACATTCTTAAATGCATCCCCAATATATAACAGATAAAAGTATAGTAAACGATCCCAAGTCTGTCTGCTTGGGTTCCCTCTTTGCCTATCAGGAATGTGACTGTCTTGTTTGAAGCCCACTGAAGTAGAAAACGGGATGAGAGACACATTCTTCAATGTGGCATAAGATTTCCATGCTTGGCTCCTGCCTATCTCTGCATCCTTATTTCTCAGTAGTTTACTTATGTTTTACTATCCTGTAATTGAAAGAATTACAAAACTAGTTCTCTATACACGCTTTCTTTCTGTTCCAGCTGCTGGGAATTAGCTTCCTTTGTGCTTTTTTTTTTATTTATTTATTTGAATGATTACATGTTTACATTCATTAAAATTAATGAAGATTCATTACAGTTTTTTCTCTTTAGGCATAATTGGATCTCCTATACTGAGACATTGAATGAAACTTTGTTTTTTCCCCATTATATGTTAAGCTCCTTGAGGTTCTTTTCAACTTTGCATTATTTCAGGATTTCTATGGTTAAGAGTTAAGGTTGGCCCACTTCTCTGATGTGAGGTTCACGGCAGGAAGGTTCCATGTCGCTCAGCTGCAGAGTAGAAAATACTGAGCAGGGCATAAATTGGGATGCTGCCATTATAATATAAACTGTGTTTATAAAAGGACATCATCAATTCAGAAAATACCTTTTTCATTGACTGCAATGGTGCCTGGTGATCTTTCTATTACAATGTTAAATTATGGTCATTTTAATTATAGAATCATACATGAGTTTATTTATGTTAAAGTAATTATCAAGCTAGCTGTGACCTATGAGAAAAATCCTGAAGAAATGACAAAGGGATCAGGTGAGTGTTTTTGAAGTCAAGTGTGAAAAGTCAGATCACTCTGGGTCATGGGACCCTGTCAAGGCAGAGCAGGTCAAGTGCTGTGCCCGGTGGGACCAGCCCCCAGTATGGTGCCAGGGACTGGGTGTGAGAAGCCAAAAATTGAGAATACACCTCAGAAAGGGGACAAGGACAGATACCACAGACTAATTTGCATATTTCATGATTTAGCTCTAAGGTTGTGCTGATAATGGATCAGATATTTTCAGAGTTCAGTATTTTCAAAACCATCACTGATCACCTGTTGGCACTGTTTTACATCTCAACCAAGGACACACTTTTGGGACATTTGTTTAACAAGTGGTAAGCTTTTATTTGAAATGTTTGATTAAAGCAGAAGAGTCAGGCATTTTTTGTGCCTCCCCAAGAAAGGTTTGTTTACTGTCCTGTGTGAATAAATATAATGTCATTATTTCCCATAAAGGAAAAGCTGATGGGGAGAGTAATGGGTAAGGTTAGGCAATCTTAAGCTCGTATATTAGTATGTTTAAGAGTGATCAGTTTAGGGATCTCTGTGACAGAGATGCCAGTGCTCACAGTGCTATCTCATGTTGGAAATGTGTCTTGTCCACTTTTCCTCAGTCCTCTGAAATGATGGCCCTTTAGGGATTGACAGATACTATACATATTTCTGTGCTGATATGTGATTTGTCTAAAACAAAAGTTTCACAAAACAATTCTTACCATTGCCATTTAAGAGTCACTCTGATATGTTCTGTTTTCATTACAAACAAATGCTCATTACGATTTGTGAAATTAACTTCATAATTTCCTAATGGATAACACCTTGAAGTATGAAACGCGCTGCAGGATCTTTTATAGCTTTCCTCCCCCAGCTATCTGTAATCTGCTACCATCTGTGGTGTAGGAAAGATTTCAGCAGTGACCACTGAAGGCCCTAAGATCTTGTCTCAACAAATAGCAAGGTGTGTGACGGACTTTGGACAGGTTGTTTAACACATCTGAGTTACAGATTATTCACCGGCAAAATGAGGGGCTTATATGATGTTGTCTGTAAGTACTATCAGTTCTGACCACCTATGAACTTTCATTTTAAAGAAAATACCTATTTCTATGGCCTTTAGGCATTAGGGAATTTTGTCAAATTAAATAAATCTCAGTAAGGTTTGATGGTCAATGGGGCCCACCGTCTGGTGTGTGTGGAGGGGTGTTGTATTTTACATCAGGAACTTCACAGCCCCTGAGAAATATAGGTCAAAGCCCTTTGATAACCTTACTCAGCTTTAGGGCGCAGTGACTAGAGGTGGGCAATCGCTTTGGGGTAGGTATTGTCATTGGAAAGGAAGAAACCATTTTCTGGAAGAAAACAATTGGTTGAGGCTAGCTTTAAGCAGCTGTTTCATAATGGACAAAATGACTAGCTCATCCATTCTTCATTTATTTCTCTGTATCCTCTATCAAATTTCTGAGTAAAGACTTTACACTATGCTTGGTTAGCGTTCAAATATTATGTTTCAAAGATTTTTTAAAAATAAAACCAGGCTTTCAAATCATAATTATGGCTTATAACTCTCTATTTTTCATATACTTACTATCTCAAGTTACCAATTTCATGTTATGTTTTTTCAAAAGAGTATTCCTGCCACAACTCAGCTCAGCTGAATCAGAGCAGTGACTAGAAAATCTGAGAAAGCTGAGCTTCAAAATCAGGTCTGGAAAGTGTTTCTTATTGTTACAAGAGAATCAAAATGATTTTCCTGAGCTTTAAGTTTATATACGTATTTACTTGAAACTTAGCAGTGTAAAAGATAATGTGCAAAAATGTGAAAATGAGAAAAAACAGTTTCAAAACAAGAGTTAGTGATTATGTGAGACTTAGCAGAGCAGAATATAGTCTAAGTATTAATCTGTCTAAGCTGTTTGGGAACAGATGTATGTGAAACAGATACCCGGTGTTCTGTTGTGTACACCCCAAGTGAGACATCTGTTGGTAGACCGTGTGGTCAGAAATAATGGAAGCAGGGGTTAAACCCCAATATGACCTATTACTCATGTGAATTATTGAAGAACTAATTACTCAGTAAAACATGCTTTGATTCATCAGTCTACACATTAAGAAAAAAGCCTCTTTAGAAAAAAATTAATTCTGTTCCTAAGCTGTCAAATTTGAGGAAATTTTTAAAAGATGGATGCAAAGACTCAAATTTCCATAGTAACTGCAAATACTGTCTGCTTATAAAGTTTTAAAATGTTTTGACAGGTCTACTAATTTATCATAAAAATAGCCTCAAAGGTTTTAGCTTTTTGTTAAGGTAGGTTGGGTCTCACAGAAAACAAATATAGAGTGATTTTTTTAAAGCAGGGCTGTCCAGTTAGACTTCCTGAAATGATGGGAGTGTACTGTATCTGAACTGTTCAATACAGCTGCCATCAGCTACATGTGGCTATTGAACAGAAGCATGGCTAGTGTGACTGAGAAACTGAATTTTTAATTATATTTAATTTTCATTCAATAACTGCATGTGGCAAGTGGCAACTGCATTGGACAACACAGCTCTGACACATGAAGAGTTGAAAATGTTTACTTTATTCCCAAGCTTTCATTTTAGTCTTTATTTCTACATAGAAAGGAAGATAATAGCTTTCAAAAAATGAACCTGAATGTAGAACTGGTGTGGTTATGCAATTTGAGCTGCCTATTTAAAGATAAAGCAACTGAGTTGAGAGATTTCAAAGTGGCAGAGTCCTTTAACATATTTCATGGGCTGGGCATGGTAGCTCATACCTGTAATCCTAGCACTTTGGGAGGCTGAGGTGGGAGGATCGCTTGAGCCCAGGAGTTTGAGACCAGCCTGAGCAACATAGCAAGACCCCATCTCAGGGAAAAAATGTGTATACGTATGTATATGCATACATATATACACATACATACATATATATACACATATATAAACATATTTTGTGTGTACAAAAATATTTTATGTGTAGATTAGTTGGTTACTAGTAAAGTTGAAGTCTTGTCTATAGAAATCATTGTATTTTTCATGGTCATTGTGCCACATTGTTTGAACTGAAATTTGGCAAATTCAATCTGTTTCTTACTGCAAGAATAGTACATAGATTTGAAATGGCACCCCTGTTAGTCTGTGTACTCTGACCCTGTGAACGTCTGGAAACTGTTATTCCTAAGTATACTGTGACCACATGGCACCATCTGAAGGCAAACACTTTTTAAAACTGATCTACTTTTGTGGACCCGTCCTCTTTCTCTTTCCTGCACCCCGCATGGGGCCCTTTGGGGCCGGAACTGGCACAGAACTATTCCCCTAGGAGTGGATTCATTGAAGCCAAGGGACATGCAAATTGAGAATCAGATAGACTGGACCAAGGTCATTAAACTAGAGAGGTCAATCCAGATGGGGTTGTCCAAAGTAGGAAGTTCTGAAGTGAATTGCAGGGATCTAAACACAGTAAAGCTAAAGGAATAGAGAACCAGGGCAATGGATATACAGAACAGAGCAATTAAGTATACAGGAAGATGCTGTTACTTAGATTGGACGTTTTTGTACCCTCTGTAATTTGAGAAAATGGACTATCCTTGACTGGGCACAGTGGCTCATGCCTGTAATCTCAGCACTTTGGGAGGCCGAGGTGGGTGGATCACGAGGTCAGGAGATCGAGACTATCCTGGCTAACACGGTGAAACCCCATCTCTACTAAAAAAAAAATACAAAAAAAAAAAAAAAAAAAAAATTAGCCAGATGTGGTGGCAGGCCCCTGTAGTCCCAGCTACTTGGGAAGCTGAGGCAGGAGAATGGCGTGAACCTGGGAGGCGGAACTTGCAGTGAGCCAAGATGACACCACTGCACTTCAGCCTGGGTGACAGAGCAAGACTTCATCTCAAAAAAAAAAGAAAATGGACCATCCTTGTTGAAATGGTCAGGGATGTAGTAGATATAATTCATTACAGTTGTGTAATCTCAGCACTATGCATAACCATATCGCTTGTTATCCCAGCTAGCCTGCTACTTGATTGGGTTATTAGATTACATTTCAGACATTGACAAGTCTACAAGCATCATTAAAATCCTAAACACAGACTTCTTTAAAGCCTTCTGACTGTATTCCTGCCCAAGTTTTAGAAGTACTATGCCAATGATGGTGGTAGTATATGCTGAGCAAGTGAGTTTTGATTGTGTGTTTGCATGTGTATGTGGGTGTGGTGAGCACTGGGAAGGAACTCTCAGCCATGGCTCTAAATGCTCTTGTGTTGGCCAAAATCGGTATGAGCTAGGAGGAGAAAAACAAAGGAGAGAGAAGCATGAAGTTGAAGGACATTAAACCATTTGCCAACTTTTGACATACAAACCAGAATTTGAGGAACCTTAGTGTAATGGATGACTGAATTCAGAGGTAGACAGGCAAGCAGGAAGGTATAGTTACCAAAAATATTTACCATTGGTGAGCATCTTTGTCATTGGCATGGTGTTATGAACTTATATTAAACCTAAGGGTAAGTCTAAAATGATGAACCAGCTGGCATCAGGGAATTCCCATGTCCATTCCTAGATTTTCATTAGAAACAGTGTTCTGGAAACTAACACTGCTGCTACACAGCAGTGCCCAGTGCTTGACTGAAAATGGTGAACACTTATATTTGTTTACTCTGCTAGGTTCTGTGCTAAGTATCTTACCTTGTTTAATCTTAGCAAAGAAACTATATAGTCTAGATAGGATTTTTATCCCTAGGGCGCAGAGGTGTTAAATAACTTGCCCAAAGTCATAGTAGTAATGCAGTTGCTGGGGTTCAAAGCTAGGCAGTCTGACTCCAGAGCCTGCACTGTCCCCATTAGGTTATGTTGCTTCCCCAGTCAAGCAAGCAAGAATGCCCCCTAATGCCATCAGGAGTCCGACTGATATCCGAGTTGGTGGTAGTAAAGCATCATGGTCTGAACCAAAATAATAAAAACCTTTGAAACAACATTATCTGACTTCTTTCAGGCTTTTAAGACAGTTCCATCGTCAACAGCTTATTCCATTTCTCTGGCCACTTCCAATTTCTGAACAAATGAAGAAAATGGGAGTGATAAATTGGAGTTTTTAACAAGTTTTTTTTTTTTTGAGACGGAGTCTCGCTCTGTCACCCTGGCTGGAGTGCTGTGGCTGGATCTCAGCTCACTGCAAGCTCCGCCTCCCGGGTTTACACCATTCTTCTGCCTCAGCCTCCCGGGTAGCTGGGACTACAGGTACCGCCACCACGCCCGGCTAGTTTTTTGTAGTTTTTAGTAGAGACGGGGTTTCACCGTGTTAGCCAGGATGGTCTCGATCTCC
Organism: Piliocolobus tephrosceles; assembly: GCF_002776525.5. NCBI lineage: Eukaryota > Metazoa > Chordata > Mammalia > Primates > Cercopithecidae > Piliocolobus > Piliocolobus tephrosceles. The sequence goes on along the minus strand of NC_045444.1, from coordinate 67,630,320 downwards.
TGACCTCGTGATCCGCCCGTCTCGGCCTCCCAAAGTGCTGGGATTACAGGCTTGAGCCACCGCGCCCGGCAACAAGTTTTTTTAATCCAATATCTTTTCATGGAAACCACCAAACATACCCAAATGTAGAAATAATTATGTAATAAGCCTTCATGTTCAACCCTAAGAGGGGCGAGGCTCTATGTGACCCATTACTGAGTTTAAACAGTTTTCAATTTATGGCCAGTCTTATTTCATCTATACTCTACCCACATCCCTTCCTCCCCTGGAATGACTGAAGTAATTCCTAGGCATCATATAATTTCATCTATAAGCATCTCAGCATGTAGCTCTAGGAGATAAAGATTTTCTGAAAAATCATATTACTACTCTTCAAATTTAAAACAATCTTTTTGATTTTACATAGCCCATTAGTGTCCAGATTTTCCTGATATTTTCTCTTTTAATATGTCAGTGTTGAAATGAGGTCCATATTACAGTTGATGGCTATGCCTTTTAAATTTTCTCATCCATAGATTCTTCTTCCTTTTTTATTCCATTCAATTTATGTTTTGAACAAACTAGCTTGGCCTGTAGTTTCTCATGGGCAAGAATGACCTTCAGACTGGGATGCCCATCACTCTGATACCTGTAAAGGGGATGAGGCAGACTGGGGAAGGGAGGGCCTCAGAGCATGATCACATGTCACAAGGTCTTTGCTTACCTAGGGTGAGGACTTGGGAAAAAAATTGCCCATTAGGAGTCCTGCCTTGGGCAAAAGTGGCCAAACTTAAGCTGTGCTGTCACAGGCTGTGGGCTGCCTTGGAAATGGACCTCAGCTCCTCTGAAGTTGAGGTAGAGCTTGAGGGTATCAATCCCTGGTGGCCATTACAATGATAACTACACTCATTGCCATGGCATGGCAAGTTTCTCCTCAAAGGTAGATCCTAGCATCCACCATGACCAGTGAGGTTTTTTTTTATTGTTATGATCACTGTAAACTCAAGGATTTAAACCTATTAAATATTTTTCAGTTCACAGCAATGAATATTTTTACTGATCTTCAAATTGTCACAATTTTGGATTTTTAGACCAATGGGAGACCCTTCATCTTGACTTCTAAGTTCTTTTGACATTACCTCAGCTCTCTGACAGCTTCCCTGCTTTCTGGAATGGCAAGATATTCCAGGTGCTTCTTGAACATTTCATGCTTGAGGTACTGAATCGAGCTCATTATCAGAGGGGCCTGCTTCCTTTTACTGGGTAGTGGTATTAGAGACCACGATTTGAGAACTAAGCAACATCATTGCTAGAACTTCCCCTACGTGTACCTTGTTACTTAGGTTTTTCAAAGAACAGAGCTAGAAAATATGTTGGGCTTTTTTGTTTTGTTTTTAAAGAAAAAATGTATCATAGGATTATGCTGATACTTCCAATTCAATTGCAAGCCTAAGCTTTTCACATTGTCTCTTTTCTCCTACCCTTAAAGTCTTGATTCCTAACTGTAACAACATCATTACTCATTTGCTTTCTTTACATTATATAGACACAGTAGAGCAACAACACCAGAGCTGCCAATCAAAAGTATAATTGTGAAACCCACTTAAGATAGTTCTGCAATTTTTTTTTTTGTTCATAGAGTGTACACTACTAGGGAGGTGTAGTCAAATTACTATGTTTGAAAGACACTTGGAATAATTCATATCTGTGAAGTTATACCCCCAACGTATTTGTTTTTTCTACTGTTTCATTTTGCTTTTGATGTTTAGGCTTTTCTTTTTAAAAAACAATTTTATAATTATGTGAAATACTTATATGGTTCCAAAGTCAAATCTACTAAACAAACTATATTCTGGGAAGTATAGCTTTTATCTGTTTCCCTTCTATGCTTTTCCTCCTTCCTGTAGGGAGGAAAGCTTATTTGTTCCTCAAAGCTCTGGGTTGTTCTTTTATTTTATATAAGTAAACATGTGCATATATTCTTTTCATTACCCCCACAGTACCCACCTACTTAAACACATATACCATGTATATGTTTTTCCACCTTGCTTTCTTTCTTACTTAACAATATGCCCAGAAGATCACTCTGTAGCGCTTTACATTGGCACCAAAATCCATTATGTACTATCGTTTATTGAACTCTCTGTTGGAGAAGTTTGGATTGTTTCTAGTCATTTTTGTTATCACAAATAGTGGTTTAATAAAGAACTTTTACTTTCTGTTTTTTTCGGTATGCTTTTAGAATAGATGCCTAGAAGTGAGATTGCTGAGTCAAAGAACAAATGTGTTAATAATTTTGCCCAATATTATGAAATTCTTTCAAAAGACTTGTGCAGCTTTGCTTTTTAAAATCATTTTTGTAGAAGAGCATCTATTTCTTGAAAATTTCTCCAGGAGAGTTTATTGCCAAACTTTAAAAAAAACCTGATACATAATAAATGATATCTCAGCATAGTTTAAATTTGCATTTTTCTTATTAAATCATTCATGTTTTTAGCCTATTCCTCCTGACATTTAGGGGGCACCAATTATGGGGTCTCTGGAAGGTTCCAAGATGCTGTAATCAATTTGACATGATTTCCGTCTTAAGATATTCACAATCTTCAGGAAGATATATTGACAAAAGAATAACTACATGATCTGTTTTGTGTGCAACTTAGATAGTACTTACAGAGCATTATAAATGCACATGGAGAAATAGGTAAAGGAGAAAATCATTCTGTTGGGTGGGCCAAGGGGGAAGTCAGGAAAAGCTACAGAGAGGTTCGAGAGTAAACTTGAATGTGGGCCTTGAAGTATGATTAGGAGTTAGCAAGACAAAGGAGCAAGGAACCCATTCTAGAAAAAGAAAATTTTGAAAAATCTCAAATAAAAAAAAGGATACTTTGTCCTATTTGAAAAATAAGAACGTTGTCTTGTTTATGGGGGAGATGACAGTGCTTTGTTTTTAGTCAGTAGTTTGTACAGCACTTTGAATAGCCAGGAAATTGGTGTCTCAAACTGAGAGTTGGGGAAAGTGTGATAAAGGCTGGGCATTAGGTGAGATCAAGTATTTTTTTTTTTTTTTTTTTTTTGGTAAAGTAGGTAGCAGGATAGATTATAAATGGGCTCCACACTGAGAAGTCCAGTGTGTTGGCTGATCCAGCAGTTCAGGAGGCAGTGGCTGCAAAGCAGGGGGAATGGCAAGGTAAGCCTGGATGCAAGGGACATTGTCAAAGACAGAATTTGGAGGATGTGAGGCTTAAAAAGGAAATAAATAATAGTGATGCTGAGATTTCTAGCTTGGGCAGTGGGATAGTAGACACTGTGCAAATTAATTTTTAAATCAGCACAATGAGAAGCATATTATTTAAAATATATTCTACCAAATCTTAGCATCAGATGTGCCAGTGACTAGCAAAATGTGTGAACAGAAGAGAAGTAGCTTGAAAAGTGCACAAACTGGAGAAATTGCTCCTGAAGGGACTGTAAGTTGAACCCTTTTAAGCCTATGATCTGTGTTTTATGAGCCCTAGGCGCTTTCCTTCTGTATCCTGTTTCTTACTAGAGTAGAAGTTACTTAAAAATAATCGTAGTTTAAAGCTCTCTATTTTCAGAAAATATTATTCATTAGATGTTAGTAAATAATGTAATCTTTGTACATTCATAATTCTGCATTATTGGAGTGTAAAAAGTCAGTGAAATAGGCATTTGTAAATATGTCAGTTTTTATCTGTGGAAAATAACTGCTCATGCCATTTTAAGCTTAAAAGTTCATTTACTTCTTAAAATATCCATGTTGATATTATTTTGTCTAGTACAAATAATTAATATTTACCCCAAATTAAGCCTTTAAGTTTACTAAATGTTACAAACATAATTCAAAGCACTGTTTAGTGTCCATCTGTGCAGGAAAAATAAGATCAATACAATTGAGCAGCTGTTAGCATGTATTGGTTTCCTTATATTTTAAGTATGTTTTCATGTTTTGAAGGTGTAAAGGGATAACAGTATGTTTTGTTGTGGTTTTCATCATACAGATAAAAATTTACTACAGTTGAAATCTTGGTGAACATAATACATTTTAAAAGTTCCATTCCTCGCTCATTTATATGGATATTTAAACACAGTAAAATAAATAACATGGATACATTTTTGTCGTGTGATTTGATTTATGTTTTTAAAAAGTAGAAATAAATTTCTCTCAAAGTTATTTTTATTTTTTAAATTTAGCATTTTTCATATTTGAGGAACAAACACTATGTCTTGCTACCCTAGCTTCTGAACTAAAAACACATCTGTCATTTTACAGGTTGTTTTAATGTTTTTCATTGGGATCAAACCTACTCTGGAAATATCTCATGGGTGAGCTTTATTTTTATGAAATGTTCTTGGCACTTGAAGACCTTCGTAGGTACATGCCAGACTCATCTTGCATCCAGTTCTTCTGCATGGAAAATATGTGCATTGAGATTCTAAGTGCCTTTTCAAATTTGATCTTCTTAGAGAATAACATGAGTCCCAACAATTAGGAAAACTATGGAATGCCTTTTGGCTTTGACTTTTCAAAGATTTTTAGTCAGTAATATTTAATTAGCATTCTCTGTGTACACTGTACATTTTTGTGTGATATGACTAGTTCCAAAGGAATATTCTAGAAGATCTCAGCCTTCTGCTTTTGAAGGTGATAATATACTACTAAATTATGCATTGCTTTACATTAAAATAATGTTGCAGCCATTACTTATTGCTTAACTAGTGGGTATAGGACATCAGGTTGAAATAATTGATTTTGAAGTGAAGAATTCTTGTTTATATCTTAAACTAACCAAGTATGTTCCTTAACTTTGAGAATAACAATGATCTTTTTCATTATTCTTGAGTAGACTGGATAAATCAGAAAACCCATGTTAGGGGTCCCTGTAAAAACTTCAGTCCTATTTGGCAAGTGTTCTTCCTTTATAAGAGTTTCAATAAAATCAGGTACATTTAAACTCTGAAAATTCTACATACTGTCTATCACGTTCAATTTACTGTTAAACAATACTATGCACTGGAAAATATTTTTTTTCACCTTAATGAAACCACTGGTCATTACTGCTGCTACTGATGCTCTTTTGTCTGCACATACTGTTGCAACATAATGTGTTGTGCATTTGATACGGATATTATCATATTGCCATAAGGAGCTGCTATTATTTTAGACACCAACTGATTCCATGATAGTGTCAGATTTCTTTAACATATGCTTATGTTTTTGTACAAATGACCCCAAGAAACATCTGCTAGTTTTGTGGTGGTATCTACTGTTTCTTTTTTAGAATTTGACCTGTCAGTCACTTTTTAATGTGAATCTACAATATTAGAGTTGTATTCCTTTCTAGTTTTTATGTTATTGATATTAACAAAATTGAGTCAATTTTATGGCATAATTCAAAGAGAAACTGAAGCTGTCTATGGATGTTATTTTAAAAATACCCTTTTCATGATTGTGCCTTTAAAATTTTGTCATTGGTTGACACTTTAAAATTGAAAAGTGCCCTTTTAATGGATCTTTTAGGTTCCAAAATCTTAAGTTGAAAATTTCTGTCTATTGGTCCTGAAATTACTCTCTGAATTTGATAAGTATGTAGTACTTGTGGTGTATCCTTGGTCAGTTTATATCATGTGCTAATTGCTAATCTTAGTTTCTTCGATGGGTGTGTGAGGACAGGCAAAGAAAAAGGAAGTGTAATTTCTATAAAACTGAAATCTTTACTTCATGGAGATTAGAGAATTTCCTAAATAAAAGAAGCCACTCATTCTGTTGTAGTTAGGATCCCTTCTTTTACTTGCTTTTCGTGATCTTGACGGAGAAGCAACAATCGAGATTTCCATTGCCCGACACTTTCTCTTCTGCTTTTCTTTTTGTTTCTCTTACATTTTTAAAGATAGCTGTTTATTCAAAAACAATATGAACTTTTATTTATCAGACTTAAACCTGGAACATCAACAAAACAAAGAACAAACAAAACTATCTTTCCAACTTTATTTTATTAGAGGATGCTATCAATACAATTTTGTATTACATTCACACTTGATACCAAACCTAAACCCAAGAAAGTGTGTCCTGTGTTGCAGCATATCCCTCTGTTTAAGATAATAACTAGAACAATTTACTTTTATTTTCTACTCATCTGCTCTGTGCATCAGCTGTTGTCCTCCCTCAGCCTCGAAGCTTATCATCATTTTTATCTCCATGCTCATTCAGTCATCCTTGCTGCTCTTAGTCCCCTTTTTGTCCCTTGGGTGACTTATGTCATTAGGACAACCTTCTGTCCCCACTTGGCTGAAACTGAGCTGAGGCCCTTGCCAGTTGCATTAGGTGTGGTAACTTTCATGGCTCAGTTTGGGTCTCTGTGATATCTGTGTGCCTTCTACTCCAAAACTCCATTCTGCCAGAGGTGGCAGGGTGACTGGAAGCTTTAGTTTCAGTGACAAAACCCAAGCGTGGCTATGCTGAGTGTCTAAGTAGCTTTCATTTAGGCCTTAGATGAAATAGGAGAGTCAGGCGCCTCTGTGTCCCTTGAGAAAGAGAGATTTCCCTCAGCTCTCTGGGCCCAGCACTCAACCATTGAAGTGAGCTGGTTAGTATAATTTCCCTAAATTGTGGTTTAGTTTCCCTATGTGTAGGACTGGAGTAGGACAAAGTAAGGGGAGTCCCTACTGACCTTTCTGCCTCCTGAGGAGCAGGCCATTTACTTTCAGTTGTAGTTTCCCATCTGTCTGTCCCTAGTACCCTATCCAAGGCCCTGGAGGAGCCACAGGATGAGGGAGGAGATTCATGGAAAAGGGCCTTCAGGTACTGGGTATATCTGGAGTAACATTTAAAGTTTAAAAGACTCTTTAACAATTTTCCTCTGATACTTATTACTGCCTATACTGGTTTAGTTTTAGTACAGTAAATTTTGTCTATCATGGGGGTGAAGAAAATAGAAATATTCACATTAACTTTGTATGGTGCTTGGTATGATACTCTGAACAGGTGCACCCATAATTGTTTACTTGATGTTCTTTTTAATAAGTCAATTATATCATGGGAAATTGAAGAATAGCAAAGTTAATTTGTTTAATCATTCTATGGGAAATCTTGCATGCTCGTTCACTAGAGGAACATTGGGTTTCTTCCTTAAAGGACAAGGCTTTGTTTTGTTTTTAATAAGACACACTCTTTATAATTAAAACAAAATCCCAGTGTTAAGGGATTACTGTTTTAAATAATTGGATTTCTTTCCTTTGTTTCTCTGATCCCTATATATGAGAAAAAAATCTAATGGTGTCTTAGGATAATAAATATTTCTAGATTAAAAAGTTCTCTCAACCACTGACAGTTAATAATACTTCTCAAAGTTTATGGATGATACAGAATGTAATGTAAGATTGAGAATTTTAGATTTGGAAAAGGCAAGGATACAAAAACTAGTGAAAAACAACAAACTGGCAACACTTTTAAAATAGTGATGTATTTATCTTTGCAATAAATTATTCAGAAATATATTAAACTCACTATTTACATAGTTTTATTTAAATTTGTCCTCGGAATACTAAATTTAGTACTATACATTTTCTTCTTTCAGATAAATGCTTTCCTGAAAATGGTATTTTCATATCTACAGATGGTTTAGTTTAACAATGGTTGGGGTAAAAATGACATAGGAAAGCAAAATGTGAGAGCCCAGCCCTGTTACCTTTAGAGAAACTCTCAGAATAAACTCTATTCCCCTTTCCTTCTCTTTCCCCTTTACATACTCAAGAGCCCTTTTCTGAGTCTCTTAAGTCATTTGTGGGCCTTGGTGAGGATAAATAGCAGGGTGAGTGCTAAGAGGGGAGAGTGCTTTGCTTGAGGCAAAGTTTTCCTCCATATGGGACCTTCCTCAAGCCCTCCCTTCAAACCCCTTAAATGAGAGCAAGAACTCCTAGGACAGAGGTCATGTGGAAAGCGGCAGTAGCACGGAGGAGGGTGGTGTGGAGGGGTGAAAGATGCAAAAAGCAGCATTAGCATGGGGGAAGGTGGGGTGGAGGGGTGTAAACGGAATGAGAAGTGAAGTGGTTGAAGGGCCATTTTTCTAGTTGACCTCTGGGCTTTGATGAACCTTTTCCAATGGACCTGTTTCTCCACTTAGCCCTGGGCTAATCTTGACGCTTAACTTTCCAGGTGTATAGTTATGCTGATTTCTCCTGGGTTTGGAAGCTCTGAGGTGCGCTGGTTCTAGTTCAATCACAAGACCTAAAGAAAAAGAAAAATAAAACAATTTTTAAAAAAGTAATAAAAAATATTTTTAAAGAACCAGTGAAAACTTGGGAGTAAAAATATCGAAGACTTGAGAAATTTTCATCTTTACCCTTTGAGTGGGCAGCATGAGAAATTATTGTAAATGGTGTTTTCAAATCTTACACAAGGTTCTCAGTTACCTTCATCTGTACTCCCTAGACCGTATTGCATCCCTTGCTATCTTGACTAATTCCCACCTAAAATAATTCAGTGGTCTCCCAATATAATCTGGCATTCTAATTAATAAGCTAAGAAATTATTTGTTTTTTCTCTCATTGGCATTAAATATTCTTCAGTGCCCACATTTGGAAATATTGGAACACAGAAATGAAAAAAGATACGATCAGTTTCTCTGCTTGCCACGTTTTCCTTGATATGGCAATATGACAACAGGTCACCCTTTGAAGAAAATTCAGAGATGCTAAAATGGAAGTTAAAACTGAAGACAAGTCAAGGCAGGATAGTGTAGCAGTCTGCTAGGGCTGCCATAGCAAAATACTACAGCCTGGGAGGCTTGAACAGAAATTTATCTTCTCACAGTTCTTGAGGCTGGAAGTCAAAGATCAAGGTGCCATTGGGGTTGGCTTCCAAAGAGGGTTCTCTTCCTGACTTTCAGGTGGCCACCTTCATACAGCATCCTCATGTGGCCTTTTCTCTTTGCCTGCATGGATAGAGATCTCTGCTGTCTTCCTTGTAAGAACACCAGTCCTATTGGATTAGGACCCTATGCTATGACCTCATTTAACTTAATTACCTTATTTAAGGCCCTATCTCCAAATACAGTCACATTGGGGGTTAGGGCTTCAACATATTTTAGGGGAACACAAGTCAGTCCATAACAGGTGGATTTGCTATAGTTCTTCTTTACCTAGATCTTTCTTTTCCAACCTTGAGAGTGGGTTTTCGCCAGGTGTGGTGGCTCACACCTGTAATTCCAGCACTTTGGGAGACCAGGGAAGGTAGATTGCCTAAGCCCAGAAGTTCAAGATCAGCCTGGGCAACATGGCAAAACCCCATCTCTGTGCGTGGGGGAGGTGGTGGTGGGGGATGGGGAAATTAGCTGGACTTGGTGGTACTCACCTGTAGTCCCACCTACTCAAGATGCTGAGGCTGGAGGATCGCTACAGCCCAGGAGGCAGAGGTCACAGCAGAGATCGCACCACTGCACTCCAGCCTGGGTTACAGAGTGAGAACTTGTCTCAAAAAAAAAAAAAAAAAAAAAAAAAAAAAGTGGGTTTTATTCTTCCCCTTAAATTCCTATTAATAGTGAGGTGAGGCTTTTTGTGTTTTTTTTTTCAATACAATGGTTAATGTATGATTATTTAAAAATGATATATAACACCAAGAAATAAAGAATTGTTAGTCAAGTGAGAAGGAATATAAAGGAACATATTACAAATGGCTTGGAAAGATGGGTAATTTTTTGCATTTTAAGTAGGTTTTCTCAACTCCAACTCTGCGGAACTTGGTCAATCTAATCAGTCTAAATGTAGCATAAATAATCATCTTGTTACATAGACAGGGGAAATAGCAGTAGTAGCTCTCAAAGATAGTGAAATACATCTGAATATCACTAGCAATGTCATGAATTTGCTTGTTCTACAGTTTTCTGAAAGTATGAATTCATAACAGATTTTTTTTTTGGTCTATGACTACTGATGTTTGAGGAGAGAGTAGTGTCAACCCCCCCATTTATTACATGTTTATTTCATATTTTGATACTGAAATCAGTGTTCATTTTGCGTCTTCCTGATAAATCTTGCCAATAAGTAATTACCAAACATATTGAAAAGTTCTTAGGATTATCTGGTTGCTGGGCGCAACCTTAAAAGGCCATGCAGAAAAGTGACTTCGGTGGCTATTACCCTGCTTTATTCAAGTCTGAGCATTTACTTTCCTAGTACAATCAGAAATACTGACCTACATTTAAAAGTGCAACACTGCCCTATCTGTTATCTAAATCCATTGTTTTCCTGAGAGGAAATACCAGAAAAGAGGGCACCGATATTATTTTTCTGCTGTTCTTGATCATAAGTGATTACCTTTTTTTTGGTTAGGCATTCTGCTTCTGAAAGATAACTGAGGTTGAAGTTGGTAGAACTAAGATTCTTATATAAAATCATAGGAAAGATAATTTTCAGGATTATTGAATCATATTAAAAAATGATATGACCATGTGAAACGATGATAAGGACTAAAATGAGTTAATTCAATTTGGAAATAGTTAAATTAGAATTTGTTTCTGTTTTTGATGAATACTGCTTTTTGAAAAATCTGAGTATTTAAGCTTTTACTACAGTCATTCTCCCTAAAGTAGACATAGAAGCGTGTTCTTATCTTGATTTGGTAAGGCTCTGAAAATGCAAAGCAACAGATGTTGTACCCAGCATAATTATATGTATCCTGGAAACACATCTTTATTGAGTGGGATTTGTTCTTGGGGAAACAAAAATTTGGCAAACAAAGAGCATTAACTTGCTGATCTCAGCAGTAATTACTTGGGTTAGATTATAATAATCTTGTGTAGGTGGTAACTGCATGCATATATTAAAAAATAATATAATTCTAAAATACGTACATTAAAAGGAAAATGAACTTGTGTAAACTTTAGCTCATTTATCCCCTTGAAGAGCAGAAAAAATCTCAATTTCATTATCTGAAAATTCTTTGAACAGCTTTTTGGAAGAGGTTTCCAGGATTCCAAATCCTAATATGTATATTGATACTGAGGCTTTGGACTAATCCTTTGGGGGTTACTGCCTTTTTGTTTTTTATGCCCACTGAAAATAGAGCATTTCAAACAAATGAACTGATGTCTGATCTTTAAGCATGCCAGTAACTGAAACAAATCCATAGTTATTTTTACCAATGACTGTATTAAAGCAGTACTTTCTGTATTCTCTCTTTCATTCCAAGGCCATTTTAAAACACCCTCTTTCTTCTCTCCCAATAGGTAAAGTAAAGCAGAGCTGCTTAGGTCTGGGTTATGGAGGAATTATCTGGAGGTCAGTTTGAGAACCACTGTGCAAACGATTTCTTAAACAAGTAGCTACAAAGTTGTGAAGGCCTTACAAAAATTTCTGAAGTTGGTGGTGTTGGTTTTTGGAGTCTGAAGCTTAAATAAGAGTTTGTCAGTAGTCATGGTCTAAATAGCTGGTTGCTACCAAGGTCATCTAATTTTTTTTTTTAACACAAATATTCTGAACACAAATGAAATCTTCAGGACAAGACATTTATGTTTTGAGAATATTCTTAAATGATTCCTGTCATGTATCTTATTTTATATATCTTAATGATGAGCATGTATTTTTTATTGTTGATGATCTTATAAATGAGCTCTCACCTAGTTTCTAATTCTGAACAGCTCCTTCATCAGTAGAATATTGCTGTAGCACAATTTTCCCATCTGTTAAGAAAAAATGATGACTAATAAAGAGTGGCACATTTCAGGGCTGGTGTGCTATCGCAACATCTAGTGTTTTAGTACTGAGGATAGTGATGTATGCAGTGTTCCTTACAGTCATGGAGTGTGGGAATGTTTTCCTCTTCGGCAAAGTCTGTGTATTTCCGCAGCTGAACTCAGGATCCAAAGGAAAACCACAAGATGATGAAACCAGATTGTTGTGTTCAAATTTCTATTCCCCACTACATGATCATTAGTTTTCGTCCAAAGAAATACTCATCCTATCCTGGGTTGGAATTGGTAAAGAAGTTTGCATTGTGAGTAGGACACATAAAATTTTTAGGATGAGTACAAATGGAATTTGATAGATTTCCCCAAAATCTTTGGGAAAAGATTTATTCCTCCCTAGGAGTAGCAAGAGTAGCAGCATCACATGAGGCAACTCCTGGTAATTTTTTCTGCTTGCTCTTATTTCAATTATACCTTTTCATTATTTTCTATATCTCTCAATTTCTGTTTCTTCTCTTAATGTATCCTGTAAATTTCTTAGTAGAACTTTTTTACTAATTAGGATTTCTTAGTTTGCTTTAGGAGACACTCAGGATGCCCCCTTTTGTAAGGTAGTAAGTTGGAAATAAGAGTTTGGTGAAGGTCCACATGACAGTTCGTTTCCATTCTCCATTGTACCAAACTGCTACAGGGAAAGAACCATATTTAATCAACCTCAAATCCTCAATATTTAGCTCAGAAAGCACTTGACATGGAAGAGACACTCAAATTTTGCAGCTACATGGATTACTGATAGAAAATATGTTTCTCACCTTTACAAGCAGTGTGAAACCAGTGTGATCTCTAAATATCTTCAGACTACTGGGGGCAAATACTGTATTATAAGACTAATTCTTCGAAAAGGAAAATCCAGCTACTCTTATATCACCACTCTATGTTGAAAGCTAGGGAAGATAAACCGGCTTCCAGCCAATGAGAGTCCATGTGGACCTAGTGCTGGCTGGAGATCCCTGGTCCAAAGGCAAGAGCCAGATACTGGTTGTCAGCTGAAAATCAGAAGGTGACCTCTCTGGTAGTAAGGCCAAGTGACTCATCCCTGCATCTTTTCTCCTCTTCTGGTTTCTATAAGGATCTCACCTTTTTCCCCAGTACCCACTCTCAAGAACTGCTTTCCTTTTTGACATGATCATACCAAAAAGTATCAAACGGTACCTTGATTTCCTTTCTGAGCTATTGAGGGAGCATATTTACTTTGTCATACCCATTAGAAGTTTGGCTTCTTGGTAAAGTTGTTAAATGAACAACATGTTTGGGTGATTTGGGAGAGAATAGGAGAAGCCAGTCTCCTCTGATAGAGCAAACCTGGGGAGCTGTAGTTGACCCACCTGCCAACTGTCCTTTACAGTTAGGCGTGTGGCATCAGTGGGTGACTGACCAGAGTCACCATCTCAAGGGCGGCTATTCTTTCCTTCCTGTGCCTTCTCAGATCTCTTTTTTGTTCTTGTTACTCTACTATATTGGTTTTTCTTGAGTTTTTTTCAAGCAAGTATCACTGTTCACTTCTACTGCAGTTCCTCTTTTATAATTTGCTTTTTCCCTTAGTCTTCATTGTTTTCCATTTTGAACATTCAGAGATCCATCAAAAACAAAAACAAAACAAAACAAAAGCAAAATAATAGGAAGGGAGAGGTAAACACCAGCCAAATGAAGTATTATCATAGTATATTACAATAATCTTTAAAGTGATCAAAGGGTGGTTTTTTGGAGCCAGAATATGTTAGAATTTGGAATTTGCCACTCTTGAGACTGGGGCAAGCTATTTAAACTCTAAGCTTATCTGTGTCTCCTCACAATCTGTAAAATGGATCGTAATAATAGCACCCAGTTTATGGTGTAGTGAGCATTCAGTGACACAATGAATCTAAACTTATTTGCACTACATAGAACAGAATTTTTGTCTATTATTAAACAATATAGCATTTTAGGCATGAAAGAAACTTCAGATTACATTGAATATTTATCATTTTTCTTACCAGAGGGTAAGTTTCTGTTTTGTTTGCCCCTGTTTCTCTAACTCCTAGAATAGTTTCCAGCACATAGAGATTCAACAAATATTTGTCGAATGAATGAATGCGTCTATTCTAATCCTCTTATTTTAGGAATGACCCGTCAGGCTCAAAAATGAAAGCATTTCCCTCAAGATTGGTGACAGAGTTTGGGACTAAATCTATGCTTTCTCTTCCTACACCAGTGTCCTTTCTGGGAACATGATGCTATTTTCTCAATATTTGTTTATTTATATGGTGAATTGATAGGAAGCTGTGTGATAGTATAAGAAGATAAACTTTGATAATGAGGAATACTTGCTTATCAGATTCTAAATTCTCATTTAAAAAATGGTACACCTTATCTTCTACATTTTCATATGTAAAGTGAGGTGATTTCTACCTTATAGAACTATTGTGAGGATTAACTGAGATAATCTTTGTAGAGCACCTGGACCCCCCCTTTTTTTTGGCTCACTCCACCCCCCAACTTTCTAGCTAGATGACTTATACATTCACTTTATTTTTCATTCCTTCTTGAATCTCCTGTGGTCAGACTTTGACCCCTGTCACTCCACAGCTCACTCATCAAGGTCAGTCCTCATCTGATTTGACCTGTTGAGAGTCTGACAGGTAGTCACATGATGCTCCTTGATACAATTTTCTTCACCTGCCTTCTTGGATGTAATTCTTTTGGTTCTCCTCCTATCCCACTGGACTTCTTTTTCCCGGTCTCCATGCTTGGGTATTCTCATTTTCCCATGTCTGTCCTCTGACTTTTTCTTGTCTCTATTTCTATTCTTTCTCTGGTTGGACCTTCTCTAATTTCTGGCTTCAAATACTATCTAAATACTCATGTCTTTCAAATTTATATCTTTAGACCTCGCCTCAGAATTCCAGTTTTATAAATCTTCTACTTAAATATTATAGGTCTAATAAACTTCTCAAACTTATGTTCTACAACAAACTCCACATTTTCTCTTGTACCCTCTAAATATGTACCTCCTATAGACTTTCCCATTTCAGTAAGTGGGAACTTCATTATTCTGATTGTCCAAACCAAAAACACTTGGAGACCTGCTACATTCCACTGTTTGTCTTTCATTCTACATCCAACTCATCAACAAATCCTGTTGCCTCTTCCTTTGAAATATATCCATGTTTGAGCAGCATCATTGTCACCACCTTGGTGTTGCACATTCTCATTTCTCGCCTGGAGTATTGTATTTCTCATCTGGAGTAGTGTCTGTCCTCCATGTAGCAACTTTGTTTTTGTTTGTTTTAAGATCGGGTCTTCCTTTTGCCTTGGCTGGAATGCAGTGGTGATCATAGCTCACTGTAGCCTTTAATTCCTGGGCTCAAGTGATCCTCCTGCCTTAGCTTCTCCAGTAGTTGGGCCTACAGGCACACAACCGCACTTGACTAATTTTTTTTTTTTTTAACTTTTACTAGAGATGGGGTCTCTCTTTGCTGCCCAGGCTAGTCTTGAATTCCTGGCCTGAAGTAATCCTTCTGCGTCAGCCTCCCAAAGTGTTGGGATTATAGGAATGAGCCACCATGCCTGGCCCAGATGTTAATTTAAAAGTGTACATTAGAGCACATCATTCTTCTGCATGTTCAGCTTAAAATCCAATGTCCTTAATGTAAGTGTATATCACTCCACATGGGCTACTTGTGTCTGACACCTCTACTCTTTTTTTTTTTTTTTTTTGAGACAGAGTCTGGCTCTGTGGCCCAGGCTGGAGTGCAGTGGCCGGATCTCAGCTCACTGCAAGCTCTGCCTCCTGGGTTCACCCCATTCTCCTGCCTCAGCCTCCCGAGTAGCTGGGACTACAGGCGCCCGCCACCTCGCCCGGCTAGTTTTTGTATTTTTTTAGTAGAGACGGGGTTTCACCATGTTAGCCAGGATGGTCTCGATCTCCTGACCTCGTGATCCGCCCATCTCGGCCTCCCAAAGTGCTGGGATTACAGGCTTGAGCCACTGCGCCCGGCCGACACCTCTACTCTTATGTCTTATCCTTCTCTGGCTTTCTTACTAGCACCAGCCACATCTTACTGTTCCTTGAATACACCAAGTATGCCTTTGCCACAGGACCTTGATGCTTACTGTTCCCTTTGCCCAGAAACCCTTGGAACCAGCTATGTATTAAAATTCAGATATTTACAGATTTTAGAGAGCCAAAATGGGGTATATATATTACATAACACTCACAGCTGGTTTGTGGTAGCGTTTCATAATTAAACAATATTTCTGAATGAAACATTAAGAATGCCCGTGCTAAGAGGGATGAGTAAAGACTCAAATCTCATTGTCAGTTCAGCTGCAGAATGAGGTCAGCTCAGGATTTGCTGCCAAATGACTTAAGAAAAAAATGTTTTTGGAGCTTTGGGGATTTCAGAATTGCAGATGAGAGATTCTAGACCCGTACCTACACAGCATGCTCCCTTATTTTGTTCCAATCTTTGTTCAACAATTATTGGGTAGTCAAGGAAGATCTCTGTCTAAAAGGCTTCTCTGCGTAGAACAAGACTGGCATGTGGAAAGTTTCCAATTAACAATATTAAAAGAGTGAAGCTCAAATCATTTTTCACTCAAATACATACTATTTAGACCAAGACAATGGCCAGTTTAAGAATAGTTAATCATTATTGGAAACAAAGTACTATTTGATTAGGGATAGTTAACACAAACACTTATTAGTTTTAGGGCTATGTGAAATACTTAATGGATGAGTCATCTGCTGACATAAAACCCATTATCCATTTTAGTTCCTGGTAGCCTAACTGGTTGAACCTTGTTTTATTGATCTGTTATTGATTTGGCCTGTAACTTCAAGTTACATTTTAATGTAATTTCATCCTTTTCTGATCGCCCTGTGTCTTCAAGCATTTTTAAATAGTTGATAGATAGTTGAAAGATGTTATCACTATTTCAATCTAAAAGATATTATCACTATTTCAATCTACTTAAAAATTTTAATACATTCATTTTAAGTATCACATATGGAACTAATCGAAAATACAAGATAGTGAGAAACTTTTGTGAAGATCACCTGAAATTTTAACATTCGTTTATTTTCCTTACATAAAGGAACTTAGTCTCTCTAAAGAATTATGAGTAAAAAAGTATCATAATGATATTTGTCTAGTTTTGGTTGAATACACTCCACAGGAGAAAGTTAGGCATGAGCAGGAATTATTGTAATCCCACATTCTCAAACAGTGCTCTAGTAAGAAAGATTTTATGTATTTCCAGAAATCATTTTCCTCCTCTTTAGAGCTTTGGGACCATAATTATATTTAAATTGCTAATCTGTTTTAAGGAATCATAATAAATTGCTTAACATTTATATTCAATCAACTTTGTAATTTGTGTAATTTTTTCAGGGCAACATTTGGAAAGTTTTTAAGAAAATGGGAAATATAGAAGTATTCTTAGTTTTACTATATTTTTTAAAAATGACATCTGATCTTACTGAAATACTTCAATCATTTTTGTTTTTCTCCCCAAGATTAGCTAGAATGGATGTGATTTTATTTTTTAATTTGTATTATGGAGAGTACTTTTTTGGGGGTTTTATGAAAAAGACTTCATTTATTTTGTTAGTGATAGTTCAGTTGCATAAGAAAATGTTCTTTTAAATATAGGTGGTCATTTACGTGCAGCCTTAAAGTTAGCAAACATGCCTATGAGTAGTCACTATTTTTGAAGGTCTATTTATATCTGATTGCAATGGCTTATATTCAATAGTACTCCTACTAAATGAAATAAAAATGGATGCCTCTTCTGCCACAGAGGCACAGGTGGACATCTTGGTAGCAAGCCCCATGCGGTGTGACACATGGCACAGCCCAACATGGGGGCAAAGAGCATGCGGCTTGAGCTAGGAGTCATTTTATGGCTACTTTACTGTAGATTTGTGTTTTTCTGTGGAACAGCCATTATTGAAGACATTTATATAGTATGATGTTTGTTTTTCATTAAATGCTTATTATGATTTCTTAAAAATAGTCAAGACTTGATTAGCAGAACCTATTTAGAAGCCAGAGTTCCCCTGCTCCACCCCTTGCTATCTATATAAATGATATTTTTGACTCTGTCCTTTATAATGTTGGCACCCTGTGCATATTAGATGTAATCAGGGCTGAAAGGAAACTTGAATCCATCTGGAAGCAATAAACTTTTCTAAAAGACTGCACAGTGTTATTTAATCCTGTGACTTCTTACTGTGAGTGAAATTAAGGTTTGATGCAGTTGTGTCACATCGTATTGATATCAAATTTATCTTTCTAAAAAAAAACTGACAGTATTACAGCACAGAGAAGATGGCTTGCTATAATCCTATAAGCTATTTTACATTGATTACATACTACATAGTGTACCTAAGTATATAAAATACTTGATCTAGAATGTTTTTCTCTAAAATTTTCTCATCAGGTAATACTTTCTCAACTTCACCTTTAATTTTGGCTTCTTATCATAGTACTAACTATGCGGTAGTAATTGTGTTATGGTGAAAGGCATGGAGAAGAAATTATTATTTTAAAACTGTTGTAAAATGGAAACACACTTATATAATTACCATCTATGTAGAATGCCAAGGTATAAACATTTAGCTTATTTTAGTATCAGACTGAGTCAATTTTCAATAAAATTGGCTTCCTCTAATTTCTACTCCAAAATGGTTTTTAAAATTTTGTTTTACTTCAAATATGTTGGTAGGGTATCATATTTCATGTGACTAGGAGCCTAAATTATATCAGCTGACTGGCATAATTTGTGAAGTATATGTGTGTTTATTAAAATTTAAAGTTTTTATTAAGACTTAAAATTTTATGAAGACTTAAATTTTTTCCTTATATTTTGAGTAAGTCCAACTGAAAATAACTTATAGACTTAGGAAATTTGACTACATTTTATAAGTCATTTCTCTGTAATTTTTCTTTCTTGTGGAATCAACTCTTATCTTTCTTCAATGGCAAAAACGAAAACCAAATATATTTGTCAACTATATTCTTTTAATTGGAAATGAAAGGTTCATATCCCCCATTTGCCTAGCATATTAAAAATAAACATGACCTTTGTCTTGAATGTTGTTAAGTTGGATTTTAGAAATCAAACCGTGATAAGCTATATTAAAATTGCTTATCACCTTCCCTTTGTCTCCAGTAGGTCTAGGCCTAAAAATACTCATCATGTGAATAACGTTTTACAAATACTTTTTAGAACATCTTGAATTATATGTGTGATTGAAGCTTACTTTTGGATGTTCAGTCAACAAGGCTTCTGACAGTTTCCTTTTATCTTCCCTTTCTTCCCTGCCACTGTGTACCCCAAAGTGATCCCTAACCACAATAGTCCCATTGCTGGCATCAGGAAGGTGGACTGAGGAGTTCAGGTGTCCTAGAGGCTGTTAGGTGAATCTCTTCTACCTCTTTCCTGGTTCTAGGACCAGTCTTCAAGTAAAAATAACAATTACTTTATTTTATTTTTTATTTTTTTGAGGCGGAGTCTCGCTCTGTCGCCCGGACTGGAGTGCAGTGGCCGGATCTCAGCTCATTGCAAGCTCTGCCTCCCGGGTTTATGCCATTCTCCTGCCTCAGCCTCCGGAGTAGCTGGGACTACAGGCGCCCGCCACCTCGCCCAGCTAGTTTTTTTGTATTTTTAGTAGAGACGGGGTTTCACCGTGTTAGCCAGGATGGTCTCGATCTCCTGACCTCGTGATCCGCCCGTCTCGGCCTCCCAAAGTGCTGGGATTACAGGCTTGAGCCACCGCGCCCGGCAACAATTACTTTAATCTCTCGGGTAAAGGTTCTTCTCCTTTCCAACAACACAGATCTGCCCGTGCCGAGTTCAAATACTCTGAACTTCGAACAGTTGTTCTGAATACATTGTCATCTTATGATCAGGTAATGAGAGCATTGAGGGGAGAACCGAATGGGCATGGTATAAAAGTCAGACTTTTAGTGTTTCTAAGTAGCAGAACCCTTTGGATAATTTAGAGGGCTGTGCGATATCCTCACCATGACTGCTGGGAAGTAATGGGGTCTGACCTGCAGTGGTACTACATTGGCTGACAGTAATGACAGAGGTGAGAGCAAAGTACATATGACTATCCTTGAGGTTCCCAGGAAAAAGAGTATTAGTGAGTCTAACTGTGAGATGTAAGGGCCTTTACCAATAAGGAATCCCACGCCCAGACATAATCCTTAGACCCTGACAATAGAAGCCATCATTGTGTTTTAGATCTCATTCTGTTCCTGCAGTCCAGCAAGTTCAGGCCACAAAAGGTTTAAGCACTTTTTCCTTTGTTCTCATAGAAACAGTTGCCCATGGAGGTTCAGTTACACTAATATTAACATTTTAATATACACAAAGAAGTGCCTGGAATGCAGTAGGTATTCAAACTTGTTAAATTTAGACTTACCTTGAACTACTACAGTTTTATTCTTTCTCTAACCCCTCCCACTACCACCATCTTAAAACCACCATTTAATTAGTATTTTATAACAAGTTATTAAAGGCTTTCAAAGACCTTTGAACCTTCACCCTCTGGTAAGTTAATAACTTCTGATATGCGATTAAATGTTAACTGAGTAGTAGTGGGCCTTAAGAGTTCACAGGGACTGAGAAATGAAGGTTATTATTTAGAAGAGTGGCTCAGTGTGCTTTGACAGTTGGTTAATATTTGAAAAGACTGGAGTCAAGAAGGCCTTCCATGTGCTAGGAAATGAAGGAGCAAAGGTCCAGAGGTGGAAATGCATACAGTGTGATTAAGGGATCTTCTGATTGGTAGTAAATACAGTCAATAACAAACTTTTATTGGAAGCCTAGCCTGTGTTTGAAGCATTAAGCTAGGTGCTGGGATACAGAGATTGGAGATGAGGATAATGATGAAGATACTGTTGAAGTGAATTGCTGAGACACTGGAGAAAGGACCAATTACCATAATCTGAGGCTCAGGAGGAATTGGTGCAAAGATCATCTGGTATAGTATATATGAACTGTATATACAAACTGATATGTGTAGCTGAACTGATAATGCCAAAAAAAGACTAGATTTTGTATTAAGATGAGTCCATTAAGGTCATATTTTCTGTTGGTGCCATTCTTGGAGACCTCCCTCAACCCTGTACATTTATCAGTGTTTTTCTTAGGGACTGAGATGGAAGTGGACGTATAAAAGAAAGGTCTGGGCAAATACATAAGTAGCTAGTCAAATCAAGGAATAAATGATCTCAACAAAAGTGCCCTTCTTGAATGAAAATGATGAAAGCCAATCACATTGGATGATGAACTTGGGGTATAGAATATTAAATATTTCAAATTGCTTTATTTCATGATTCAGATGTAATAGGAACTTATTGCATAGACAGTGTAAAAATAATCTAGTAATAAAATCTTAGGTATTTAATACAAGGTGATCAAAGATGCAGTGCATGAATCATGCCATTTTAGGCTTAATTTTCATAATGGTATGCCTGCCTTTATAAGACTGTATACCAGGAGTTCTCAAGTTTTTTGGTCTTGGAACCCCTTTATACTCTTAAATCATTGAAAACCACAAAAGACCATTTATTTAAGTTACAACCATTGATATTTGTTATATTAGAAATTAAATAGACATTAAAAATATTTACTATTTAAAAATAACAGAAAAGATTAGCATGGTGGCCCACACCTGTAATCTCAACACTATGTGAGGCCAAGGTGGGTGGATCACTTGAGATCAGGAGTTCAAGACCAGCCAATATGGTGAAACCCTGTCTTTACTAAAAACACAAAAATTAGCAAGGCGTGCTAGCGGGCGCCTGTAATCCCAGCTACTCAGGAGGCTAAGGCACGAGAATTGCTTGAACCCAGGGAGATGGAGGTTGGTTGCAGTGAGCCAAGATTGTGCCACTGGATTCCAGCCTGGGCAACAGAGTGAGACTCTGTCTCAACAAAATAAAAATAAAATAAAAATAACAGTAAATAAGTTCATTGCATATTAACATAAATATTTGTATTAAAAATAACTATTTTCCAAAACAATAAAAAAAGGAGTACCACCCTTCTATTTTAAATTTTTTCACATCTCCCTTTTCTAAAAAGAATATTGTGTAAGTTTAAGGGGTGCAAGTGCAATTTTGTTGCACAGATATATTGCTTAGTGGTGAAGTCTGAGAATTTAGTATATCATCACCCAAATAACATACGTTGTACCCATTAAATAATTTTTCAACATCCACCTCCCTCTCACCCTCTTGAGTCTCCTTTTTGTATCATTCCACACTCTGTTCCTATGTATACATTATTTTGCACCCACATAAAGTGAGAACATGTGGTATTTGACTTTCTGAGTTTTTTCAAGTCTGGCTTAATAGAAGACAGCTGAAATCTCAGAATGCTTCTTCATCCAGTCTGTTGTGAATATGTTGCTTTGATTGAAGTATGTAAGGAAAACTCCAGTTTAACACAGATGTGGAGCTGAAAAGGAAATGTCTTTTAATGTGTTCAGATAACTGTGGATATTCTCCTTTGATACTATAGCCAAACTTGTCAAGTGCTAGTTCCTTAAAGGCTGGTTATAATTTGAAATCTGAAAATATATCAATTTAATTGTAGTCTGCTATTTGAAAATGTATTGGTCTATTTTGTACTTTGAATGGATATTTTGCCCATGTATGATTTTGTAACATTCTGTATTGGCCTTTTGGAAAATTTGGTTTACTAAATGTTGACAAATTTTATTATAGAGTATTTTAAAAAGTCTAATATCACTGCCAGTCTCATCAGAAAATTAAAGATTAGAAAGCTGTTAAGATCATCATCACGCTTACAAGTTTTACAAAATTCTAATTTTACTCAAAACCTTATATTTTATCAATGACAAAGTTCTCAGTTGCTTTCCTTTAGTTACTGACTCGCTTTGTTCATTTTCCAGAAAATGTTTACCAAATGCTGCTGCCTGAATACCAGAGTCTGTATTGTCAGATCTTTCAAGTAAAAAGTGGTGCTCTATGAAAAACAGCTAGTTCAGCTGCAACTGAAATGGTATAAGTGTTTCTACTGGAGCGAACCACCATTTCCATTTGTAGCAGAAATGCTGTATACATACTTTTCATTGTTATTACCCGTAACATTTTTAAAAATGTACTCAAGGGTAGAGATTTTTAAAAAATAAGTGTTATTGCTTCATCAAGAACAGTTGATTTTTTTAAACTGAGTTTTTAAACGGAGATTTTTAAAACTGGATTTTTTAAACTCAGTTTGAGTTAGTGAAGAATGCAGCAATTAGTAAAATTTGGTGCCCCACCTTGATTCATACTGACACTCCAGGAGTTTTACCCACTCTTTTGCACCTTTAGTGCAAATGTTAATATGGTAGGAAAGGTAAATGACATCTTTAGTATTATTATAAAAATCGTTTTTACACTGTATACTCTTTGAGACTACACATTGAGGATTGCTGATGAAGATGTTTTAGTTTATCATAAGCATTGAAAAAATGTACTTAATTCACCAATTTCTCCTGAATGTTTATATAAAACAAGACTATACATATAGACCTACTCTTTTACTGATGGTAGAGATCTAGGGAAATTAATTTCTAAGAACTAGCCAGGATATTTGGAATGTGAAAAATATATATCAAGAAAAAAGCTTTAGAAGATTGTGATTGAAAGTCAAACAGTTCTCATTTTCTATTATAGTGTTCTTTTGCAAAGAATTTACCAATTTTATGTGGTATTTATGATTAAACATAGACCATGTAATGTAACATTGTTAATGTCACTTTGTACATCATAGGTATTAAATGTTTTGAATAAAGATTAGCATTTTTATTGTGTATATTTTAAAGCTCAAAGAATAACATTTGGCCGGGCGCGGTGGCTCAAGCCTGTAATCCCAGCACTTTGGGAGGCCGAGACGGGCGGATCACGAGGTCAGGAGATCGAGACCATCCTGGCTAACACGGTGAAACCCCGTCTCTACTAAAAAATACAAAAAACTAGCCGGGCGTGGTGGCGGGCGCCTGTAGTCCCAGCTACTCAGGAAGCTGAGGCAGGAGAGTGGAGTAAACCCGGGAGGCGGAGCTTGCAGTGAGCAGAGATCCGGCCACTGCACTCCAGCCTGGGTGACAGAGCAAGACTCCATCTCAAAAAAAAAAAAAAAAAAAAAATAACATTTAGGCCGGGCATGGTGGCTCATGCCTGTAATCCCAGCACTTTGGGAGGCCGAGGCAGGCAGATCACGAGGTCAGGAGATTGAGACCATCCTGGCTAACACAGTGAAACCCTGTCTCTACTAAAAATACAAAAATTAGCCGGGCCTGGTGGTGGGCGCCTGTAGTCCCAGCTACTCAGGAGGCTGAGGCAGGAGACTGGCGTGAACCTGGGAGGCGGAGCTTGCAGTGAGCCGAGATGGCACCACTGCACTCCAGCCTGGGCAAGAGAGTGAGACTCCGTCTCAAAAAAAAAAAAGAAAGAATATAGATTTTGACTGTTTCATTAATTCATTTTAGACTTCAAGCGAAAATATCTGTATATCCTCAAATGCTTACATTCTTAAGTATCTCAGCCGTTTACACATGAAAGAAATAACTACATGGAAAAAAGATGGAAATTCAGTATTTTTAATTTGATCTGATAAAAATGTGACGTTTGCGTATTGGACCTGAATTTTCTTTCTCTCTGAAAATAAGTTGAAAAATTTCTCTCTAATTCTTTCACTGGATAAGAAACCTACTTTGTTGTAACTCTTGATGTATGTATGTATTTAGGAATTTAAGCTTTTCTGCTAACAAATGTTTTGTCATCTTTCAGTAAACTACAGGAGCAGCCCTATTTGTTTAAACCCTAGTTTAACCTGATTATTAACAATTAAATTGTGTTTTCTTCTAACAATTAAAGTGTATTTAAATTTATTGGTCCCTTGCTTCACAGATTTATCTCAGTATGTGGTGTATTCAAACAGAATTTTGTATTTTTAATTAGGGGATTAGATAACTAATTCTGAAGAGCCAAAAAAATTGTTAGACATCACATTGCTTAACCATCTAATATACCATAAGTGTGTGTATACACCATGTTGTGGGAGCCATCTATCAGGCAGGCCTGTTTTACAGGCAGTATTTTAAAAAGTGGACATGTGCAGAAACTGTGAGCACAATTAGCGCCAAGCAGATAAATCCAGCTCTAATCCTGTTTACGGTCTACATCAGACAGATGTGCCGAGATTGATTTAGACAAGCCCGAGGCTTACAGTAATATTTTTAAAAGTGCCATTCACTGTTCTATTTTTGTTAAACCTTTGCTAAATATTCTTAAGTCTTGTTGGTTTTGCTCTTCTTGTTAACCACCGTAACCTACTTTAAGTAGGTCCCGCTTTGCTCTCATGGTGACAAGGTAACCTGCCAGGAGAGGTTATCTTTATTCCCTGTAATTAAGTTGACTTTTCCCCCCAAGAAAATACAACAATAGGAAGTGGGTGCTGAATTAAATAAATAGCATGATACCCAGTAGATATATACTTAAATCCCTTGCAAGAACAGATGGTCCCCAGTATCTCTGTAAGTAATGTGAGAGGACAGTTAATGTTCTGAAACAACTAGCTATAACCAGTATGATACTAATGAACCAGTAGATTTCAAATAATAAACCACATGCCGCCAAGCAAAATTGTATATCATTCATAAGGATTTAATTATCATAACTTGCAAAAAAGTGTCAATATATGATTTCTATATTTTTATCTACTGATATCAAATATCAATTTATGAATAGTTTCACTTCATATTTTTTTACCAATAAAGGTATGTTTTAACATTAAAGTAGAATTAAAGTTATATTTAAAATACATGCCCCAAAGTATGTGGTGATTTTTTTTTTTATTTTAACTCCTCTTTTACTGTACGTCTGTATATATTGGGCTGTATATGGAAATGTAGCTTTTACATACAATTAGGAAAACAATTGCTTTTATTTCTGGCAGAAACTTGTACTATAACAGAAGTGGCCGGCATGGGAGTCAGAATAGTTATCTTCTAGATGAAAACTGGAGCAGACATAAAAAATGTAATATTTTTTCAGCACTTAAAAATTTATAAGTAAAATTTTATAAACAAAAAGCAGTATTTTTCTGATTCATATGGAAAGTAAAATGAGTCTGAGTCATTCTTAAGGTGATACAGCGAAGGTGTATAAGCAGTCCCGAAAAAAACAGTTTTTTCTCTCAATATGGTTGGTTTTCCCTTTTTTCTCTTTAATCATGTTTCCCATATGTATTTGTATTTTCTAAGAATGTCCAAAGAGTAAGTGTTTTGGAGTGGGGGTTGAGGAGAAAGACCTTTTTAGATTTCAGCTGATCCTATCAGATGATCTCTAGAACCTTGAACCTTCAACCTTCACTGAGGTTACCTGGAGGGCTTTTCACCTGGAAACCTGAGAAACCTTAGATACCACCTGCCCTAGCTCTCTCTCAAGTCTAGGAAGCCAGTGGCCTGCGGCCCCACAGAGCCAGCTGGTCCACTCCTCATATAAGAACTTCAGTAACAATACAAAGACATAGCAAAGCACCATCTGACCTGATAACTGATTAAACAATATTTAGATGGCTTTTTTATAGGATACTAACAAGTTTTATTCTCAAACACTATATTCAGAGTGAGAAAACAATTTTCCTTAAAACTAATACACATGTTCATATATGTTAGGAACTAGTTATATGCAAAATCAAGTGAATCTTGTGATTAGAACTGGTCAGATTTACTCATGTCATATAAATGGTTAATATTGCCAAAATGAGTAATAGATCAGATTTTCTATGTGAGATATTGACACCTAAGAGATTTACAGTGTTTCACTGTTGTGAAAAATGGAGTGGCGAAGAACATTTGTCTATTGTTATACATTTGTAAAAGGATTCATAAATTACTAATTTAAAATAAGAACTAAATATTTCTTCTAAGCCTGTAGTTTTTTTTTTTTAATTTCTTCTTGTAACATTAGCAAAAAGACCATTCATGTGAAAACCTCAGATGTTGATCTGTACACAAATGCAGGAGTAGAGATTAGAAGCTTGAGCCGGAAAAGCGGGAAATACTGCTCAGATCCTTACAAGGATTTTTAGAATTTTCACTTCTGGGTCCTGCTGGTTGCTGTAATCTAACCTCCCATCTCCTTGAAGGCAGCCTCAGTTTCTGATGAAATACTACTCAGTTAATTTATATATATACTGTCTTGCTGTTTTCCTAAGGACTACAGGAAGAACTGTGATTCATCTACTGTTTTAAGTGTGGCTAGATTTAAAAACAGATTATCTCACTTATATGTAGAATCCAAAAAAGTCAAACTTATAGAAGTAGAGAGTACAATTGCAGTTGCCAAGAGCTGGAGGGGAGGGGGAGACAAGGGGATGATGGTTAAAGGTACAAAATTTCAGTTAGAATGAATCAGTTCTGGATCTATTGGATAGCATTGTGACTATGGCTAACAATGTATACTTGAAAATTGCTAATACCTCAAAATCACTGAGAGACTACATCTTAAATGTTCTCACCACACACCAAAAAAAGGTGTGAGGTAATGAATATGTTAATTAGCTTGATTTAATCATTTCACATTGTAAATATCAGTACCTCACGGTGTACAGCGTAGATACAATTTTCAGTGGTCAATTGTATTGTAATATATACATAAATATGTGATTTTTATTGGTCAATTATACTGTAATAAAACTGCAAAAAATAAAGTTGTATTTTAAAAAATTGCAAGAAAAAATTAGCAGGTGATTGGAGATTGAGAAAGATGGGACCAATAAGTCCTCCAAGGAGAGACATACATTAGTTTTTTTTAAAGTCCATTATTAATCTTATAATTTTTAATATGTATAATTTCTTGACACTTATTAATCCAATTAAGTATGAGAGCACTGTGGATAAATCTAAAAACTTTAAGTCGAATAAAATAAACCAGATACCAAGAAGCACATACTTCATGGTTACATTTATGTGAAGCTCTAGAAAAGGCAAAACTTAGCTATAGTAAAAATCAAAATCATGGTCCTGAGAGAAAAACTAGAGAGTGGCATGAAGCAACTTTCTGGAATAGTGGGAAAATTCTTTATCTTTATTGGGATAGTGATTATGTGAGTGCATATACTTAACAAAACTCATGGCATTGTGCCCTTACGAATATGTAATTTTTTTTTGGTAATTTATACCTTAATAAACAAAACAGATGAGAGGGTTAGTGATTGTTTCCTTGAAGAAGGCCTTTACATGGGTCTATTGTTAACGAGTTGCAGTAAAAGTCATCCAAAATGCTTGGATTCAAAGCTTGGATCTGTTCCTACCAGATGTATGACCATAGACAAGTTACTTACATTCCGTCTTCAGTTTCTTCTCTTTTAGGAAAAAGCATCTACTTTTTGTTGTAGAGATTAAATTAGATAATACAAATGAAGTGCAGAGGGCAGTGTATGGTGTGCAGCATAGCTACCCTTATTTTTTAGGGAATGGAAATTTTAAAATTAAAACTAATCAAACTATGTTAGGATAAGCAAGGGAAACAATCTTTTTTCAATCGATCACAGGAATATTTTCACGGAAGACAAATTAGACATTTATATAAGCAAACTACAGTCTCATTACCATTCAAATTTTCATATGCATATTCATACTTACATGCATATGAAAGCATTACACATACGTATTCCATAAATATATACAAAACAGTAATGGAAATGTACTGTACTACTTTGAACATCTTTCTAGTCAGCTCTACATTTTATTTACTTTTGAGACAGGGTCTCACTCTGTTGCCCAGGCTTGAGTGCAGTAGGACGATTTCAGGTCACTGGAGACTGGATGTCCCAGGCTAAACGAATCCTCCTACCTCAGCCTCCTGAGTATCTGGGACCACAGGAAAGCACCACCATGCCCAGCTTATTTGTTTTTTTTTTTTGGTTTTGTTTTAGAAATGAGGTCTCGCTATGTTGCCCAGGTTGGTCTCAAACTCCTGGGCTCAAATGATCCTCCTGCCTCAGCCTCCCAAGACACTGGGATCACAGGCATTAGCCACTGCACTGACCTCTACATTTTAATAGCTGAGTAGCCTTCTGTTATATGAATATACTTTTTTTTTTTTTTAACAGAACCAATACTCTATTATTGTACATTTAGGTTGTTTCCAAGTTTCATTTAAATAATGCGTGGGTAAGTACGTGTTTTCATTTATTATTATTTTTTTGAGATGGAGTTTCACTCTGTTGCCCACTGGAGTGCAATGGTGTGATCTTGGCTCACTGCAACCTCCGCCTCTCGGGTTCAAGCAGTTCTCTGGCCTCAGCCTCCTGAGTAGCTGGGATTACAGGTGCACACTATCACACCTGGCTCATTTTTGTATTTTTAGTAGAGATGGGGTTTCAACATGCTGGTCAGGCTGGTCTCAAACTCCTGAGCTTGTGATCCGCCCACCTCAGCCTCCCAAAGTGCTGGGATTACAGGCCGTGAGCCACCATGCCTGGCCTGGATAAGTATTATTTTAGCTAAATTGTGCATATTTATTCCCTTAGAGTAAATTCCTGGAAGTAAATTGCTGGATCTAAACCAGGTATACTTTAAAGAAGTTTCCTTTTCTACATTAAAAATAATTATAATTCTGATTACAGGAAAGGAAAATTATGGAGCTTCATATGAAAAAAATAGTCTCATATTTCATACCTCATATTGCATATTTAATAGGTAACCAGTGTTAAATTTGTTGTGTGTTTTCCACTGGGATTTCTATCTCCTTTAATAAAAGCAGGATCAGATCCCTCAGATTACTTTGTAACTTGCTTTTATTCTACTTTTTCATACCTCTTAGCATGAATGTGTTTCCGGACCAGAATACAGAGATTTCACTTACTCATTTATGAGCTGCAGAAGATGACTATGATTTATTCAACCATTCTCTTATTGAAGAACATGAATATTGCTTCAGATATTTTTGTTATTATAAATATTACTGCAATTAACATTTTAACGTCTTTTGATACATATTCCCAACTTGTTCTCCAGCAATTACCATTTTTGCATTCCCACCAGCACTGGGGCTACTTCCCTTTAGTTGCACCATCATTTAGCATTATTTTTGATCTTGTGCCAATCTAAAAGGCAAAAAGTGGTATCTTGTTGTTTTAATTTGCATTTCTTTGATTACTAATTAGATTGAACTTTTTCATATGTTCATTGGTCAATTTGCATTTCTTCTTTTGTGAAATGCCTGCTTGGGTCTTTTATGTACTTTACTATTCAAGTGTTTTTCGTGATTAAATAGATTATGTAACTGTCATGTTGCAAATATTTCTGTCCATTTGGCCTTTGCTTATGACTTTTTATGAGTCTTTAGGACTTTATAGGTCTTTATTAGGTATTAAATAATTTTAACGTTAAATATATTGATCTCTGTCTTCCTTTGTGTCTTAGGGCTTTTCTATTTATGCTTATGTAAATTTCTAATTTACAAATATTGGTGTATATTATGAAATAGGGCCCTATTTTTCTTTACAAAAGATTAGTCAGTTCTAAATCATCCTTTGCTATTTCTAGCTGAGTTTAGATGCCAACATTATCACATCAGTGAATTTTTAAATGTGTAATTGTTTTCTGATCTATTCATTTCTCTATTCCTAGATATTTTTATTGTAATAGCTTTACCAAATGTATCTGATAGGGCATGTACTCCCCCTCATTATTTATTTATTTATTTATTTATTTATTTATTTATTTATTTATTTATTTATTTATTT